>NW_026020211.1:288896-844521 GCF_900185275.1 Solanum verrucosum
TTTGGTAAGTAAATATTTTATTTACCAAAGTGAGCAATTTAGAACAACCAACCAGCAGGCTTTGACACGAAGCCCCAAGCTCTACCAAGCATCACATTTTAATAACTATCCCTATGTATTTAGGGATATGCATTGGGTTGTTGTAGTCTACTTCCTAATCTAGCATGTTGAGATCCTCTTTTTATTTTTAAAAATTCTGTTGTTGCGTTCCATCTACAAGCAGTAAATGGTTCCAGCCAAAGTCATCCTATACATGTGTGCTATACTATTCCGACCCTTCAAGTATGTGAGTGCCCATTGAACTTCTTCATGCCATTTTAGAACAGGTTTGTGTATTCCTTGCCATGCTAAAAACTTGGTCCATACTCTTGCATTGAATGAACAGTCAAAGATTAGGTGATGGATATTTGTTTAATGCAATATATAGTATGAATAGCCATTTGGGAGCCCCATAGTTTTCCCAGGCCAACTTTCTCCACTCCACTTTCCCCATATCTCCTCTCATATTCTTATAAACATTCCTAACAGAGTACTGGTTCATAAGCAACAAAGTTTGTTCATTATATCCAGCTACCTGGAGATGTTTGTGTGCCTTAAACATCCTTTGTACAATCCACGACGCTTGTATATTTTGTATGACCCACACTCCATTCTGCCCATAATAACTATGTATCCATTGCACCCACAACTTCTCCTTCTTTTTGCAGAGATTCCACAATAGTTTCCCAATTGCAACATTGTTCCATGTGTACACTTCGAGAAAATTCATACCTCCGCAAGCTTTTGGCCAACATAACTTCTCCTAGGCAATAAGTGCTTTTTTGGAAATCTTAGCATTCCCTGTCCACAGAAACCTTCTACAAATACTTTCAACAACATGTAGGATCTTCTTAGGAAAGGCTAACATTTGTGCCCAGAATATTTGAATGGTAAACAAAACATTCTTAACCTATTGTGCCCTTCCAACATAGGATAGAAATTTAGTAGTCCAGCTATTGACTTTACTCAACATCTTGTCTATCAGAGGCTTCCATTGAACTATATAAATTCTTTTAGTACTCAAGGGTACCCCCAAGTATCTAAAAGGCAGTTCTCCCTTGATAAACTGTAGTTCTTGCAGTATTACGATAAACACTACTTTTATCTACATTTGCCACCAGTCCTGAAGCCTTTTAAACAATGGAAAGCATTTGTGTAGACAACTCACAGACTTTATATCTCCCCTATAGAACATCAACATATAAACACACTATGAGCATTTTCCCAGATTCTTCAATCTTAACAAAAAGAGAATGTTCATATGGACATTTCAGGAAACCAAATTTTAGAAAGTAAGCCTCAATGTGACTATACCAAGCTCGCAGAGCTTGTTTTAGTCCATACAGAGATTTTTTAACTTGTGTACTTTATTCTCATTTTCAATTTTAATATAACCAGAAGGTTGCTCAATAAATACCTCATGTAGGAAAGTTTATTTGACATCCAACTGAAAGATAGGCCACAAATTTTGTGCCACCAAGGCAATTACCATTTTAATTGTGTCATGCCTTGCAACTGGAGAAAAAACTTTAGTATATTCAACACCATGCTCCTGTTTATATCCGTTAGCTACCAATCGTGCCTTATACTTGTCGATTTCACTATTTTCTTTCAGTTTCATCTTATACACCCACTTGACTCCAATGGTTTTGTGCCCTTTTGGAATATATGTTAACTCCCGAGTGTTATTTCTTTCAATAATATCAATCTCGTCATCCATCGCTTTCCTCCATTTCTCCTCTTTGACAACATTCTCAAAAGTTGTAGGATCGCAATCTGCAAACAATACAAAGTGAGAAACATCTTCATTAACAAGAATTCATGTTACCTTATAATCCATCATCCATGTGGGACTTCTGCAAGCACGATGAAGAGGCTGATCAGGGGCATCAATTTCTTTCAAAACTTGTGGTGAAATTTCATCACCTGCATCATTAGAAATTTCAGAAATTTTGGGTGCTGCAACTACTTCCTCGACTTCATTATTAATTAGGATTGGAGTATATTGATGTATATTCCAATCCCTAGTGTTCTCCTCATCAAAAACAACATCTCTGCTAGGCACAACCTTCTTTGTCAAGGATTGAATAGCTTGTATTCCTTGGATGTCTCACTAACAACAAGAAAAACACATTTATCACCTCTATCATCAAGCTTCTTTCTTTTTGCTTCTGGAACATGTGCATAAGCAATGCATCCAAAAAATTTGAAGTGGTCTACTACCGATTTCCGTCCGTCCAAGCTTCCTTGGGTATTACATCTCGAAGAGCAAAAGTGGGACTTCTGTTCAAGATGTGAATGCTCCAATTCACTGCTTCTGGCCAAAATTCCTTTGGAACTCTTCCCTGAGGCAGCTAGCTACGAACCATGTTGAGAATGGTTCTATTCTTCCTCTCTGCCTCACCATTTTTCTATGGTGTATATTATATTGTGAGCTATTTTCAAATGCCACGAGTCTCACAAAATTCATCAAATACCTTAGAGCAATATTCTCCTTTACGATCTGTATGTATGAAGGTTCTTAATGGCCATTCAGTCTCATTCTCCACACGTGCTTTGAAGCTTTTAAATACATTAAAAGCCTCTGATATTTCCATCATAATATACACCCTAGTCTTCCTGGAATAATCATCAACAAAGGTAATAAAATACCTTTTACCCCCATTAGAGATTGGTGTTAATGGCCCACAAATATGCGAGTGTACCGGCCCTAATACCTCCTTGGCTCTTCATGACTTACTTTTAGGAAACTAAAAATGATGTTGTTTTCCAACAACACAATCTTCACAAACTTGAGATGGAACAACAATTTCAGGAAGCCTTGTCACCATACTCTTCCTTTGAAGGATCTTCAAGCCACAAAAATTCAAGTGACCATATCGAAAATGCCACAACCATGAAGGATTTTTCATTTCCGCCATATAGCAAGATTGAATATTTTCAATCTTCAACGGAAACAACCTGTTTTGACTCATTTTCACAAAAGCAATAACTCATTTAGAGGGATTAAAAATTTCACATGTATCATTCCTTAACGTGATGACATACCCTTTTTCTAATAGCTGACCAGCACTCAATAATATTGTTTTTCAAAATTGGAACATAAAACACATTAGATATGATTTCCACACACCCATTTTTTTGTTCTAAAATTGATATTACCCTTTCCTATCACATTCACTATTGAGAGATTACCAAAACTAACTGTCGACCAAAAGTTTTCATATAAATTAGTAAAAGAAGACTTACTTCCAGTCATATTGTTACTACAAGCGGTATCCACATACCAAATAACTTGCTCCTCGGGCTCGTTTTAGCATGAACTTCCATTAACAAGGTTTCTCCTTCCTTATTCTCAACAAAATTTGACTTTTCTTCTTTTTCATTAGGCAGCCTAGTACGACATTCAAAACTATAATGACTAAATTTATGGCAATGATAACATTCTACATTGGATTTTTCAAAATCTCTCCCTCTACCTTTGTTGTAGTCATCATTGGCTCTAGAATTCATGTTTCCATCTTTGCTGCCTGCAACTCTATTTCCTCTATATCCGCTTCCTCTACCTCTATCCCTTCCTCTAGAATTGGAAGAAATAAAAGTAGAAGCCTTCAAGGCCTGCTCATCAGAAGTTGAATTGTGGTTCATCTTTTGTTCACGCACTAATAATGAGCTTTGTAATTCATCAAGCGATAATTCATATATATCTTTTGACTCCTCAATGGAGCAAACAACATAATCATACTTCGGCATCAACGAGCGCAATATCTTCTCAACAATTTTGACATCATTCATCTTCTCACCATCGAATCACATTTTGTTGCTAATCTCTATTGTTCTAGCGTAGTAACTCATTACAAACTCTCTTTCCTTCATCTGCAAAGTCTCAAAATCCCTTCTCAAGGTTTGAAGTTGTGCGTGTTTCACTCTAGTAGTGCCTTGATATTTATTTTTCATGGAGTCCCATATGTCTTTAGAAGTTTCTTTGCAAAGAATAGTTTCTAAGAAGGGACGCTCAATAGCCTGAAAAAGGTAATTTTTTGCCTTCAAATCTTTTAGCTTTCTTGCTTTGAACTCTATCATTTGAGCATTCGTCAAGGTTTCGCCTTCCGCCGGAGCGTTGATCCCAACCTCCACAAGTGGCCAATACTCTTTTGACCTTAAAACAATTTTCCATCAGCAAGCTCCAATGATCATAGTGACCATCAAAACGCGGAATACCTGCATGCACGTAATTTCTCTCTGAAGCCATAAGTATCTTTCTATTTCTTTCTTCCTCTTTTTTGTTGAATCTAGCTTGGTGCTGATACCACTGATAGCAAAGAACACTAATGTAGATAGAGTAGAGCAGAGGCAGTATTTGAAAAACAAATTTCTTGACTGTTTTTTTCACTGTTGTGGCAGTCCTTTTATAAAACAAATACATAGGAAAAACATAAGCTAAAATTTAGGAACTACTACACCAAGATTTTCTCCTAAAAGCATGATAACAACCCACATTTAAAACTAATTACTAAAGACTAGGACAAATATAATGATAGACATTTTATTCCTAACATGACTTATTGAAACTAACACGAAGCACTTAAAAATCTTTGGTTCGATTTGCTATTCTCATGTTCCTTCGGTCAAAAGAAGAAGACTTGAACTGAAAGGTGAATTAGGGATCTTTATTGATTATTCATCGCAAGCAAAGGGTTATAGAGTTTTCAACTTTCTTACAAAAAGTATTTCAATCAAAAGAGATATAGTAGTGAATGGGCATGCTTATTAGAATTGGGATAAGGAGAAACTTGAGCAAGATAATGCAGGTATTTAGAAATGTCCGCTGCTTGAAATCCAATCATTTGTTTTAGAAAATCCAGAAGAAGATGAAGAATTGGATGGGGAATTGTCACTTGATTTGCCAATTTTGAAGACAAGGTTCCTTTATGAGATATATCAAAGATGTAATGTTGCAATATCGGAACCAAATAGCTATCAAGAAGCATCAAGACATGAAGTTTGGATTGAAGTTATGAAGGAGGAGATTAGTATGATTGAGAAGAATGATAATTGGAAGCTAGTTGATAAACCCAATGTCAGAAATTGTTACAAAGAAAAGGAACAAAAACTTCAAGTCTACAAGGTGTAAACAGTAGGAAATCACTACAGTAAATTGCTACGAAATCTGAAGATAAAAATGAAGGCTGGAGTTTTCTTGAGTTCTATATAATTCTCTAGTTATTTCATTACATAAGGTCTATATATCATTATA
The DNA here is from genome assembly GCF_900185275.1 of Solanum verrucosum. Taxonomy (NCBI): domain Eukaryota; kingdom Viridiplantae; phylum Streptophyta; class Magnoliopsida; order Solanales; family Solanaceae; genus Solanum; species Solanum verrucosum. The sequence goes on from NW_026020211.1 coordinate 294,193, forward strand.
TTATATTATTATATTATATATTATTTATATTTATATTTATATTTATATTATACTAAAAGTGGGAAGGTTATAAATCTAAAGTTGGATTACGAAAGTACCCTTCACTAACTTTTATAGTTTATAATTAAATAAATAATGACATCTTAATCAGACCAAATGCATAAATAGATGATAGAACTTACCATTTTATATTTCTTAATGAGCTATAATTGTTGGTCCTCTTAACTTCTGTCCGCTAAACTCATTCCAACAACACTTTAATGCTTCACTCTAAATTCAATATATTAAGGTTGAATATGGTCATTCATAATCTCCTTAATTACAATCGAAAACGTTTCTAACTATAATTTCCTTATTTATTGTTGATTAATGTTAATATTTTTCTGCATTAATAATTTTCTCCCACAACCTTTCCTATTCTTTATGTTACAATACTGTATAAAGTATATAATAAGTGATCTTTTCCCTATCTTCCAGCCATTTTTGTTCCATATATATATATATATATATATATATATATATATGTTTGACCCAATTGCATTGTAGGTACTGGTCAAAAAATGATATATGTACCAACATGGATTGTGGTGTACTGGTGAGAGTGTTTCACCCTTAACTAGAGGTTTCGGGTTCAAGCCCTGGGTATGAAGAAAATCATGTTGGGAGCGCCACCTCTGAATGGGCCCTGTAGAGCGCGATCCGGATTTAGTTGGAGCTCCAATGTGGGCTCCAGATATCGGGTGAGAAACCAAAAAAAAATTATATATGTATGGCCAACGTGGTATTGGAAATTATTGACCAGCGAGATTAATGTTCATCAAAATCTTTCTTTTTTTCATTTAAAATAATAGTATCATTAAAAGAGCAATGTAATTTATTAAGCACAAATTTTGAAAAATATTTTTATATTTGTTATTTCATCAATTACTAGAATTAAATCAAATTTGGTATACGTAAATATTCAAAATTTAAATAAGTTATCCTATCTTTGAATGTTGGGGCTAAGATAAATATATATTTATTGTGCTTTATTTGCAGGTTTTACAAAAATATATTTATTTCTTCATCATGTGTTTGCTAATTTCATCAAAGGTTTTTAAATGTATTTATTAATTTTTCAAGTAGGAAATTCATCGACATATTCAGACCATTAGATACTATATTATCTTAACTAACTTCATATATTTATTGTTTGATGGACAATGCAATGTGTGTGTTTTATTATTTAATGAATAAAATATAAAAGGTACAATTAATATTGTTGATTTCAACATTTTCTATATTATAGTTGAACTTTTTTTTTAAATAAAACAAAATTTTATAAAAATGATAAGGGACAAACGTGCAACGCACATTCCTTGAGACTAGTATATATATAAGTGAGAGAATTATAATCACGTAAAGCAAAATATCTCACACTAAACTATGCATGTATGAGGCCAACTAATCACCACTCATTTTAAATCAAAAGTCTTGTCTACTACTAAATATCTACAATCTAGGAGTTTCTAGATAAATCATAATTTCCTAACAGAAATGTAATAGGGTGAATTGTGATTATAGAACCAAATTTAATCTAGATAGCTCAGCTTAAAAATACAAAGCAAGGCTTGTTTTGAAAGGTTACGAGCAAATTGAGGTATGGATTACGGAGACACATTTGCACATGTTGCACGACATGATACAATAATGTTATTTGCTTTGGCAGCTCAATCAAATTGGAAGTTGTATCTTTTGGATGTGAAATTGGCATTCTTAAGCGGACAGTTGGAGGAGGAGATTAATGTCGACCAACCAGAAGGCTTTTATGTTCCAGGAATGGAGGATTAAGTGTACAAGCTTCATAAGGAATTATATGGATTTAAGTAAGCTCCTCGAGCTTAGTACAGTAAGATTGATGCTCATCTCATTTATTATTGCTTCAAAAGAAGTGAAAATGACCACTTTATATGTAAAGAAGGCTAAAGGAGGAGATGTTCTTGTGGTGTCACTCTATGTTGATGATCTTATGTTAATGGGAAGCAATGATGCTATGGTGAATAAAGTCAAGCAAGAAATGGAGATCAAATTTGAAATGTCCTATTTGGGTGAATGAGTTAGTTTGTAGGAATGGAGATTCATCAAGATACTTATTGATGAATTTCTTCTCAAATTACAAATTACTTTTGATGATGACTAGATGAACCAGGTTCAAATAACACATACCAGATTTTATTATAAAGAGCTGGGAAGATTTCACCTATTTAGATATAAAGTAGGAAAAGTGTGTCCAAAACAGCAATCCAAGATTAATAAGAAATATAAAAAAATAAGAAGAGTCGTAGGTGGAAAAGGAAGAAGGCAAACAAGTTCTATAGGGAAAAGGATTAGTTTTCGAGGATGACCAATTCCTTTCCTTGTAGAAATCGATTACCAATCAACCTCTATAAAAAGACAAGGCCAGAGAAAGAAGTCGTCTTTGCAATATCAAATCTCAGAAAGTCATTCCAGTGGAGGCTGAGTTATTTAGAAGATCGAGAAAGTGAAAGAAAGAAGTATTAGAGTTAGGATTTCTTTCTTAAATATAGTGTTGCATTGGTTCATCTTGAATCAGTAGTTATTAATTGAGTTCTTAGAGAGAAAGAGAGAGTTTGAGAGAATTATAACAAGAAGTGGGTTTGACCTCTTTGAGAATAGATTTGAGAGAGAATTTGAGAAAATTGTAACAAGAAGTGTGTTTGACTTCTTGGAGAGTAGAGTCTTTGATTATAGTTAATCGTTGAAGAGTAAAGGTACTAGAGTTAGTCCCTTTGAATATTGAGTTGTAATCTTGAATTGTTCTTGAAGGTAAAGAAAGTTGTGGTGTGATTTTTCCCTTCCTTGAGGGAGGAAAGTTTCCATGATAAAATCACTGTCTTATTGTGTTGTCTTTATTTAGGCAAACTAACAAGAACCTGGTTCTTGAATAAGAGGTAAGGTTTCTTCATTTATGGAATCTTCATTTCTCAGAGAAAATATGTAGGGGATATTCTTAAAGGGTCCAAGCATGTACCAAACCCACTAGTTCACAATGGAAAGATTTCAAAGTTTAAAGGAGTGTAGGGCTGATCCAACAATTTATAGAAGTCTAATTGGTAGTTTGTCGTATTTGATAGTAACAAGACCTGATCTCATGTTCGCAGCAAGACTTCTACTGAGGTTTATCCTCGATCCAATTCAAAATCATTTTGGTGTTGCTAAACAACGTTGAGACAAAGGAACTGCTGATTATGGTATTTGGTTTAAAAAGGAACAACAAGGGAAATTGATGGGTTATTCAGATAGTGATTGGGTAGGAAGCGTTGATGATATGAAAATCAAATCTGGATATGCTTTTACACTTGGTTTAGGCATGTTCTAATGGAATTCAAAGAAGAAAGAATTGGTTGCTCAATCTTCTGCAAAAGCAGAATACATTGCCGTTGCTGGTGCAACTAATCAAGTTCTATGGATAAGAAAGTTTCTGAGTGATCTGAAGAAAAATCTTATTGAATCTACTACATTAAGGTTGACAACAACTCAGCAATATAAAAGTGAAGTTTCATGCTAACAGGCAAGCAGGGAAGGATGGGAAAGTTACACTTGTTCATTGCAACTTATATCAATAGTTTCCAAACATAATGACCAAGGCTCTTCCTAGGAAAATTTTGAAGTTCTAAGGGCTACGTTGGGAGTATCCAAGAAAAATCTCAAGGAGGAGTGTTAGAAAATGAAATATTTCTAGATACTCTTTTGTTTAATGGTTCTTTTTAAATATTATGTTTAGTTTGTAAAGGAAAGGTAGTCCTTATTTTATGGAATATGTCTAGAACATAGACTAGTGGTTCGATATGTGTGTATGCCTTTTGTAATATGTCATATGAATGACAAAAGCTTCTGCTGAGCCTTATCTTTTTCTCTAAAGTTTTGAATACTAACAATGCCATCACCATTAGCATCACGTGTCCCTCTTGGATCAACCTGAATAGATACTACCAGGGAAGAAGGTGACTTGTTCCCGCTGAAATTCTCTTCCTTTCCAGTATTCTTTACTAAGTATGTCAAAAGACATCCATTTTCTTAATTCTAACATTTTCCATTACGATCAAGATATTCTTTTATTTTCCACAGTTAATGTAGGAGCTAAAAATACGTTAGTAAAAAAACAAAAAAAAATAATCATAATTGTATTTCAGATAAAATATAAATTTTATTTGTATGTAATTTAACAAGATATCAGTTTAACAATTAAAATGTGCATTAATATTGGATGAATAAAGATCATCAAGCCTCTAAAAAGATCATCCATACTAGTCATTGAAGTATAGATTATGACATTCTAAGTGTGAAATATAGAGGCATAGAGAAAATGACTAGTCATTTTTAAAAGATTTACTCAAACATGACTAATGTAGTTAGCAATTCCTGCCTCTCCATTTCTCTTATGAGCACTTCCATGAGATGCCATGGCTTTCTCACTTTCAAATACAGACTGAGTTATCGAGTTCCCGTGAATATTGACAAGTTTGTCATTACTCGGTACGTACAAAGAGGCTGCCAGATAATCACTACCATTGCCCACGTGACTAATTGTTTTTTTTCAAGATCAATTGCTTATCGTCTTGTAAAAAAATGACTAATAAACTCTATGGTGATTATTCTTTTCGTCTTCTCCATACTCCTTAAATTTTTAAGCAAATTTTATAATTTATTTTACGTTTATATATTATTATTTTATATATTATATAATATTTTACGTATTATTTTGCAGAATTAGAAAAATATACCAACAATATTTTTACAAGATTATAAAAAAGAAAAAAAAATAACAATTAAAGATTTCAGCCTCCCAATAAAAGTTTAATATTTATTGAAAAATTAAAACATATACATTTTAATTTAATAAAAATAAAAATTTAATTATTTTTTTTATAATAGATATTTAAAATAGTTTCTCTCTATAAAATAATTTTATATTACAAGTATATTAATAGTTGTCTTTTTTCTGTAATTTGATTCTCAAAAGCATTTTTTAAAAAAGATCAGTCAAACATAATTTGCTTATGAAAAACACAAATGAATTAGTCAAACACAATTTATCTTTTTCAAAAACACTTTTCTAAAAAGTCATTTGAAATAAGTTGTTCTAAAAGTAAGTTGTTACAATACTTTTTCTTTTTCCACATAAAAGTACTCCATAGACTATTTGTAGCCGTCCTAAAGTTCCACCATAATTTGACAAATAAAGCCTCGGAGACCTCATGTAGAAATCTGAAACCCACGCATCCCTCCTCCTTTGTCAGACACAGTGTGTCCCAAGCCACCCAGTGTATATTCTTAGAACCTGTAGTATTACCCCAAAAAAACATAGCAAAAAATTTGTAGTATTAATAACACATGCCGGAGGATTAGTAGCAAACAATAGATATACTGGCATAGATTGAAGGACATTCTGAATGACAATATATCAACCACCAAAATATAATAACTTATTCTCCCATGTTTGTAGTCTTTTTCCAACTTTCTTCAATAATTTGTCAAAGTGAGCTTTGTTTTTCCTGCCATAGAAGATAGTGCATCTGTAACAAACCCAATAACAAGACCAACACAATTCAAATTCAAACAATCGACAAATCTATTTCACTAACTCGTAATTAAGAACTAAAATGGAAATTGAAGAACACAAGTAGAAGAAAGGGATGAGAAGCAAAACTATAAAGATCCTCAAGTATTGTAGGCTTCATGAAAATTATATCAACATACATGTTGTCAAATTCCTCTAATCTGTCTAGACAAGATACTATAAAAAGAGTTGGCATCAAAATGCCTCACTGGTAGGGCACGTGTGAAACATGGAGCCGACACTATAGATTCTGGACCACCAAAAGAAATCAGTAAACAGGGTTTGTCCTTAAAGTGGAATTTCTGAACAATTCCCTTTTCTTTGGGTGTTTCAACGAGCACCCCGACCAGTAACAATGTTGACGTAGCATTGAATACCTTGCAAGCTTCATTGGACATTGTGTCGTACACTGGGTCCATATTTGAATTGCCTGATTCCATAGCTAGGATGAAGTGTGCCAACATGTCGAGCAGCCAATTGTGAGATGCCCCTTCCCAGGCTATTTTTGAGTCATCCCCGCAGCTATAACAACTTGAGCCCCTTCCCAAGATATTGCTACCTTGAGCCCCAATAATAGAACGATAACCATTCTTATCAAATTCCGTTGCATATAATCACCATACTTCTTAAGCCTGAACATGAACGGTATAAAGTGAGAAACATGTTGCCCAGTGTCAAACCAATGACAAGTGGGTAAGCCATATGTCGTGCTCTCACACATTGCGAGGTCTCCAAAATGGGCCAAGAGATATAATAATGTTTGTCATAAGTATTAATTTTATTTCTTAAGACTTATGTACATGTCTTTTCTACATGAATCATTCTCAACGTAGTTGGATGAACCAATACATTTAGTGTAAATTATTCAATTTTTTTAAAATAAGCTAATATGATATATCTAAAAATTGCATACATAATTAAGGTAGAGGAACATCTTCCGTTCTCGGAATAAAAATGATATCTCCAAGAAAAATGTGAAAGTCATAATTTAGATTATTGTAAAAATGTTTGCACTAATGTAATCTGATTTTAAAAAAATAACATTATATTACTCATTCAAAAAAATTAGCGTTAAAAAATATAATGTGTCGGAACAATTTCAACTAATTGTTTTTTTTTTCAAGATCAATTGCTTATCGTCTTGTAAAAAAATGACTAATAAACTCTATGTTGATTATTCGTTTCGTCTTCTCCATACTCCTTAAATTTTCTCTCAAGGATGTAATTAACTTTTTCCTGTTTCTTGTCATTAAACAAAGCTCAACAAGACTATTGATCATTAAACAAATTTTCTTAGGCTTAGTCATGTTTTAATCATAAATAAGGATATGAAATGTTGAAATACCAATAGCTTAGACTTTTCTTAATAAAGAATATGAAAGTCCAAAAGAATCTATCAATCTGATAAAACTGAACTATTGAGTAATAACAAATATTTCCAACAAAATGAAAATGAAAAGATAAATTTTATTCTCCTTTTATCTAAATAAGATCAACCCTTTAATGAACTAAAAGAAATTTCAATAGCCATAAATTTTGAAAAAGACTTAGCTAATATCGAGAAAGAAATACGTAATACTTGTAAATTTGCAAGTTGATTCCTAGAGAATACTTGTTAACATGCAGGAAGTTTTAGAGTTCAAATTATCACAAGAGACAACAAAAAATTAAGTAAAGTGACTAATATAATATTTGATGACTCCTGTGGATTCTTTAGCATCATTCTCATGTGTTAATTAGATCAATTTGTTAGAAAATGAGATATTTCTAGATGGTTTTTGTTTAATGGTTCTTTTTAAATATTATGTTTAGTATGTAAAGGAAAGGTAGTCCTTGTTTTATGAAATATATTTTGTAAGAAAGTCAATAGTGGTTGGATATGTATGGTCCTCTACTTACTTTGGAAAAGCTTATGCAGATATATGTGTGTGTATGCCTTTTGAAATCTGTATAATGAATGAAAAGAACTGTTGTTGCACTAAGTCCTTTCTTCTTTCCAGTTTCTACTACTAACAGTGGTATCTAGAGCCCTTCTTCTTGAGGGATCTGTGAAGGCAAGAAGACTAAGGTTTTTTCTCCTTCTAAGGTGAGAGTTGAGCAGCAATAACATGGCATCCAATGGCTTCTTGGGTGCAGGCAATCCTATGTTTACAGGAGAAAATTATCACATATGGGTGATAAAGATGAAGGATTATCTCAAAGCTCGTAGTCTATGGGAAATAATTGAAAGTGAAGATGATCCTCTTCCACTTGGACCAAATCCAACAGTTGCACAAATGAAGATTTATGAAGATGCGAAGTCAAGGAAACCCAAGGCTCTCACATGTCTTCATTCAGCACTTTCAGATGTGATTTTCACAAGAATAATGGCTTGTGAAACACCTAAAGAAGTATGGGAGAAGCTAAAAAAGGATTTCGATGGAAGTGACAGAGTGAAGACTATCAAACTCTTAACTCTCAAACGAGAATTTGAGATGTTAAGGATGAAAGAAGGAGATACTATGAAAGAGTATTCTGCCAAACTTGTCAAAATTGTTAACAAAGTAAGGTTGTTTTGCTGAAGCCTTTCCAGATTCAAAGGTGGTTGAGAAGATGATGATAAGCTTACCAGCAAGGCTCGAGTCCAAGATTTCAGCAATAGAAGAATCTTGTGATTTGAAGACTTTATCTGTGCCGGAACTGATCAGCAACTTGCAAGCCCAAGAACAAAGATCAAGTATAAGAGATGAAGAAGTAGCACAAGTGGCATTTCAGGCACAACATAAAGGCAAACAACCTATGAAGGACAATAGAAGGATGGAAGGAGATAAAGGAGCAAAGGGAAAACCATGGAAGGAATCTTCAAAGAAAGGGAAGTTTCCACCTTGCATCCACTGTAAAAGAACCAATCATCAAGAAAAAGACTGTTGGTTCAAAGGAAAGCCATCGATTTAGTGTAGATTTTGTAGAAAGATGGGTCATATTGAGAAAAATTGCAGGGCCAGGCAGAATCATCCACAACAAAACCATGTGTAGCAGGAAAATTTTGTTGAAAAGTCCAAAAAGGAAGAAGAAATCTTGTTTATGGCTTCTCATGTAGAAAACACAGCCAACAAATCCTCATGGTTCATAGATAGTGGATGTACGAGTCATATGTCACACAATGAGCTCTTGTTTCACACACTTGAAAAGTCATTCAAAGCTAAAGTTAAGATGGGAAATGGTGAAATGGTTGATGCACATGGAAAGGGTTCATTTTTCCTTTCTGACTACATAAGGTACAAAGTTTATACATGATGTGTTTTATGTTGGCTATTCCTTATTTTTTAAGGACAAACATTGTTTGATTTTTGACTTCGAAGATAGTTTGATTGTTAAAGTAAAAATGGTGGATAAAACTTTTCCTTTAGATGGGAGGTTTGATAGTGCAAATTTTGCACGTAACGATGAGTCATGGTGTGGCACAAAAGATATGGTCAGTTTAACTATGCTACTTTAAAGTCTATGTATGAAAAGGGCTTGACTAAGGATTTACCTGAAATTTCACTGTCTAAAGAAGTTTGTGAGTCATGTCAGATGGGTAAGGTACACAGGAAATCATTTCCTAAAAATGCTACCTGGAAGGCAACTAAAAAACTTGAACTAGTTCATACTGATGTGTGTGGACCTATGCAGACATCATATTTGGGGCACAATAAATATTTTGTGCTCTTTATTGATGACTTAACAAGGATGACTTAGGTGTATTTTCTGAGTAACAAGTCTCAAGTATTTTCGGTTTTCAAGAAATTTAGAGCATTTGCAGAAAGGTAGAGTGGTTGTAAGCGAAAGGCTTTGAGGTCGGACAATGATGGTGAATACACTTCAAATGAGTTCAATAAGTATTGTGAAGATATGGGGATTGATCACAAGTTGACAGTAAGTTATTCACCCGAACAAAATGGAGTCTCGGAGAGGAAGAACAGAACAGTAGTTGAAATGGATAGATGTTTGTTGTTGGAAAAGAAACTGCCACAAAGCTTTTGGGCAAAGCTATTCATACTTCAGTGTATTTGTTAAACAGGCTGCCAACAAAAGATGTGGATGAAAAGACTCCTATTGAAGCATGGAGTGGAATACAACCATTTGCCAAGCATCTAAAAGTTTTTTGTTCGATATGCTATTCTCATGTTCCTTCTGTCAAAATAAGCAAACTTGAACCAAAAGGTGAATTGGAGATTGATGAGTCCATAATTTGGACTCCTTTAGGGCTATATTTTAATAGAATTAATGTCCTCAAATGCATATTTTGTCTCAATAACTGATGTAAACCCTTAAGTTACAGGTATTTGGATTGAGAGACAAAGCTTGGACGATACCAAGCAAAAAGGAACAAAGCGACTAAAAGAACGGAGAAAAGACTTCTTGAGGATCACCTAAACTATTAGGTGAGTCACTGAAAGGTCCTAAACCCCGTCGAATGATCCAGTTTGCTGAGCGCTGAAGGAGAAGGTCAAGTCTGCGATGAAAGAAGCAATCGGCGCGTTGCCGAGCAGTTCCACGAAACAACACTCTATCGCCCAATGTCTCAAAATGCGAGAATGCTGAAGGAAAAAGCAGAAAGGCGATAAACCAGACCAAAGGGCGGATCGCCGAGTGTGTCGGCGATCCTGACTAACTACACCGAATGGTCCTTCGTAGCACAAATTTTCAAACACTATAAATACTTGTTTAAATTGTTAGCTTAATATCAGACTTTAGAGAGAAATTTTATTTTGGATACTTAGAATATTTTCAGTTTTAGTTCTTAGAGTTTTTTGGAGACATTGAGCAAGAAGGCTTGAAGACTTCCAATTCCTAGAAATTGGAAGTGGGTATTGGAAATTCTTCATCCTAGACTCGTTTAAAGTGAATATAAATCATACCCAGTTGATGTCATCTCGATTCGGTATCATTTTCTTCCCTTTTCCTATGTCTAGCTAAAACCTCAATTCTTGGGGTGTGATTTTGTGAATATGGGTTAAATTTACTGTTCGGTGTTGCTTATTGTTTGTATATTCGTTGTTTAAATGTGATTTCGTTTAGTAGTTGTGTTTGAACTTAATGAGATTGTAGTTGCAAATACAATTTCATCTTAGTGTTTTTGGCTTGCGAGAGAGAGAGGTTTTAAAACTAAGACTACTAAATTGATAGCCGGTGGTTATTGGGTCATCGTGGGTTCAACTCGAGAGATTGAATCCTAGGCCTTCTCCCATACTTTCAGCTCGAGAGAGTGAATGGGCTAAGGCAGAGGCTGTGCTTAAATGCAGCAACTCGGTGTTTGAGAGAAATTGAGTTGATTCGGGGTAAGTTTCTTGAGAGAGAATTTACCCCACTAAATTCTAGCTTAGTTACAAATATTCAGCGATGTACTATCAATAGCATCTACCTGATAATGTCTTTTATCCCATATTCCTTTCACATCCCAAGAATCCCGGCTCCCTATCTCATTTCCTTATATTTTTTCATTTTTGTTAATTAGCTAATACAAACCTCCATTGATAATTGATGCTTGCATTACCCCTTAGATTTAGTATGTTTTTACTCGTTAATATTTACAACTATGATTGATTAGAACTTGATTTTACTTTTCTATTAATTCTAGAAACCACTCCCTATGGGAACGATCCCAACCCTTGGTTGGGTTATATCACTACACGCGATCGTTGGCACTTGAACCGAAGTAGTGTCCTCATACGTGAAGTCAAAATGGCGCCGCTGTCGGAGAGTGGTGTTAGTTGAGAATTTGTAGTTAAGTAGGACTTTTGTTCTTGTTAGTTGTAGTTTACTTACTTAATTTTTAGTTTTGTTTTGTTTGTTTGTGTGACTATTTCAGGAAAAATGAGTGAGAATTAAAGCTATGGGTATCAAATGGATCAACCTCTTCTAGAATTGTTTAACCTTAGGGACAATCTCCTGATATTCAAGAAAGTAGGGGGTGAAACCATCCAAGTGATGTGGCTGAAATTCCAGGCACTGCTACACCTATGCCCAAATCATGGGATGTCTGATAAAGTGCTACTAGAGTGCTTCTATAGGGGTCTTGGACCCAAAAATAGAAGTACCGCTAACCAACTTTTCGAGGGTTGCTTTCTACAACAACCCTATGAAACAATAGCCAAACTCCTCGACAGCATGGTTAAGACCAACGAGGAAACAAAGAGAAAACAAGAGTGGGCTACAATGTTAACTCAGCTGAATTTCTTAACCAAGAAAGTCACGGAATTGGAAGAGTAGTCCACAAAAAAGGACAAACACTTTCCCCTTCACAAGTGTGAAAAAGGAAAGAAATAGGAAAATGGGTAAAATGAAGAAGTCCTTTAACTCATTCAACACAAGGTCGAAGAACAAGATAAGGTGTTGAAAGAGATAAAAGAGAACATCGAAATGCTGAATCAGACAACAATTTCCAATTCCATGATTAATCAGCTACATGATGCCTAGATAAACCAACTGATAGGATGTCTCTTTTCACAGAGCAACGTTGAGTCGCCTAATGACACCATGGTCGACTCCGAAGAAGAGGATTAGGTGTTAACTTGCGTTGTGCCACGAAGTTAACTAAGGCGCTGCTTGGGATGCAACCCAAGACCCGTTATGGCTTTATTTTAGTTTTACAATAATGGTGTGCTATTTGTGTAGGTTAAAGAGTGGAGAGTGTTTATAAATTGTAGGTTGGTGAGTGACAAGGCCCATTCAGTGCATCGCCAAAGAGGTCGGCGTACCCGACCTAATCCACCATTGGACTCAAGACATTTTCAAATTGGAGTCTGTAAAACTTGGCGAGCCTAGGAAATTATTGGCGAATCACCGACATGGTCGGCGATCTCAACGGAGACCGCCGTTGGGACCCCCACACTCACTGGAGGTTTTGTAAAATTTGGCAAGGTAAATGAACACTTGGTGAATCACCGAGAAGATAGGTGAGCTCGACTAATATCGCCGAATGGGCGAAAACTAGTCAATTTTGTAGGCCAAATGTTTAAAGTTTCAAACTCATTCACTTTCCCTCACTTTTTATCTTCCCAAACTGACATCCGCACGCTAGTTCCCATATTTTTGCATTTTTAGAGTATTTTTAGTGTTTCTTTGTGCTCGGAATTGGATTACATTGCCGCCTAGCATTTCAATCTTCTTTTTATCATCCCCAAAGGTTAGTTTTCTATGCCCTGAGTTTATTTTATCAAAAATTATGCTCATTTGCATTAGCCTGATTTTCTTGAAGTGTTTTGATCCTGCCTGATAGGATTAGATTGTTTACATGCATGATTTAATTTGATAATCTTGCTCGAGTATTATGACTATTGAATTCTCGTAATTGTATGCCTTAAATTGGATTAAAATTCAAAGGGTTTTGTTTGGGTGCTATGGGTCCTACCTTAATTGTACTAGTGCATGCTTTGATTTTGTTTTCGGGGATTGCGGGGTTAGATTCGAGAAGTTGGGTTGAAAATAGACACGTTGAGCCATTTGGCGAGCTGGGTCGAGATCGCCGAACCACTCGGCGGTTCGCCTAATGTCCCCATCTCGCCCTTGATTTCATGTTTTATTTGATGATTCATTCTGTAACCTTCGGCGAGAAGCTTGATATCGCCAAAAGTACTCGATGACTCGCTGAAAGGCTTTTCTTTCTCCCTTTGTCTGCACCCCTGAACCTTTATGCACTGAAACTTTCGGCGGGCCTGTCCTTGTTCACCGAAAGCTACCGGCGACACGCTGAGTGGTTCACCCATCGCCTACTTGCTGTAGTTTTAAAGCTAATTCCTTCGGCAAGCTTGATCTAGCTCACCCAAGAAATTCAGCGATTCGCCCTCTGGTTTGGCGAGTATGTCTAAAATTATTCTATTGTGTTTTTGTTTATGTTTTTCTAACTTCTCTTCGAGGTTTTGCAGACATGACTAAATCAAAATCTGCTGAAAGAATAACACCAGCCCAAGAGAAGTCCCAAGGGATTGCGATAAATGATGATGCAGCTAAGTCGAAAGGAAAATCTACGATACCACCCACAACCATTGGGAAAGGAAAGGGCAAGAGGCCCACTTCTGCTAGGAAGACCATTACCCTAGACCCTAATATTCCTTCGTGGGCCCAGGGAGTCTGCAGAGCGGTGCATGTCTTTTTGGAAAACTCACACTCAGCAGAACTTGGTGAATCTGACACTGCTGTTCCTCCTGAGTTGACCTCGGGCACTAATGCCTAGGTTCAGAGTGAGGCATCAGGCACTGATGCCTAGACAGACAGAGCAACTATGTAGAAAAGACCACCCCCCCCCCCTCTTTGCCTCCTTCTTTGTTTTGCTTTACTTCACTGTTGGATAATTCCTATTTGCATTTGAGGACAAATGGTTTTTGTTTGTGGTGGGGTGAGGCCCACCTTTGTGTGCTGATTACGACTCTTGTTTTGTTTATATATTGGGTTTTTAGCTTAAATTGTGTTGACACTACTTTTCATGGATGTTTGAGTTTCTGGCTCCTTGATTTTAAATTGAAAATAATTTTTGACCCTTCCAAAATTTTTTAGCAAATTATTGCCACCCCTTCTGTGTTGAATGTGGCTGTTCTCTTGAAAATTTGAGTATTGGTTTTGATCAATACCGATAACTTGAATAGTGCTTATAATTGAACAAACATGAATGTACGTCTACAATGAGGCCAAATGAAGTTGCATAGATAATATGTGAACTCTTTGCATCTCGTTGTGACTAGCCAATTATCAAATCGAGTCTCTTGTGATGATCGTTGCACACTAGCGAAAGTGTGGAGTCTTATTTGACTTTGGTGTTGATGCCTTGTGTGATGAGCTTACTGTTAACCATGCATGATAACACGTAGAAATTTCCCCGTTAGTCCGGTCGACTAAGTAAGGCTATCTCTTGATATGATCTTAGGCAACTTCGAAGAGTGTGAGTCAATTTGACATATACCTCTTTTGTGGCCTACCTTGTGAGTGTGTGAACCTCTTTTGAACACCCATTGAGCCTTACCTTTCTTTGAAAGAAACTTGATGAAAACATGACGTTTCTTAAATCCACTACCTATAATCCTCTTGATTTATGGTTGATTGAATAGCCAACTTAGGCCAAAATCCTAAGTTGGGGGTGTGGTGAAAAGAAAAGGCAAGTCAAGAAGTGCAAGAAAAGTCCCCTTACCCATGGTGTTGAGAAAAATGGAATCCCTCCATACAAAAAAAAAAGAAGAAAAGAATGAAAAAGAAAAAGAAAAAGTCATTGAATTACGTTATGAGAATGCAAAAAGGAATGGGGTTCCGAACAATCCATGGAAGTGAATAATGGGATGAGTTATGAGCACTAAAGAAAATGATGAAAAAAGAGGAAAGGGAGTGTTGAAAGCACCACATTTCACGAGGATGAAAGTCACTAAGTCTAAATAACTATACCTTTGCAATCAGCCCCATTACAAACCTTGGAAAGACCTTTTTTTTTATCTTGAGTGAGCTAAAACAATTGTTGATTAGAAAATACGGGCAAACCTATGGGTGAAAGTATTCATTGTGTTCTTCTTTGTGAGAGTGAGCGTTGTATTTGATTTTAGAACTTTAAATGATTGAACCATTGTGTGTGAATATAGAATCATTCTTTGTGTGAGGGCATTTGAATACCTTAGTTGAAATCGAACTTCCATTTGAAGCAAGTATAGTGAGCTTGAGAATCTTTGATAATGGTGTGTCAAAACGTGATAATACTGAAGGCAAAAGCAGAAAAGTGATGAACCAGACCAAAGGGCAAATCGTCGAGTGTGTTAGAGATCCCGACTAACTGCGTCGAATGGTCCTTCAAATTTTTGAACACTATAAATACTTGTTTAAATTGTTAGCTTAGTATCAGACTTTAGAGAGAAATTTTAGACTTAGAATATATCCAGTTTTAGTTCTTAGAGTTTTTTGGAGACATAGAGCTTGCAGGCTTGAAGACTTCCAATTCCTAGAAATTAGAAGTGGGTGTTGGAAATTCTTCATCCTAGACTCGTTTAAAGTAAATATAAATCATACCCAGTTGATGTCATTTCGATTCGGTATCATTTTCTTCCCTTTTTTCTATGTTTGCTAAAACCCCAATTCTTGGGGTGTAATTTTGTGAATATGGGTTAAATTTACTGTTGGGTGTTGCTTATTGTTGGTATATTCGCTGTTTAAATGTGATTTCTTTTAGTAGTTGTGTTTGAACTTAATGAGATTGTAGTTGCAAATACGATTTCATCTTACTTTTTTGGCTTGCTCGAGTGAGAGGTTTTAAAACTAAGACTACTAAATCAATAGCCGGTGGTTATTGGGTCATCGTGGGTTCAGCTAGAGAGAGTGAATCCTAGGCTTTGCCCACACTTTCAGCTCGAGAGAGTGAATGGGCTACGGCGGAGGCTATGCTTAAATGCGGCAACTCGGTGTTCGAGAGAAACTGAGTTGATTCAGGGTAAGTTGCTCGAGAGAGAATTTACTCCTACTAAAGTCTAGCCTAGTTACAAATATTCAGCGATGTACTATCAGTAGCATCTACCCGATAGTGTCTTTAATCCCATATTCCTATCATATCCCAAGAATCTCGTTTCCCAATATTTTTGTCGTTTTTGTTAATTAGCTAATACAAACCCCTATTGATAATTGACGCTTGTGTCACCCCTTAGATTTAGTATGTTTTTATTATTTAATATTTACAGCTATGATTGATTAGAACTTTAGTTTACTTTTCTATTAATTCTCAAAATCACTCCCTGTGGGAAGGATCCCAACCCTTGGTTGGGTTGTATCACTACACACGATTATTGGCACTTGAACCGAAGTAGTGTCCTAATACGTGAAGTCAGGGATCTTTATTGGTTATTCATCATAAGCCAAGGGTTATAGAGTTTCAACTTGCAAACAAAAATTATTTCAATCCGAAGAGATGTAGTCGTGGATGAGAATGCTTATTGGAACTGGGATAAGGAGCAAATTGAGAAAGATAATGCAGTTTGGATCTAAAACTCTGGAAGAAGATGAAGAATCAGACGTAGAATCCTCACTTGATTCGCCAATTTTGAAGACAATGTCCCTTTCCGAGATATATGAAAGATGCAATGTTGCAATCTCGGAACCAAATAGTTATCAAGAAGCATTAAGACATGAAGTTTGGATTGAAGCTATGAAGGAGTAGATTGGTATGATAGAAAAGAATGATACTTGGAAGTTGGTTGATAAACCCAAAAACAGAAATGTGATCGGGGTGAAGTGGGTTTATAGAACCAAATTTAATCCAAATAGCTCAGTTTATAAATACAAATAAAGGCTTGTTGTGAAAGGTTACGCACAAGCTGAAGGTCTGGATTATGGAGACACGTTTGCACCTATTGCATGACATGATACAATAAGGCTGCTATTTGCTTTGGCAACTCAGTCAAATTGGAAGTTGTATCATTTGGATGTGAAATTGACATTCTTGAATGGACTGTTGTGGGATAAAGTCTACCGACTTCATAAAGCATTGTATGGATTAAAGTAGGCTCCTCGAGCATGGTACAGTAAGATTGATGATCATCTCATTCATTGTGGCTTCAAGAAAAGTGAAAATGAAGCCACTTTATATGTGAAAATGAAACCACTTTATATGGTACAGTAAGTTGTATCATTTGGATGTGTTTGTGGTATCACTCTATGTTGATGATCTTCTGGTAACAGGAAGCAATGAAGCTATGGTGAATCAGTTCATGCAAGAAATGGAGACCAAGTTTGAAATGTCAGATTTGGGTGAAATGAGTTACTTTTGGGAATGGAGATTCATCAAGCTACTGATGGAATCTTCATTTCTCAGAGAAAATATGCATGGGATATACTTAAAATGTTCAAGATGGAGAGGTGCAAGCCTGTACTGACCCCACTGGTTCACAATGAAAAGATTTTGAAGTTTGAAGGAGGTGACAGGGCTGATCCAACAGTTTATAGAAGTCTGATTGGTAGTTTGCATTATTTGACAGCAACAAGACCCGATCTCATGTTCGCGACAAGTCTACTGTCGAGGTTTATGCAAGATCCAAGTCAAGTTCATCTTGGTGTTGCTAACCGAACGTTGAGATATATCAAAGGAACTGCTGATTATGGTATTTGGTTTAAAAGGAAAGAGCAAGGGCAACTGATGGGTTATTCAGATAGTGATTGGATATGAAGTGTTGATTATATGATTTAGGCACGTTCTCATGGAATTCAAAGAAGCAAGAGGTGGTAGCTCAATCTTCTGCAGAAGCAGAATAAATTGCCGCTGCTGGTGCAACTAATCAGGCTCTATGGTTAAGAAAGATTCTATGTGATCGGGAGCAAAATGACATTGAAGCTACTGCCATTAAGGTTGGCAACAAGTCAGCAGTATCTATGGCCAAAAATCCAGTGCAACATGGTCGTAGCAAGCATATAAATGTGAAGTTTCACGCTATCAGGCAAGCAAAGAAGGATGGCGAAGTTCAACTTGTTCATTGTAGCTTAGATCAACAGATTGCGGACATCATGACCAAGGCTCTTCCTAAAGGGAAATTTGAAGTTCTAAGGGCAAAGTTGGGAGTGTCCAAGAAAAATCTCAAGGAGGAGTGTTACAAAATGAGATATTTCTAGATGGTTTTTTGTTTAATGGTTCTTTTTAAATATTATGTTTAGTATATAAAGGAAAGTTAGTCCTTGTTTTATGGAATATGTTTGGTAATAAAGTCAATAGTGGTTGGATATGTATGGTCCTCTACTTACTTTGGAAAAACTTATGTAGATATGTGTGTGTGTGCGCTTTTTGAAATCTGTATAATGAATGAAAAGAACTGCCGTTGAACTAAGACCTTACTTCTTTCTAGTTTCTAATACTAACACAATTAGTCAACATTGAATTATTCAATGCTAACGTAACCTTCAAATTCTACAAATTCTTTGTAGAAAAGTGAAGAAATTTGCTGAAATAAATTAGTACTATTTAATGTACTTGATTTTAAAAGCAATTTCAACTCATTATTGAATGGTTGAATACTTGTTGTAAGTGAGAATGTATGTGGTCAAGTATTGATTCATGCCTTATATTTCAAATTAATGGAATATGAAATATTATTATTAATTGAAAGGTAAATTCGATTTAGTGAAAGGGTAAAATGGTAATCCAACTTTACATTTTGAAGCTTCCCACTTTTAATTATATATTATTATTATTATTATTATTATTATTATTATATGATGATATGATACACATTACCAACTAAAACAATCTTACAAAATTATTTTTGAAACTTCAAGATTTTAAATTTTTATTTCATAGATATGATATTAACAAAATCTAATGGATCAATCTTAACACCGGCAAAAAATAAAACTATAAAAGAAAAGTAACTCTAAGTTTCCTCTCTATTCGTACCCTGTCTCTCCCGAAATCTCTTATCAATTGCTGAAAAACTTTAGTATGGCCGATCCACCACTGTCGAAAGAAGCGAACTTCATCGGGGTGTTCGACTGTCTTGCAGTTAAACCTCTTGATCGTACTTTTTACGCCCTACACATGACCGCAACATACCAAGATAATGTCGAAGATTTCCCTATGGAATTTCAGAATGTCAATTTCAAGAGCGATGACATCATTCTTGATGAATCATTCAATGAAATGTTTCCAAACCCTACCAATGATGATGCATTTCAAAACCTTAGTTGTATGCCAGACTATCTCGGGTCGAAGTTGGGTTTGGACTTGAGTCAGATGAACCCTCATAGTTTTGGTCAACCTGAGAGTCAACTGCTGGGGAGTTCTGATGATGCTTCTAGAATATTCAATTCGACCTCAGGAGATTATCTCGGGGAAGCTCCAGTTTTGAACAAATCGGTACATTTTCCCCTAAATTTAGGAAATAATTCAGTAAAAGGTGGAGTTGTAGAACATAAACTCAAATTCAAGGGTGTCAATGCTAATATAAGTAAATGTAGTTTTTTGTTGAAAAGGAAAATGAGTTGTGAAAACTCGAATGATGTAAGCAAACACCAAAAATCCACTATATTTTCCTTGAGTGACAATGCTAACAATGATGAGGACGAAAAGGTGATGGCTAGAAAATTAGGAACAGGGAAAGTGCTCACTTGTCAAGGCAAAGAAAAAAGCATTATGCTAATGAGTTAGAGAATAAATTTAGAATATGTCATTCAACAATTCAACATTTGAATGCAAATTTATCTTATGCAATGGCGGAAAATGTAACTCTAAAGGCACAACTTAGAGGTACAAGTGTACCTATTCAAGTGCCGCCACCCCCCGGGATTTATCCCTATCCTCCTCCATGGATGTCATATACACCATCTTATATGATGAACCGACAAGGATATCAAGTGCCATTGGTTCCCATTCCAAAGTTGAAATCACAGGCACTAGCACCCGCGCCAAAAAGTAGCCAGAAAGTGGAGAAAAAGAAGAGTGAGGTGAAAACAAAGAAGGTTGCTAGTGTTAGCTTCCTTGGTGTGTTGTTTTTCATGATGCTCTTTGGTGGGTTGGTTCCTTTATTGAAACTGAGATATGGAGGTATTAGGGAACCATCTATGAGTGGAGAGTCTTTTGTGAGTGGATTTTATGTAAAAAATCATGGAAGAGTTTTGACTATTGACGGGCCTGTGAATGAGACAGGTTATTCTGGGAAATACGGTGGAAAATACATAGCTCCCATTATGGTCGGGGAGCTCAGGGTGAAATCAATCAGAAAAATACCAATAAGGCAGCAGATGAGTTTGTCCATGTGGGCAATGGTAGTGATCCTCTGGCCGTCTCTCTGTATGTCCCAAGGAACTTGATGATTCAATCTGTATTGGCAAGTGAGAAAGCCATGGCATTTCATAGAAGTGCTGATAAGAAAAATAGGGAGGCAGGCCTCGCAGTTCCCGGTGATTTAGCCCCTGCTATCCTAGGAATCCATCCTCGCCTTTATTGAAGTCCTGCAATGGGACAAAACATTCTTGGATCTGAGGAGAAAGGGAATGTAAAGTCAACTATGCAGGAGTGGTACCTTAAAGGTCTTGCCGGTAAGTGTTGTTCAATCTAGACTAACTATTAATTCTTATCTTTGTGATATGACTGCTCTAGTGATTGCTTTGAGAATTTAGGCACTTTTAATTGCTTTGAGTCATAGCCTTCTGCTTTCCAGTGTTTTAATTTATTTTTGTGTTCATTTGGACAGGACCTTTAATTTGTTGAGTTCAGGCATGTGTACAGAAGTGTTCCAGTTTGATGAGTCATCTTCTGCTAGAGATATATCTATGGAAGAAAGGCAGAATGGCACACACCTCCTCAGAAATAGAAGGATCCTCAATGGCCCTCAAGTTTCCCTTTCTAGACCCTCTCACAGGAACAAATGGAAAGCAAGAGAACTTCAGCAAGAACAAGTCACTTTCTTCCATGGTAGTATCTGTTCTGGTTGATGGTAATGGAATCATAGGTCCAAAGTCCACCTCTCGGATATTCGTTGTTGTGCTTATTGATAGTGTCAAATATGTCACATATTCTTGCATGCTTCCCTTTAAATGATATGCTCCTCTAGTGAATGCCCCTGAAGATGGAGTGTTCATGTAGCAAAAGCATGTTGGTCGTCTTCTTTAATTATCGAAAGAAGAAAGCGAACAACTCGTTAAGTTATATGTATTATGTTTGTGCATTCGATATTTACTCAAAAATGAAAATTGCAGTTGACAATTCCTTACATTAGAAAATAACCATAAAACATTTGACTTTCTCTGAAATAATATGACATCTTACCTGGGCAAACCAAAGCTTGGAACGCCGGTGAATTAAGCAAATAAGCGTAGAATGATTATACAACCACACACCTAGCAGAAAGAGAAAAGAAATGATAAAAGAAGAGAACACATCCATATAGAGGCACAACTGATGTTGTCAACATAATAACAAAACTCGTAAAATAAAACTTGAGGTATTTTCTTAAGTTGTGATTTATTTTATTTAGTTGTGTGTTTGTTGTCAGCTTGATCATGACCATAGTGAGAAACTCAACAACAATATAATAGAAACTTCTCATGTAGCTTATATGTTTGAAGTCCTTAAACTCTACTTCTCTCTTCTCTTGGATGGAGGCAATGTATGAAGCATATTCAATTACTTAATTAGGTTAGTCATTTGAGAAATAAGATCATAAAAATTAGATGTCATTAGCGTATAAAGAAAGATGATTTTGTAAAGAAAGATATATCTATTGGAATGGAGTTAGCGTGTAACTATAATTTTGAGTGATACTAGAGTACAATTGTTTGTTGCCTGTGCGGAGCTGCAAATTGTTCTAAATTTCTGGGTCGTACCGAGATTCCAGTGATCTCTGGAACTCTTACATTGTTTTAATGAATTGATTTTCAAATATATTAAAGAATGTGTTGAGCTATGGAATTTCAAGAGACAAAAAAATCAATAGAGCACACTAAATTGAGTACAAAATTTGTGGGGCTTCTAAATGAAAAAATAATACTAAAAATATTACAGCCAAGGTCCTAAGGTATTTTTCTTAAAAATCAAGGTTTCAACGATTGCTTATGTCTTCAAAAACTTCTAAAGCAATGAGGTGAAATACTGAAGAGCACGACAAAGATGGAGCTCTATGACATCCTACAGATTCTGAAACTTGCTTATGTTGTACTTGTTACTGTCTTGGTTTAGTGAATGCTCTTACTTTGTTTTAATGAATAGATTTCCAAATATAGTGAATATTGTGTTGAGCTATGGAATTTTAAGATAAGAAGAGCATGTTCTCTCAATAATTTTTTATCTGGGTATAGTTCACACGGATAGATATCAAATCAAGCTTAAAGCTTGAACAATTAAATGTATCAGCTAAAACTCAAGCAATTAGCTGTTGTCCAGTTACATCGACTAAATCTCGAACAAGTATTGCAATGATGGTTGATATTGTTACTACTATTCCACGCCTATGTTCTTTGTAATTTTGTCTGGCAATTGCACTATCCATTCCTTTTGATATGTTACTAGATAGATTGCGAGTTTTTGCGTGTTAAAAAGAATTCTTAAGTGAGTTGCAAATCCGTCTTTTTTGAGATGGTAACATATTTTGTTGATTGAATGTTCATTGTGCGAGCTTAGGACTCTAATTAATTGGTGATCCAATCTCCTTTCTCATGAAAATTGTCTACTCTCCTTCAAAATTATTTTTAGAAGTTTGGCTTTACCTTTGAGAAAACTTCTTACTTCCTCAAATTTTCTAAGTGGATTTTCTACTTGAAGAACATTAGTAACATCATAGGTAGCACTTCTACTTTTAACAATTAGTTGTTGTCTAGATATATACAAGATCAAGCTTTGAAGTGGCTTCATTTTTTATCCCCTCATCCTTGATATCTTTCTATCAATTGATAGAAAAAAAATATTAGCGTCATGATCTGAGTCTATGCACTACTTGTGACTGGCACTCAGGATCACGAATGACGCCAAATGGACCCTTGGTAATGGCATGTTGCCAATGAACTACTTGACGTTCTATAAAGTGTGAGCAGAAGCTAAAGCATAATTAATTGAAGCAATGATTAACATATATCTGAATGATATGACTGAAAGATCCATGAAACTAAAAAACTAATGTCTGAAGTAAAGTCTCTACTTACTAGAATAAAGAAGATTTATGTTTTGTCGGGACATGGCTCCCAAATATCAAAGCAATTAATTGTTCTGATGAAAAACCTAACTACTTACTACTTTTTGAAGTCTCCGAATGAGGAGGACTCACCAACTGCTACAACCTGTCTAGCCACAAGTTTGAGAGTCAATACCTGAACTACATTAAAAAGGATGCAGTGCAAAGAAAAGTGAAAAGTATGTGGTCAGTAATGAAATATATTGAGTATATAAGGTGACACTAAGATAATCAACTCGGGTGGCAACATGTAACAAGTGTTATCTCCTGTATTCAGGTTAGTCAAAAAACAGAAACAGACAGACAGAAAAATAAAATCCGAGTCCATAGAACCCACTGTGTTTCCTTAAGAAATTTAATCCCCTCAAATACCCAATGTTACAGATTAATTCCTCCCAAGATAAAACGGATTAAATATTAGAGAAGTAGCGGTACCTCAAACTTCACTAATTTCAGCGAACGCAAGAACAATAACGAGAGCACACACAGATTCAGTTGATCGACAATTTTGTTTTTGTAAGAAAATGTATACAGAGAGGAAAAATTTTCAGTGTTCAAAAATGGAAAAAGACTCTCTATTTATAGCCATTTGCAGCAAGGAACGCGTCTGTTCAGACATGTCTTTTCAGAAAGTTGTGTCTTTTTGGGAAAAATAACGTCTTTTCGGAAGAACAGATCCCTTCAAACGAATTTACAATTACGCGCGGATTTCAAATAATTCCATTACGCGAAATTAATTATGTTAGTTAACTAACATTCTGAATTAATTTATAAGAGAAAGGAAACCAATTAATGAGACTGATTAAATAAATTTTGTCCAAAAATATTATCAACCAAATCATTTGCCAAATCCAAATCCGAAGCCGAGGCCGAGTGAGTGACAATGACGGCGGGAGGGGCACCTTCTTCTTAACCCTTTATTAACTAAAGGAAGTGTTTCGTAATATAAGGACAGCAATTTTCCTTTCTTCTACCAATATGGGAGAAATGACTTTTCATCTTCAGAGAATGACTTTTCATTTTTCCTCCGAATTGGTTCCCCCACATTTTCCATTTTCTCTTTTTATTTCTCATTCACACCTTGCTAAAACCCAACAATCCCCCACATGAATGGGGAATGACTATTGTTAAAACATATGCATGGAAAACTTGTGTGTCTTGCAAGTAAGGGTTAATCGCATCTGGATAAGTAGGTTTCCCTTTAAACTTTCTGTAGTTAACATATATCGGATATACTGGATCAATTGGTAGATTTGATATCTTTGAACCGTCGAGCTTTGGTGTATACCTAGACAACATAAGTCACACAATCAACCCTTGAACAATTTTTATTCTCATTGTTTTGTTCATTTTAGCCATAAACACGTCTTGGTTAATAAGTGCTTAGAGAACTAGCCTTACCAAATTCTCCTTGAAGCGGCTTACACTTCACACTTACATAGACGGTTTCTAAGTGTGTTATCCCGTAGATACACTGTTTGATATACCCTGTATCAAACTTAGAAATCATTAAAAAGTCCTTATGCATTTATCCTGGTTTCTGAACATTGTGTCATCATAAGAATGGACCATAAAATAATTTTTGACAATGTTGAACCGTCATTTATGACTTTGTTTGATCTCCTTGAACCTAGATCTTGGGATCTCCAGTCTTCTAGGTAGAGTTACTGCCACGATGATTTGTTCTCGACCATAGTCGCATTCTCGTCGATGATTTCTCAACTCCCTCTCTAGTTAGGCCTTTTGTAAGTGGATTTGACACATTATCCTTTAACTTTACATAGTCAATTGTGATAATTCCACTAGATAGTAGTTGTCTAATAGAGTTATGTCTTCATCGTATGTGACGAAACTTCCCGTTATACATAACACTTCCAGCCCTTCCTATTGCAGCTTGACTCTCACAATGTATGCATATTGGGGCCATAGGTTTGGGCCAAAACAGAATATCTTTTAAGAAATTCTGGAGCCATTCAGCTTCTTCACTTACCTTGTCTAAGGCGATGAGTTCAAATTCCATTGTAGAGCGAGCTATACATATTTGTTTGGATGATTTCCAAGATATTGCTCCTCCACCAATAGTGAAAACATATCCACTCGTGGATTTCATTTTAGTTGACCCAGTAATCCAATTTGCATCATTATATCCTTCAAAAACTGTTGGATATTTGTTGTAATGCAAAATATAGTTTTGAGTGTCATCTAAGTACTCCAAAACTCTCTTCATTGCCATCCAATAATTTTTATTGGGATTACTTGTGTATCGACTCAATTTACTTATAGCCCAGGCTATGTCTGGTTGTGTACAATTCATGACATACATCAAACTTCCTAATACTCTGGCATAATACAATTGAGACTAACTTTCACCTTTATTCTTAGCAAGATTAAGGTTCACATCAATTGGGATTTTTTTTCCCTTTTGAAATTCAAATACTTGAACTTTTCAAGTACCTTTTGAATAATATGAGATTGAGACGATGCTAGACCGTTAGGAGTTTTGTGAATCTTAATTCCCAATATCAAATCGGCAACTCTTAGATCTTTCACATCAAACTTACAAGCGAGCATACACTTAGTAGCTGTTTTATTAGCATTGTCCTTGCTCATTATCAACATGTCATCCACATATAGGCATACAATGACCTCCTGATTCGGAGTGTCTTTAATGTAGACACATTTATCACATTCATTGATCATAAATCCATTTGACAACATAGTTTGATCAAACTTTGCATGCCATTGTTTCGGTGCTTGTTTTAGTCCATAAAGTGACTTAACAAGTTTGCATACTTTCTTTTCTTTACCGGGTACTACGAATCCCTCAGGTTGTTCCATGTAAATCTCTTCATCCAGCTATCCATTTAAGAAGGTGGTTTTCACATCCATTTGATAGATTTCAAGACCATATACTGCAGCTAGGGCAATTAACATCCGAATTGATGCAATCCTAGTCACTGGCGAGTATGTGTCAAAATAATCAAGACATTCTTTCTTTCTAAAGCCTTTGACAACAAGTCTTGCTTTATATTTGTCAATAGTTCCATCATCTTTCATCTTCCTTTTGAAGATCCATTTCGAACCCAAGGGTTTGTTCCCTAGAGGAAGATCAACCAACTCCTAGGTATGATTGCTTAAGATTGATTCAATCTCGCTATTGACAGCCTCCTTCCAAGAGGTTGAGTTGCTAGACACCATAGCTTCCTTGAATGTTTGAGGCTCACTTTCAAGAAGGAATGTTACAAAATCATATCCAAATGAAGTAGTTGTCCTTTGACGTTTACTGCGCCTTGGACTCTCTTCATTAGGTTCATTCTCTTTTGGTTCTTCTCGAGGTCATTTAGACCCCCCACTAGATGACTCAAGTCTTGTTTTATACGAATAGACATGTTCAAAGAATTCATCATTATTTGAACCAAAATATCCGGATGTTCGAACTTATGAACCAAAAATCGACATGCCTTACTATTTGTGGCATATCCAATGAATACATAATCTACAGTCTTATGTCCTATTTTCACCCTCTGAGGTATAGGAACATGGACTTTGGCTAGACACCCCCACACTTTGAAATATTTCAAGTTGGGTTTTCTACCTTTCCATTTCTCATATGGAATAACATGTGTCTTGCTATGAGGCACTCTATTGAGTATTCGATTTGCTGTAAGGATAGCTTCTCCACCCAAGTTTTGTGGTAAACGTAAACTTATAAGTAAGGCATTCATCATTTCCTTTAAAGTTCAATTTTTCTTTCCGCAATTCCATTAGATTGAGGAGAGTAAGGAGCAGTAGTTTGATGGATAATTCCATTTTCCAAACATATTTCTGCAAATGGAGATTCATATTCTCCACCTCTATCACTTCTGATCATTTTGATCTTTTTATCCTACTGATTTACAACTTCATTTTTAAATTGCCTAAATGCATCTATTGCTTCAACCTTACCATTTAGCAAATAGACATAACAATATCTAGTGCAATCGTCAATAAAAGTTATGAAATACACTTTTCCACCACGTGTTGGTGTTGACTTCATGTCACAAATGTCAGTGTGAATCAGTTCTAAGGGATATGAATTTCATTCAACAGACTTATAAGAATGCTTAGCATACTTAGATTCAACGTAAACTTGACATTTTGATTTATTGCACTCAAATTTAGGCAAAACATTTAAGTTAAACAGTTTTCGCAAGGTTTTGTTATTAATGTGTCCCAAACGTTAATGCCATAAACATTTAGACTCAAGCAAGTAAGAAGAAGCAGAATCTTTATTCATATCAACTGCAATTACATTGAGTTTGAAGAGACCCTCAGTGAGGTAACCTTTTCCTACATACATCTCATTCTTACTTACTACAACTTTATCAAAAACAAATACACATTTGAATCCATTCTTGGTAAGAACTGCCATAGAAACTAAGTTCTTTCGCAATTCTGAAAAATGCAAGTCACTGTTCAAAGTCACCACCTTGCCCGATGTCATCTTCAAGTGGACCTTACCAGTTCCTTCAACCTTTACAGCAACAGAGTTCGCCATAAATATCTTCTCGTCTGCTGGTGCTGGAGTATATGACGCAAATAATTCTTTGTTGACACAAACATGGCATGAGGCACTAGAATCTATCCACCAATCCCTTGGATTTCCAACCAAGTTCATTCTGAAAGCATTGCGCAGAGATCATCCATCTCTTCTTTTGATTCAGCCAAATTTGCTTGATCCTTCTTTTTGTCCTTCTTGGGACCCCGACATTCAGTAGCCCTATGATAACGTTTTCCACAATTGAAGAAGTTTCCATTTAATTACTTCTTAGGAGGATTGCTCTTTGGACCAGCTGCTTTCTTTCTTTTCTTTGAATTTGTGGGATCTTCTTCAACAATATTAACTCCAAATATTGTTGAATTACCATGCGACCTATTTTATGCGGCCTTGTTATCCTCTTCGATTCTCAGCCTTACCATGAGATCTTCAACAGTCATCTCCTTGCGTTTATGTTTCAAGTAGTTTTTGAAGTCCTTCCACAACAGAGGTAACTTCTCAGTAATGGCCGCCACTTGGAAAGCATCATTCATAACTAATCCTACATTAAAGATTATGTGAGTATTAAGAATAGACTTAATATGTTCAACATAGGCATTAAATCAATTTATACCTTCAGCAAGGAGATCATGGATTATGACCTGCAGTTCTTAAACTTGGGTGACGACGGTCTTACTGTCTATCATCTTATAGTCCAAAGACTTTGCCACAATGAACTCTTTCATTTCGGCATCCTCTATTTTGTACTTCTTTTTCTAAAGCATCCCAAAGTTCTTTTGAGGTCTTGACACTATTGTACACATTTTATAGATCATCTTGCAGGCCACTCAGAATATAGTTTTTACACAAAAAATCTAAATGTGTCCATGCTTTTGTCACCAAGAATCGTTCTTCGGTGGGAGTTTCATCCGACATAATAGGAACGTTCTCATTAATGAACCTCTACAGACTCAACGTAGTCAGATAGAAGAACATCTTCTGCTACCATCTTTTGAAGTTGACTCCAGAAAACTTTGCAGGTTTCTCAGTCTGTGCAAGGGCAGCAGTTGAACGATTGTGTGCAACCGATGTTGTTACACCACTCACTGTTCCAACATTTACTTGACTTGAATTTGTCATTTTGTCTGTCACAAATGGCAGACAATTTTAGTATGTGAAATACTAATAGTAAAGAATAAATCCTTACACAACTTGTTTCTGATTTAACGATAAAGTTTTTATGTTATTTTAATCGTTAATTGAATGAATTTTAAAAATTCAAACAGAGTAGAAAACCATAAAGTTTTTAGTCTCCAGAAACCTCAAATACAGAAACTATTAAATTTCTTAAGATTGTTATCTCCTTTATTCAGGTTAGTCAAAAAACAGAAATAGAAAAAGGTTGAAACAGACAGACATAAAAATAAATTTTGTGTCCATAGAACCCACTTTGTTTCCTTAAGAAATTTAATTCTCTCAAGTGCCCGTGGTTATAGATTAATTCCTCTCAAGATAAAATGGATTAACTATTAGAGAAGTAGTGGTACCTCGATCTTCACTAATTTCAGTGAACGCAAGAACAACAACAAGAGAACACATAGACTCAGTCAATCGACAATTTTATTTTTGTAAGAAAATGTATGCAGAGAGGAAAAATTTTCAGTATTCAAAAATGGAAAAAAACTCTATTTATTGCCATTTGCAGCAAAGAATGCGTGTGTTCAGACAAATCTGTTCAGACATGTCTTTCTAGAACGTTGTGTCTTTTTGGGAAAAATAACATCTTTTCGGAAGGAACAGATCCCTTCAAACGAATTTACCGTTATGCGCGAATTTCAAATAATTTTGTCACGTGAAATCAATTTTGTTAATTAACTAACATTCTGAAATAATTTATATGAGAAAGGAAATCAATTAATGAGATTGATTAAATAAATTTTGTCCAAAAATATTATCAATCAATCACATCATTTGCCAAATCCAAAGCCGAGGTCGAGCGACGACGACGGCGCGATGGGGCACCTTCTTCTTAACCCTTTAAGAACTAAAGGAAGTGTTTCCTAATTTAAGGACAACAATATTCCTTTCTTCTGCCAATATGGGGAATATGACTTTTCATCATCAAAGAATGACTTTTCAGTTTCCCTCCAAATTGGTTCCCCAACATTTTCCATTTTCTCTTCTTATTTCTCATTCACACCTTGCTAAAATCTAACAATCCCCCACATGAATGTGGAATGACTATTGTTAAATCATATGCATGAAAAACTTATGTGTCTCGTAAGTAAGGGTTAATCTCATCTGGATAAGTAGGTTTCCCTTTAAACTTTTCGTAGTGAACATATATCGAAAATACTCGGTCAATCGGTAGATTTGATTTCTTTGAACCGTTGAGCTTTAGTGTATACCGAGACAATATAAGTCACACAATCAACCTTTGAACTATTTTTTATTCTTATTGTTTTGTTCATTTTTGCCATAAACACGTCTTGGTTAATAAGTGCTTAGAGAACTGGCCTTACCGGATTCTCCTTGTGGCTTACACTTCACACTTCCAGATGTGGTTTCTAACTGTGTTATCCCGTAGATACACTATTTGATATACCCTGTATCAAACTTAGAAATCATTAAAAATTCCTTATGCCTTTATTCTGGTTACTGAGCATTGTCTCATCATGAGAATGGACCATAAAATAAATTTCGACAATGTTGAACTATCATTTATGACTTTGTTTGATCTCCTTGAACCTAGATCTTGGGATCTCCAGTCTTCTAGGTAGAGTTACCGTCACGATGACTTGTTCTCGGCCATAGTCCCATTCTCTTCGATGATCTCTCAACTCCCTCTCTAGTTAGGCCTTTTGTAAGTGGATCTGACACATTATCCTTTGACTTTACATAGTCAATTGTGATAATTCCACTAGAGAGTAGTTGTCTAACAGAGTTATGTCTTCATCGTATGTGACAAGACTTTCTGTTATACATAACACTTTCAGCCCTTCTTATTGTAGCTTGACTATCACAGTGTATGCATATAGAGGCCATTGGTTTGGGCCAAAACGGAATATCTTCTAAGAAATTCTGGAGCCATTCTGCTTCTTCACCTGCCTTGTCTAAGGTGATGAATTCAGACTCCATTGTAGAGCGAGCTATACATGTTTGTTTGGATGATTTTCAAGATATTGCTCCTCCACCAATAGTGAAAACATATCCACTTGTCGATTTCGTTTCAGTTCAACTAGTAATCCAATTTGCATCACTATATCCTTCAAGAATGTCTAGATATTTGTTGTAATACAAAGCATAGTTTTGAGTGTCATCTATGTACCCAAAAACTCTCTTCATTGCCATCCAATGATTTTGATTGGGATTACTTTTGTATCGACTCAGTTTACTTATAGCGCAGGCTATGTCTGGTCGTATACTATTCATGACATACATCAAACTTCCCAATTATAACACCCCGTATTCGAAACGGACCAAAAATACAGATTTTGAGAAGTTGCAGATGCAACCCACGGTTGCCATCCATGGACCGTAGGTCAGACCACGGCCCGTACTGGAGGTCTGTGGTTCACCATTGCAACACCTCCCAACCCAGCTCAGAAAATCAGCAAAGTCTCGACCCACGATCTGTAGGTCAGACCACGGTCCGTGGTCTGTGTCTGTGAACAAGATCCCTTTACCCAGCCTCTGATAAGAACTACGATCAACCAGCACGGACCGTCGTTCGATCCACGGTCCGTAGGTCTGACCGTAAGTGAGTGTTAGTAGTCAGTTAGATAAAAATTGTTGATTGAGTCAACTTCAGCTGGTCATAACTCTTAGCACAAAAGAAATTATGTGTCTCAAAACCTATGATATGATAGATAATTGAATCCTCTTTCCAACGCCATCAAGTTTGCTAAAATCCAACCTCCGAATAAAAAATTATACTCCTTTTAGTGAAGACTTGTCAGGCAGACTCGACCTACGACCTCAATCTACGGACCGTAGATTGACCTATGGCCTGTAGGTCCCGTCCGTCGATCACTCTGACAACAATTAAGTCAGCGATCTTTTGGTCTTTTCCTATTTCATTGGACCCCTAAGATACGTCGTTTAGACCCTAAATCATGAGGTTTTAGTAAGTTTAAGCCTAGAAACATAACAAGAACTTACCTAAGTCAAATCATTAATTAAAACTTAGAAAAATTAGAGCAAAAGAGGAGAAAAGAGGTCAAGAACCCTAGTTCAAGAACGCAGCAAGTTTCCTTCAGTTCCAGCCCCGAAATCGAAAGATCTCTCTGTGGAATTCGTCACCATGTATGTGGGATTTCACTAGTGGGTTCCTTTCGCCCATTAGGTCCCTAGAATTCAGTCACATTCTTGATTCCATGATTATGAACAAACCTAGGGTTTCTAGAATTTCAACAGATCATCATGAATTAGTTATTTAAATGTTCCAAATTAAATTATCGTGTTATTGCTCAGTTTATTGCATGAATTTCAGAACCCTAGCCATCGAATTGAATCCTCTTTCCAACGCCATCGAGTTTGTTAAAATCCGACCTCCGAAGAAAAAATTATTATCGTTTTAGTAAAGCCTTGTCAGGCAGACTCGACCTACCACCTCAATCTACGGACTGTAGATTGACCTATGGCCTGTAGGTCCCGTTCGTCGATCACTCTGACAACAATTAAGTCAGCGATCTTTTGGTCTTTTCCTATTTCATTGGACCCCTAAGATACGTCGTTTAGACCCTAAATCATGAGGTTTTAGTCAGTTTAAGCCTAGAAACATAACAAGAACTTACCTAAGTCAAATCATTAATTAAAACTTAGAAAAAGTAGAGCGTAAGAGGAGAAAAGAGGTCAAGAACCCTAGTTCAAGAACGCATCAAGTTTCCTTCAGTTCCAGCCCCGAAATCGAAAGATCTCTCCGTGGAATTCGTCACCATGTATGTGGGATTTCACTAGTGGGTTCCTTTTGCCCATTAGGTCCCTAGAATTCAGTCAGATTATTAATTCCATGATTATGAACAGACCTAGGGTTTCTAGAATTTCAACAAATCATCATGAATTAGTTATTTAAATGTTCCAAATTAGATTATCGTGTTATTGCTCAGTTTATTGCATGAATTTCAGAACCCTAGCCATCGAATTGAATCCTCTTTCCAACGCCATCGAGTTTGTTAAAATCCGACCTCCGAGTAAAAAATTATTATCGTTTTACTAAAGCCTTGTCAGGCAGACTCAACCTACGACCTCAATCTACGGACCGTAGATTAACCTATGGCCTGTAGGTCCCGTCCGTCGATCACTCTGACAACAATTAAGTCAGCGATCTTTTGGTCTTTTCCTATTTCATTAGACCCCTAAGATACGTCGTTTAGACCCTAAATCATGAGGGTTTAGTCAGTTTAAGCCTAGAAACATAACAAGAACTTACCTAAGTCAAATCATTAATTAAAACTTAGAAAAATTAGAGCATAAGAGGAGAAAAGAGGTCAAGAACCCTAGTTCAAGAACGCAGCAAGTTTCCTTCAGTTCCAGCCCCGAAATCGAAAGATCTCTCTGTGGAATTCGTCACCATGTATGTGGGATTTCACTAGTGGGTTCCTTTCGCCCATTAGGTCCCTAGAATTCAGTCACATTCTTGATTCCATGATTATGAACAGACCTAGGGTTTCTAGAATTTCAACAGATCATCATGAATTAGTTATTTAAATGTTCCAAATTAAATTATCGTGTTATTGCTCAGTTTATTGCATGAATTTCAGAACCCTAGCCATCGAATTGAATCCTTTTTCCAACGCCATCGAGTTTGTTAAAATCCGACCTCCGAATAAAAAATTATTCTCGTTTTAGTAAAGCCTTGTCTGACAGACTCGACCTACGATATCAATCTACGGACTGTAGATTGACCTATGGCCTGTAGGTCCCGTTCGTCGATCACTCTGACAACAATTAAGTCAGCGATCTTTTTGTCTTTTCCTATTTCATTGGACCCCTAAGATACGTCGTTTAGACCCTAAATCATGAGGTTTTAGTAAGTTTAAGCCTAGAAACATAACAAGAACTTACCTAAGTCAAATCATTAATTAAAACTTAGAAAAAGTAGAGCGTAAGAGGAGAAAAGAGGTCAAGAACCCTAGTTCAAGAACGCAGCAAGTTTCCTTCAGTTCCAGCCCCGAAATCGAAAGATCTCTCCGTGGAATTCGTCACCATGTATGTGGGATTTCACTAGTGGGTTCCTTTCGCCCAATAGGTCCCTAGAATTCAGTCAGATTCTTGATTCCATGATTATGAACAAACCTAGGGTCTCTAGAATTTCAACAGATCATCATGAATTAGTTATTTAAATGTTCCAAATTAGATTATCGTGTTATTGCTCAGTTTATTGCATGAATTTCAGAACCCTATCTATGTATTTCTTTAGTTCTTGAATTACACATGCTAGGTCAGATATTTCAATATTCAGTTATACATGCCTCAGTTTATGAATTCATCATTATCAGATTAATTGTTGCATTCTTAGTTTTTCATGTTCAGTTTTGAGCTATCCAATATTATAGAAATTCAGTCATAATGTGTTAATCACTTAATTCATTGGGAGTAGCATAATACCGAGTTGGACTAGGGTTCAGCGTACCCATATAGTCCCAGAACTACGAGCCACGTAGGTGTAAGTCGCCTCTGTGGGCAACATCATTTTAGTGATCACGCCAGTCATGCCTCTATACCTTTGGCAGGGTATATTGGGTCCTCTCGATGGGGCATATACATCGGACTCCACATTTAGCACATGTGGTTTTATTATCGGTCATTAGTAGCTCCCACAGTTCACTCAGATTCTATTGCATTTACCTCATTTGTAGTACAGTCAGTATTCAGTTTCAACATGTTATAAATTTGGTCATTGCATTCAGTTAACTCAGTATTCAACATTTATATCATGTTCAGATTATTTCATTGCTTATTTGCTTTGTTCAGTTATATGTTATTTTAGTTTTATTCTATCCTGCATGCTCAGTACCTTTCAAGTACTGACGCATACGTGCGCTACATCTTCTCGTGATGTAGGTTCAGGTTCTCAGCATCCAGATCACGCTTAGGTTGTTCCCAATCTTCAGTTCAGCAACATTAGTGGTGAGTCCTTATTCTTCGAGGACTAGTGACATGTTTATCTTTATCACTTTTTGTCTTTAGTTTCAGTTTTGCTAAACCTAGTTGGGGCATGTCCCAAAATTTCTAGTCAGTTTAGAGGCTTATTTCAGACATAGTTAGATTCATCTTAGTATTGAGTTAATATCTTCTTTGTATTAAACTCATCAGTTATCATTTATATCAGTTATAGTATATGGGTATCCCCATCTTTTCATTTTTATTTATGATTTAGCTTTCGCATCAGTTTATTATCTTTAGTATGCTCATGATCATGCCAG
The DNA here is from genome assembly GCF_900185275.1 of Solanum verrucosum. Lineage (NCBI taxonomy): Eukaryota > Viridiplantae > Streptophyta > Magnoliopsida > Solanales > Solanaceae > Solanum > Solanum verrucosum. The sequence goes on from NW_026020211.1 coordinate 329,389, forward strand.
CAGGGTTAGCTTAGGATCATTTGTGGTCCTAGGTCCCGTGTCCGCGTCTCGGGGGTAGCTCGGGGCGTGACACCAAAACTCTGGCATAATCCAATTGAGACTGATTTTCACCTTTATTCTTAGCAAGATTAAGGTGCACATCAATTTGGGTTTTTGCCCTTTTGAAATCCAAATACTTGAAATTTTCAAGTACCTTTTAAATATAATGAGATTGAAACAATGCTAGATCGTAAGGAGTTTTGTGAATCTTAATTCCTAATATCAAATCAGCAACTCCTAGATCTTTCATATCAAACTTACTAGAGAGCATACACTCAGTAGCTTTTACATTAGCAATGTCCTTTCTAATTATCAGCATGTCATCCACATATAGACATACAATGACCTCGTAATTCGGAGTGTCTTTAATGTAGACACATTTATCACATTCTTTGATCTTAAATCCATTTGACAACATAGTTTGGTCAAACTTTGCATGCCATTGTTTCGGTGCTTGTTTTAGTCCATAAAGTGGCTTAACAAGTTTGCATACTTTCTTTACTTTACCGGGAACTACGAAACACTCAGGTTGTTCCATGTAAATCTCTTCCTCCAGCTCTCCATTTAAGAAGGCGGTTTTCACATCCATTTAATAGATTTCAAGACCGTATACTGTAGCTAGGGCAATTAACAGCCACATTGATGTAATCCTAGTCATTGGCGAGTATGTGTCAAAATAATCAAGACCTTCTTTCTGTCTAAAGCCTTTGACAACAAGTTTTGCTTTATATTTGTCAATAGTTCCATCATCTTTCATCTTCCTTTTGAAGATCCATTTCGAACTCAAGGGTTTGTTCCATGGAGGAAGATCAACCAACTCCCAGGTATGATTGCTTAAGATTGATTCAATCTCCCTATTGATAGCCTCCTTCCAAGAGGTTGAATCGCTAGACAACATAGCTTCCTTGAATGTTTGAGGGTCACTTTCAAGAAGGAATGTTACAAAATCATATCCAAATGAAGTAGATGTCCTCTACGTTTACTGCACCTTGGACTCTCTTCATTAGGTTCATTCTCTTTTGGTTCTTCTCGAGGTCGTTTAGACCTCCCACAAGATGACTCAAGTCTAGTTTTATACGGATAGATATGTTCAAAGAATTCAGTATTATCTGATTCCATTACCGTATTGTCATGAATATTCAGATGTTCGAACTTATGAACCAAAAATAGACACGCCTTACTATTTGGGGCATATCCAATGAAAACACAGTCCACAGTCTTAGGTCATATTTTCATCCTTTTAGGTATAGGAACCTGGACTTTGGCTAGACAACCTCACACTTTGAAATATTTCTAGTTGGGTTATCTACCTTTTCATTTCTCATATGGAATAACATGTGTCTAGCTATGAGGCACTGTATTGAGTATTCGATATGTTGTAAGGATAGCTTCCCCCCACAAGTTTTGTGGTAAACATAAACTTAAAAATAAGCATTCATCATTTCCTTTAAAGTTTTGTTTTTTCCTTTCCACAATTCCATTAGATTGAGGAGAGTAAGGAACAGTAGTTTGATGGATAATTCCATTTTCCAAACATATTTCTGCAAATGGAGATTCATATTCTCCACCTTTATCACTTTTGATCATTTTGATCTTTTTATCCAACTGATTTTCAACTTCAGTTTTATATTGCCTAAATGCATCTATTGCTTCATCCTTACCATTTAGCAAATAAACATAATAATATCTTGTTCAATCGTCAATAAAAGTTATGAAATAATTTTTCCACCATGTGTTGGTGTTGACTTCATGTCACAAATGTCAGTGTGAATCAGTTCTAAGGGATATGAATTCCATTCAACAGACTTATAAGGATGCTTAGCATACTTAGATTCAATGCAAACTTGACATTTTGATTTATTGCACTCAAATTTAGGCAAAACATCTATGTTAATCAGTTTTCGCAAGGTTTTGTTAATAATGTGTCCCAAACGTTCATGCCATAAACATTTAGACTCAAGCAAGTAAGAAAAAGTAGAATCTTTATTCATATCAACTACAATTACATTGAGTTTGAAGAGGCCCTCAATGAGGTAACCTTTTCCTATATACATCTCATTCTTACTTACTACAACTTTATCATAAAAAAATACACATTTGAATCCTTTCTTGGTAAGAAATGATATAGAAACTAAGCTTTTTCGCAATTCTGGAACATACAAGACCCTGTTCAAAGTCACCACCTTGCCCGATTTCATCTTAAAAAGGACCTTGCCTGTTCCTTCAACCTTTGTTGCAGCGGAGTTCACCATAAATATCTTCTCGTCTACTGGTGTTGGAGTATATGATGCAAATAATTCTTTGTTGGCACAAACATAGCATGAGACACCAGAATCTATCCAGCATTCTCTTTGATTTCCAACCAAGTTGCATTCTGAAAGGATTGCACAAAGACCATCCATCTCTTCTTTGGATTCAGCCAAATTTGCTTGATCTTTCTTCTTGTCCTTCTTGGGACCCCGACATTCTGTAGCCCTATGACCACGTTTGTCACAATTGAAGCAGTTTCCATTGAATTTCTTGTTAGGAGGATTGCTCTTTGGACCAGATGTTTTCTTTCTTTTCTTTGATTTTGTGGGATCTTCTTCAGCAATATTAACTCCAGATATTGCTGAATAACCACGCGGCCTCTTTTCTGCGGCCTTGTTATCCTCTTCGATTCTCAGCCTTACCATGAGATCTTCAACATTCATCTTCTTACGTTTATGTTTCAAGTAGTTTTGTGAAGTCCTTCCACAACGGAGGTAACTTCTCAATAATTGCCGCCACTTGAAAAGCATCATTCACAATCAATCCTACATTAAAGATTATGTGAGTATTAAGAATAGACTTAATATGTTCAACATAGGAATTAAATAAATTTATACCTTCAGCATGGAGATCATGGATTATGACCTGCATTTCTTAAACTTGGGTGACGATGGTCTTATTGTCTATCATCTTATGGTCCAAAAACTTTGCCACAATAAACTTCTTATTTCCGGCATCCTCTGTTTTGTACTTCTTTTCTAAAGCATCCCAGAGTTCTTTTGAGGTCCTGACACTATTGTACACATTGTAAGATCATCTTGCAGGACACTCAGAATATAGTTTTTACGCAAAAAATCTTTATGTGTCCATGCTTCTATCACCAAGAATCGTTCTTCGGCCAGAGTTTCATCCGACATAACATGAACGTTCTCATTAATGAACCTTTGCAGACTCAACGTTGTCAGATAGAAGAACACCTTCTACTGCCATCTTTTGAAGTCAACTCCAGAAAACTTTGCAGGTTTCTCAGCCGGTGCAAGGGCAGCAGTTGAACCATTGTGTGCAACCGATCTTGTTGCAACACTCACTGTTCCAACATTTACTTGACTTGAACTTGTCATTTTTTTGTCACAAATGGCAATCAATTTTTGTATGTGAAATACTAACAGTAAAGAATAAATCCTTACACAACTTTTTTCGGATTTAACAATAAAGTTTTTATGTTCCTTTAATCGTTAATCGAATGAATTTTTAAAATTCAAACAGAGTAGAAAACCATAAAGGTTTTAATCTCCAGAAACCTCAAATACAGAAACTATTAAATTTATTAAGATTGTTATCTCATGTATTCAGGTTAGTCAAAAAACAGAAACAGAAAAAAGATGAAACAGACAGACAGAAAAATAAAATCCGAGTCCACAAAATCCTCTATGTTTCCTTAAGAAATTTAATCCCCTCAAGTACCCGAGGCTACAAATTAATTCCTCCAAGATAAAATGGACTAACTTTTAGAGAAGTAGCGGTACATCAAATTTGATTAATTTCAGCGAACGCAAGAACAACAATGAGAGCACACACAGACTCAGTCGATCGACAATTTTGTTTTTGTAAGAAAATGTATGCAGAGAGTAAAAAATTTCAGTGTTCAAAAATGGAAAAAGACTCTATTTATAACCATTTGCAGCAAGGAACGCGTCTGTTCAGACAAATCTATTCAGACATGTCTTTCAAGAACGTAGTGACTTTTTGGGGAAAATAACATCTTTTTGAAAGGAACAGATCCATTCAAATGAATTTACCGTTACGTACAAATTTCAAATAATTTCTTTACGCGAAATTAATTATGTTAATTAACTAACATTTTGAATTAATTTATGAGAGAAAGGAAATCAATTAATGAGATTGATTAAATAAATTTTGTCCAAAAATATTATCAATCACATCATTTGCCAAATCCAAATCCGAAGCTGAAGCCAAAGCAGAGGCCGAGCGAGCGACGACGACGGCGCGAGGGGCACCTTCTTATTAACTCTTTAAGAACTAAAGGAAGTGTTTCCTAATATAAGGACAACAATTTTCATTTCTTCTACCAATATCGGAGAAATGATTTTTAATCTTCAAAGAATGACTTTTCATTTTTCCCTCCAAATTGGTTCCCCCACATTTTCCATTTTCTCTTCTTATTTCCCATTCACACCTTGATAAAACCCAACAATCCCCCACATAAATGTGGAATGACTATTGTTAAAACATATGCATGAAAAACTTGTGTGTCTTGTAAGTAAGGGTTAATCGCATTTGGATAAGTAGGTTTCCCTTTAGCAAGTAACCTTTTATGTGTTAGTCAAATGATGTCTAAAGGCTATTTCTTTTTTTTAAGGGCAAACATTGGTTGTTGACTCTGAAGATACTTTGATTGTTAAAGTAGAAATGGTGGATAAAACTTTTCCTTTAGGGCGAGAAGTTTGATACTGCAAATTTTTCAAGTATGGATGAGTCATGATTGTGGCACAAAAGATATAGGCATTTTTAACTATGCTACTTTAAAGTCTATGTATGAAAAATGGTTGACTATGGATTTATTGAGATCTCACTGTAAAATTTGTGAGTCATGCCAGATGGGTAAGGTACACAGTAAAGTATTTCCTAAAAGTGCTACCTGGAGGGCAACTGAAAAACTTGAATTACTTTACACTGATGTGTGTGGACATATGCAGACATCATCTTTGGGACAAAATAAATATTTTATGCTCTTTATTGATGACTTAAAAAGGATGACTTGGGCGTATTTTAACAAGTCTCAAGTATTTTCAGTTTTTGAGAAATTTAAAGCTTTTGTTGAAAGACAAAGTGGTTGTAAGCTGAAGTCTTTGAGGTCGGACAATGGTGGTGAATAAACTTAAAATGAGTTCAATAAGTAATGTGAAGATATGGGGATTGATCACAAGTTACCATAAACTATTCACCTGAATAAAATGGAGTCTTAGAGAGGAAGAACAAGATTGTTGTTGAAATCACTAGATGTTTGTTGCTTGAAATGAAACTACCACAAAGCTTTTGGGAAGAAGTTATTTATACTAAATCTATGGATGGAAAAACTCCTATTAAGGCATGGAGTGGAATAAGACCATCTGCAAAGTGATAGAAAAGTACAATAATGTAGATAGAGTAGAGTAGAGGCAGTATGTTAAAAAGAAATTTCTTGGCGTTGTATTTTTCACTGTTGCGGCAATCCTTTTATAAAACAAATACATAGGAAAAACTGAAGCTTAAATATAGGAACTACTACACCAAGATTTTCTCCTAAATACTTGATAACAACCCACATTTAAAACTACTTCCTAAAGACTAGGAAAAACATAACGATAGACATTTTATTCCTAACGTGACTTATTAAAACTAACACGCTCCCTTAAACTAAAAGCTTTCAAGCTTCAATTTAACTTCATGATCTTGAACTCTTTCATAGTGCCGATACCCATCAGCCTTCTCAGATTTTGGAAAGTGAGAAACTTCAGAAGTTTAGTAAAAATGTCCGCCAACTGATCTTGACTTCGGCATTACTCTAGCTCTATTGTTCCTTCATTATTGAGATCTCGCAAGAAATAATACGTCACATCAATGTGCTTCCATATAACACATGATATTTTGATAGCTTGATAGCAGATTTGTTGTCACAGAAAATTGTAGTTGCTTTGTCTTGTTTGAATTGTAGTTCGTCAAGAATCCTCCTCACCCAGATAGCTTGGAAAGCACAAGTTGTAGCAACAACAAATTCCGCTTTAGTACTAGATAAAGTGACAATTTTTTGCTTCCTGGAAAATAGTAAAACAACTGTTGTTCCTAGTAAATAAACATAGCCTAAAGTACTCTTTCTGTCGTCTTGATCTCCTGCGTAATCGCTGTCAGCAAAACCAATCAAATCAGATTTTTCACCCTTCTTGTAAAATAAACCAAAATCTTTAGTTCCTTGTAAGTAGCGAAGGGTTCTTTTGGTAGCTAGCAGGTGCAATTTTGTCGGGCTCTCCATATACATGCTTATAAGACTTACATCATACATGATGTCGGGACTTGTGGCAGTAAGATACATCAAACTACCTACAATCTGCCTGTAGAGTGTGCTGTCTACCTTATTTCCTCTTCCAGCTTTGTTTAGCTTCAGGCCAAACTCAACTGGAGTATCGGCGGGATTAATACAATTCTTCATCTTGAATCGGTCTAAAATTTCTCGCACATATTTCTTTTGGGAAATAAATATCGCGTCATCGGATTACACTACTTCTAAACCAAGAAAATAATGCATCTTATCAAGATCCGACATCTCAAATTCAACCTTCATAGATCTCTTAAAATAAAAAACATGGCACTATCATTCCCAGTAAATATAAGATCATCAATGGTTTTTTTAGTAAGTAAATATTTTATTTACCAAAGTGAGCAATTCAGAATAACCAACCAGCAGGCTTGGACACGAAACCCCAAGCTCTACCAAGCATTACATTTTAATAACTATCCCTATGCATTTAGGGATATGCATTGAGTTGTTGTAGTCTACTTCTTAATCTAGCATGTTGAGATCCTCTTTTTATTTTAAAAAATTTTGCAGTTGCGTTCCATCTACAAGCAGTAAATGGTTCCAGCCAAAGTCATCTTATACACTTGTGCTACACGATTTCGACCCTTCAAGTATGTGAGTGCCCATTGAACTTCTTCATGCCATTTTAGAACAAGTCTGTGTATTCCTTGCCATGCTAACAACTTGGTCCATACTCTTGCATTGAATGAACAATCAAAGATTAGGTGATGGATATTTGTTTAATGCAATATATAATGGATATTTGTTTAATGCAATACTATATATATATATATATATATATATATATATATATATATATACTCCTTTTTGCCCATAATAACTATGTATCCATTTCACCCACAACTTCTCCTTCTTTTTGCAAAGATTCCACAATAGTTTCCCAATTGCAACATTGTTCCTTGTGTAAACTTCCAGAAAATTCATACCTCCGCAATCTTTTGGCCAACATAACTTCTCCTAGGAAATAAGTGTTTTTTTAAAAAATCTCAACATTCCCTATCCACAGAAACCTTCTACAAATACTTTCAACAGCATGCAGGATCTTCTTAGGAAAGGCAAACATTTGTGCCCAGAATATCTGAATGGTAAACAAAACATTCTTAACCAATTGTGCCCTTCCAGCATAGGATAGAAATTTGGTAGTCCAGCTATTGACTTTAGTCAACATCTTGTCTATCAGAGGCTTCCATTGAACTATATAAATTCGCTTAGTACTCAAGGGTACCCCCAAGTATCTAAAAGGCAGTTGTCCCTTGAATCCTCCAAAATAAACACCACTTTTATTTACATTTGCCACCAGTCCTGAAGCCTTTTAGAAGAACAGAAAGCATTTGTGTAGACAACTCACATACTTTATATCTCCCCTACATAACATCAACATATAAACACACTATGAGTATTTTCCCAAATTCTTCAATCTTAACAAAATATATGTTCATATGGACATTTCACGAAACCAAATTTTAGAAAGTAAGCCTCAATGTGACTATACCTAGCTCGCGGAGCTTGTTTTAGTAGGAAAGTTTATTTGATATCCAACTGAAAGATAGGCCACAAATTTTGTGCCACCGAGGCAATTACCATTTTAATTGTGTCATGCCTTGCAACTGGAGCAAAAACATCAGTATATTCCACACCATACTCCTGTTTATATCCATTAGCTACCAATCGCGCCTTATACTTGTTGATTTCACTATATTCTTTCTGTTTCAACTTACAAACCCACTTGAATCCAATGGTTTTGTGCCCTTTTTGAATATATGTCAACTGTCGGGTGTTATTTCTTTCAATAACATCAATCTCATCATCCATAGCTTTCCTCCATTTTTCCTTTTTGGCAGCATTCTCAAAAGTTGTAGGATCGCAATCTGCAAACAATGCAAAGTGGGAAACATCTTCATTAACAAGAATTCATGTTACCTTATAATCCATCATTCATGTGGGACTTCTGCAAGCACGACGAAGAGGTTGATCAGGTGCATCAATTTCTTCCAAAACTTGTGGTGAAATTTCATCACATGCTTCAATAGAAATTTCAGAAATTTCGGGTGGTGCAACTAGTTCTTCGACTTCATTATTAATTAGGATTGGACTATATTGATGTATATTCCAATCCGAAGTGTTCTCCTCATCAAAAACAGCATCTCTGCTAGTTACAACCTTCTTTGTCAAGGATTGAATAGCTTGTATGCCTTGGATGTCTCACTAACACCAAGAAAAACACATTTCTCACCTCTATCATCAAGCTTCTTTCTTTTTTGATTTCTGCTGGACATTTGATTTGTGCCCTTTTGAGTAAAAAATTAAGGAATTAAAAATCTAACTTGATATAGGAATAGTTTTTTTTATCTTTCTAAAATCCAATTATACACAATTTGAAAAAGAAGCAGACTTTACCAACCACATTTTCGCAAGTTACAATTATATTATTATAATTTTTCAGACCGGAAGTTAATAATTTACTTTGTATATGTATTGTTCTTTATTCAGTTTGACTATAGCCTTTCATCTTATAAATTTAACATATTGAACGTTGATATTTCAATGAAAGTGTTTTGTATTCATGTGAATTTTACAGTCTTTTTGAAGATTCCTATACATTTAACGTTTTCAGGTTTTAGCTTATCACATAGGTAAATGAAAATATATTTGATCTCTTTTTTAATCAGTCTATAATTGTAAAAAAATGAAAACCCATAAAAATGAAAGTACCGACTAAAATCAAAACCGTAAAAACCAATTTTATGATGCTTTGATTTGGTTTTAAAATTTAATAAACCGACATTATTGATCTAGTTTTTTTTTATGAAAACCTAACCGACCTATATACACCCTTAATCATTATGATTTTTTTAAAGCAAATTTACCATTAGACAGTGTCTCGCGGCCTTTTATTAAACATAAAAATATCAATAGGGATAAGTACAAACAAGGGGGCTAGACCTTACTTACTAATCCTAATGAAGTACCTAACTTCTGCTACCTAACAAGCATGAAGAAAATAAAAGCTAGAGAAAACTAAGTATTTTTTTATCACCACAGAGTTTGTAATACACTCCATGATGATATTACAAACAGGATGCTTAAATAACGTAAAACTATGCCAATCAAGAAGAAAGTTGAGTTATCAGCCTCAAACTTTCTATTACAAAAGCATGAATAAAAAAAGATTGATTGCCCATCATAAATAACTTGAAGTATTTTTCTCTTGTCTTTTTCTTCAAACCTATCCAACAACACTTGATAATTCATACCTTCTTTATGGATTTATTGGATCTTGTTGAACCTATTGATACTGTCAAATGGTTTTGTTTTGGCTGTCGCATCGGTAAGTGCCTTGGAACATACTCCTCAGTCATTTTACCATCCCAACTATGTTGCCTTCCATGTGTCTTTTTTTTCTTTTGTTGCTTCCACTTCTTTGTTGCCTAGGTGATATATCCCCTTCCCTAGCCACTCTATCAAAGCATATGTCCAGCATATTGTCTTCCTCATCTTCATCAAAAGGATCCTCGCCCAAATCAATTGTATTTGACACTAAGGCCCTTGACTCATTCTTCTTTGCAATCACAAATTTAGGAACAAATACGGGAGCTTCTGGACTTAATTTTCTATTCAAAGATGGTGGCGAGACCTGCTTTTCTTGGAACAAATTGTTGTACGTAAACTATACTTGCTTTCAAGTAGTCTTCAATAAAGAATCAAACCTATCCGAGCATAATAGGTCTCTTGAGGCATTACTAATATCCTACCTCTTCTCACTGTCATGAAAATTTCCAGTTGCACCCTTTTCAATACATGGAGAATTATTTTGACTAGTCGGGGAAAAGGTTTGACTACTACATTATGATTAAATAGTTGTCAAGTTTTTAATTTAAAAAATTCTAATGAATAGAGCTGTAACATACCGCCTTAGAAAGAGCTACAAATCGAAAGAACAAATTTGGAACGAGCCAATTTGAGATTTTCGTTAAGTTGTGAGTTTTGGGTCAATTTCAAACGACCATAACTTTCAGTACATAATGAGTTAGGTGGCCTATAAGATATCAAATGAAAGGTCTTAGAATTCTCTTTCCAACGCCACCAAGTTTGCGAAGTTTTGAGTTCGGGTGAGGGAGATATGTTTATTTGAAGTTAGCCTGTCCAATTAAGGAAAGTTACCCAAAAATATGAGGGGTATTTTGGTCTTTTCCTTACCCCTTCAGCTTAAAATGATTTTTGGTATTATTTTGGGGTCAAATCTGATTTTGATCAGTTTTACAAATCCCATCTATGCTTAGGGTTTTGAGAAGAGTTCAAGAGAAGGAGAAAAGAAGAAAAGTCAAGGTGTTCATCAAGTTTTCTTGTGAATCGAAGGTTGTTTCGCCAAGGGTTTAATCCTTAAGAGGTATGTGAGTTATCATAGTGTTGGATTCGTTCACCCACATGCCAATCATGTTATTTTCAGCGCAATTCCATTCTTGAATTTGAAGAATTATAGTTCTTGATGAGTTTTCTTGAAGTTTCATTCGTAATCTTAATTATTGAGGTTTTGATGAATTCTTGAGACAAGTTAGTAGTTTGAGGGTTGTTTTGAGTAGATTATCGTGCACTAATGTTGGGTATTCGAATCTAAGTGAGTTGGGAATAAACCATTTGATTCTAGGCGAATTGGGGTTAGAAAACTAGAAACAAAATTCCTCAGGAAGTTTTGGGCAGGGTTGCGCACCGCGCCACAAAAGTGGTTCTGTAGTTTTGGTCCTGGGTCTCTGCGCCACTCAGTGAGCCCCAAATCCCCTTCAGTAGTTCAGGGGTTGCCGCCCCGCGCCACTCAGTGCACCAGGGTCGCCAGGTCCCCTACTCTTTTAGTTCCCTCAAATTGTACCCATGTATTCTAATTGATCTCTACACTCTAAACTACTTCTAAACATCTAGAAATCATTCATAACATGAATCATAACCTTGAAAGGCTCAGACTTTTTAGATGATTCCTTATTGCTTTTTAGCATAGACTAGTGGATCCACTTAGTTAGTAGGTCCTATACCCCGACAAAGTATAGGACAGTTCTCAAAGCGTGGACTAGATGTTGTATCATCACATAGCTCATAATGATGGTTGTCGGTTAGAGAATCTCCCACAGAGTTATTTTGTATTCTTGCATACAAACTGAGTTATATTGTATTTTCTAATACATTGAGTTATTGTCTAATGCTTTAAAAGCTTTTCTTTATAATGCATATTTTCTACTGCTTTATATTGAAATGAGTTGAGTAACTTTGAGTATCCCTGAGTTGAGTTGAGAAGAGGTAAGTTGTTTCTTCAGTTCCAGTTCAAGCTTATGTCTTGTTTAGATTTCCCCTTGCATGCTCGTACATTCCATAAAAGGTTGACCGAGATCTCGTGTTCTTTCAAGAGTATGAAATTAGAGAGTGTCAATTCTAATATAAGTAACTGTAGTTATTTGTTGAAAAGGAAAAAGAGTAGTGAAGACTCGAATGATGTAAGAAAACACCAAAAATCCACTATATTTTCCTTGAGTGACAATGTTAACAATGATGAGGACGAAAAGGGGATGGCTAGAAAAATTAGGAACAAGGAAAGTGCTCACTTGTCAAGGCAAATAAAGAAGCATTATGTTAAGGAGTTAGAGAAAAAATTTATAATATTTCATTCAACAATTCAACATTTGAATGCAAATTTATCCTATGCAATGGCGGAAAATGTAACTCTAAAGGCACAACTTAGAGGTACTGGTGTACCTGCTCAAGTGTCGCCACCCCCCAAGATTTATCCGTATCCTCCTCCATGGATGTCATATACACCATCTTATATGATGAGCCGACAAGGATCTCAAGTGCCATTAGTTCCCATTCCAAAGTTGAAATCACAGGCACTAGCACCCATGCCAAAAATTAGCAAGAATGTGGAGAAAAAGAAGAGTGAGGTGAAAACAAAGAAGGTTGCTAGTGTTAGCTTCCTTGGTGTGTTGTTCTTCATGATGCTCTTTGGTGGGTTGGTTCCTTTATTAAAACTGAGATATGGAGGTATTACAGAACCATATGTGAGTGGAGAATCTTTTCTGAGTGGATTTTATGTAAAACATCATGGAAGAGTTTTGACAATTGATAGGTCCTGTGAATGAGATAGGTTATTCCCGAAAATACGGTGGAAAAGATCATAGCTCCCATTGTGGCCGGGGAGGTCATGGTGAAAGCAATCAGAAAAATACCAATAAGGCTGCATATAAGTTTGTTCATGTGGGGAATGGTAGTGATCCTTTGGCAGCCTCTCTATATGTCCCAAGGAATGATAAACTTGTTGAGATTGATGGGAACTTGATAATTCAATATATATCGGCAAGTGATAAAGCCATGGCATTTCATGAAAGTGCTGATAAGAAAAATAGAGAGGCCGGCCTCACAGTTCCTGGTGATTTAGCCCCTGTCATCCCAGGAATCCATCCTCGCCTTTATCGAAGTCTTGCAATGGGACAAATCATTCTTGGATCTAAAGAGAAAGAGAATGTAAAATCAAAAATGCAGGAGTGGTACCTTGAAGGTCTTGCCGGTAAGTGTTGTTAATCTAGACTGACTATTAATTCCTATCTTTGTGATATGACTGAGCAGTTTAAGGACTTCATATCATTTAAAATCATGTTTTGCTTTTCTTTTTCCTTTTTTTTTAGTTTAAATGAATTCCTCTAGTGTTTGCTTTGAGAATTTAGGCACTTTTAATTTCTTTGAGTCATAGTATACGCTCTAAGAAAATTCATGTTTTGGAATAGCCTTCTACTTTCCAGTATTTTAATTCATTTTTGTGTTCATTTGGGCAGGATCTTTGTTGAGTTCAGGCATGTGTACAGAAGTGTTCCAGTTTGATGCGTCAGCTTCTGGTAGAGATATATCTATGGAAGAAAGGCAGAATGGCACACCTCCACAGAAATAGAAGGATCCTCAATGGCCCTCCAGTTTCCCTTTCTAGACCCTCTCACAGCATTTCTGAAAAACAAACTGGAACAAATGGAAAGCAAGAGAACTTCAGCAGGAACAAGTCACTTTCTTCCATTGAAGTATCTGTTCTGGTTGATGGTGATGGCATATAGGTTTGAAGTCCCTCTCTCGGATATTCGTTGTTGTGCTTATTGATAGTGTCAAATATGTCACCTATTCTTGCATCCTTCCATTTAAAGGATCTGCTCCTTTAGTGAATGCCCTTGAAGATGGAGTGTTCATGTAGCAGAAGCATGTTTGTCGTCTTCTTTATGTGTCATATGTTTTTGCAATAATAATACATTATCTCTCTTTAATTATCGAAAGAATAAAGCAAACAATTTTTTAAGTTATATGTATTATGTTTGTGCATTCGATATTTACTCAAATTGATAATTGTAGTTGCCAATTCCTTACATTAGCAAATAACCAGAAAACATTTGACTTTCTTCGAAATAATATGACATCTTACCTGGGCAAACCAAAGCTTGGAATGTCGGTGAATTAAGAAAATAAGAGTAGAATGATTATAAAACCACACACCTAGCAGAAAGAGAAAAGAAAGGATAAAAGAAGAGAACACATCCATATAGAGGCACACTCGATGTTGTCGACATAATAACAAAACTCATGAAATAAAAATTGAGGTATTTTCTTAAGTTGTGATTTGTTTTCTTTAGTTGTGTGTTTGTTGTCAGCTTGATCATGACAATAGTGAGCAACTCAACAACAATATAATAGAAACTTCTCACGTAACTTATATGTTTGAAGTCCCTAAACTCTACTTCTCTCTTTTATTGGATGGAGGCAATGTATGGAGCATATTCAATTCCTTAATTAGGTTAGTCATTTGAAAAATCACATCATAAAAATTAGGTGTCATTAATGTATAAAGAAAGATATAGCTGTCGGAATGGAGTTAGCGTGTAACTATAATTTTGAGTGATACCGGAATACAATTGTTCGTTGTCTGTATGGAGTTGCAAATTGTTCTAAATTTCTAGGTCATATCGATATTTCAGTGATCTCTGGAACTCTTACATTGTAATAATGAATTGATTTTCAAATATACTAAATATTGTATTGAGCTATGGAATTTCAAGAGACAAAAAAAATTAAGAGAGCACACTAAACTGAGTACAAAATTTGTGGGGCTTCTAAATGAAAAAATAATACTAAAAATATTCCAGCCAAGGTCTAAGGTATTTTTCTAAAAATCAAGGTTGCAATGATTTCTTATGTCTTCAAAAACTTCTAAAGCAAGGAGATGAAATGATGAAGAGCACGACAAAAATGGAGTTCTATGACATCTTGCAGATTCTGAAGCTTGCTTATGTTGTACTTGTTACTCCCTTGATTTTGTGAATGCTCTTACTTTGTTTTAACGAATTGATTTCCAAATATAGTGAATATTGTGTTGAGCTATAGAATTTCAAGAGATAAAAAAAAGGAATATTCTCTCAATAATTTCGGATCTGAATATAGTTCACACTAATAAATATTCAATTAAGCTTAAATTCTTAACATTTAAATGTATCAACTAAAACTCATGCAATTAGTTGTTGTCCAGTTACATCGACTAAAGCTCGACCAAGTATTGCAATGATGGTTGAACTACTTTGGAATTCTATGAAGTTTGTCACAACCCAAGGGTACCCCCTAGACGTAACAAGGCACATAATACCCCGAAGGTGTCACGCCCCGAGCCTACCTACACCTTGGGCGGAACAAGAACTCGAGAACCATTGCTGACCCCAAGCAAACCCTTTGTCTGGCTTAACACTTAGCGGAAGACTTATTCAACATAACTGTACTTTAAAAAGTAAACTGAAAGTTCAATAATAACTAAGAATGTATTATAAATAAAGATTCACTGGCCAAAGTGGCAACTCAAGTCTCAAACATAACTGAAATGGAAAGGCTCAAGAACTAACATCAACTAACTGTCTACAAAGCCTCTAACAACTGAGATGGACGTCGAGACAAGACCCACGACATCCTAATGAAGCAAGGAGGCTCACCAACAACAATGGAGCTCAACTGGATCAACGATGCGCTGGATGTTGATCCTGATTACCTATAACTACATCATAAAAAGATACTGGCCAAATGGCATCAGTACATTGAATGTACGAGCATGTGAGGGGAAACCTAAAACAATACATAAGCTTGAAAGGAACGGAAAGATCATACTTGGGCTCAACTCAACTCAACTTAACTCATTTTAATATAAAGCAATAATGTAAATGCAATATAAAGAAAAGTTTTTAAAACATGGATAAAAACTTTGTGTATTTAGAAATACAATAATAACTCTGTATGTATGCAAATATACAAATGAACTCTGGATGTATATAAAAATACAATTTACTCAATGTATATAATAATACAAAATACTTTTGTGGGAGTTTCTCTAACCGACAACCATCACTTAAGAG
The DNA here is from genome assembly GCF_900185275.1 of Solanum verrucosum. Classification (NCBI taxonomy): domain Eukaryota; kingdom Viridiplantae; phylum Streptophyta; class Magnoliopsida; order Solanales; family Solanaceae; genus Solanum; species Solanum verrucosum. Next base: position 345,181 of record NW_026020211.1, read on the forward strand.
TTATTGTGATGATATAGTGTTTTGCCTCACGCCGCCAGGGCCGTCTTATACCTTCCTGAGGGTATAGAACCTGACTACTAAGTGGATCCACTAGTCTATGCTAAAAAGCACCAAGGAATCATCTAAAAAGTATGACCCTTTTTCTACCCATGGTGGCTACATGGTTTATAGGGGATGGGAGTTGTCTGAACTCTCTCCCATATCGGTGCTCAATACTACTCCCAAAATATGATACTAGCTCTTATGTTTAAAAACATAACTCAGTGATTTGAGATAATTACTCAAAAACTAGCTCGAAGGCTATCTTGGAAATTAGTGTTTCCTCTCTTGCTTAATTGTGAAAGCATTTACTCTTTACAGAAAACTAGCTCAAAGGCTCTTTTGAAAATCTCAATTTCCTTTCTTGTTTAAATGTGAAAACATTTTACACTTTGGGAATACATAGTCCCGATATACTCTTCTGAAGAAATGAACTTCAATCTTTACTCTTTACTCAATTCAAAACTAAGGTCTTAAAACAAAGTAAAAACATTTGTAAAAGACTTGTGAAAGACTATGAACTTCTTTTGACTTCGCTCTTAACTTTACTTGAAATTTAATTTATGGATTCAAGGATTGTGATTTGTGATAGCAAAGAACTCATGATGTTTAGGAGTGTTTTTAGATAGTTAAACATAAGACACGATCAAGAAATCACTGTCTGGAAGCAAGTCCGCGACGTGGAGATTCATTTAATTATTTGGTCGCGAAATAAATTTTGAGGCAGAACGGTCTGTGACCACTCCGCAACGCGGAGAAAATTTTGTTAATCTTGAGGAACAGGCCCACGACGCAAACCTGGTACCCAGATTTGCCAGACTTGTTCCTTCTTCGTTTTCTAACCCCAATTCGCCTAAATTCGATTATTTTCCTCAATTCATCTTTAGATTCTGATACCCAGCACATGTACACAAGCATCAAACTCAGAACAACTCTAACAATCGACCTTAAACTCTCAAGAACTCCTCAATCTCATCCCAAATTCAAGAACGAAAACAATTCAAGAATACAACTCAAGAACATCAAAGTCTCAATCTTTTAGGACGAAAATCATACTGAAATAAACATGTTTGACGCGTGGGTGGACGAACCTAACGCTATGTGAACTAACATACCTCTTTAGGGATCAACCATTGGCGAAACGACTTCAATTCCGCAAGAAAAATCCAAGAACACTTGACTTTTCTCCTCTTTTCTCTTCTTGAGTTCTTTTCTCCAAAAACCCTAGCATAATTTGGTAAAGCGTAAACTGATCTAATTTTGTTTAGACCCCTAAGTAATTACCAAAAATGAATTAAGTTGATTGGGTAGTGAAAAGACCATAATACCCTTCTAAAATCTAGTTTTGACTTTCCTTATTTAGATAGCCCAACTTCAAATGGACATATCTCCCTCAGAACTCAAAATTGAGCAAACTTAGTGGCGTTGGAAAGATAATTCAAAGATATTTCCTACGGTATTTTGTAGCACACCTAACCCATCCTGAGCTAGAAGTTATGGTTGTTTGAAGTTGACCAAAAACTCATACTTAACACAACTTAACCCAACTTAACCAATTTTCCAGATTTTTCATTCTTTCCAAAAACGACCCTTTCTAATTCTAGATCTTTCACTTAGCGAGATGTTACAATATATCCCCCTTGGAAACATTCGTCCTCAAATGAGATTACTCTTAGTAAGTTAAGGGCGTAACATCAAATATTGAATTCAAACACCCAACAATCAAATCTCACATTAAGGATATCAATTAAAGAGTACTATGAAGAGAATTAGTACCTAGATCTGGAATTTCTCCGGGCTCAAAGAGATGTGGATATCTCTTCTTCATATCCTCCTCAGTTTCCCAAGTAGATTCCTCAACAAATTGATTTCTCTAAAGAACATTGACTGATGCTACCTCTTTTGTTGTCAACTTGCAAACTTGGCGATCTAGAATCTGAACATAAATCTCCTCATAATATAATCTATCATTGATACCAATATCTTCAGTTGGTATGATCAATGAAAGATCGCCCATACACTTTTCCAACATTGAGATATGGAACACTGGATGAACTGCTGCTAACTCTTGTGGTAGCTCTAACTCATAAGCTTTATTACCAATTCTCTTGGATATTCTGTAATGGAATATATCGGGGACTAAGTTTTCCCTTCTTACTAAATCTCATAACACCCTTCATGGGTGAAACTTTCAAGTAGACCTAATCATCTATTTCAAACTCTAACTATCTTCTCCTAACATCAGTGTAGGATTTCTGACGACTCTACGCTGTTTTCAACCTCTCTTGAATAACTTTCACCTTCTCCATATCTTGATGAACTAAGTCTGGTCCTATCAACCCAGCTTCACCAACTTCAAACCATCCAATAGGAGAATTGTATCTTCTCCCATAAAGAGCTTCATGTGGAGCCATTTGGATGCTAGAGTGGTAACTATTGTTATAAGCAAATTCAATAAGAGGTAGGTGATCATCCAAATTACCCTTGAAATTAATCACACAATCCCTCAACATATATTCTAAGGTATGAATAGTGCGCTCTGCTTGACTATCTGTCTGAGGATGAATGACAGTACTTAAGTTCACCTTTGACCCCAAGCCTTTCTGGAATGACTTCCAAAACTGTGCAGTAAATTGCGCAGCTCTATCTGAAATAATGGAGATCGAAACTCCATGAAGTCTAACTACTTCTTGAATATACAACTTGTCATAGTCCTCTGCTGAATGGGTAGTCTTTACCGGTAAAAAGTGGGCTGATTTTGTCATTATATCAACAATCACCCAAATAGAATCGTAAGTCCTTGGTAAACCTATGATGAAGTCCATATTGATCATCTCCCACTTCCATTCTGGAAGTTCTATATTTTGAGCCATACCACCGGGCCTTTGGTGCTCTACTTAAACCTATTGGCAATTCGGACACTTAGCAACAAACTCTGCAATGCCGTTCTTCATACTACACCACCAATAAACTTCTCTCAAGTCACGATACATTTTTGTGGAACCCGTATAGATAGAATATTTGGAGCTATGACCTTCCTCCATGATCCTCTCTTGGAGTTCATCCACCCTTGGTACACACAATCTACCTTGATACCTCAATAAACCATATCCCCCTTGTTCAAAAGCCATTACTTTTTGTTTATGAACATTTGCCTTCAATTCAAGCAAAATAGGATCTTGGTCTTGCTTCTCTTTTACTTTTGAAACTAATGATGATTCAGCCCCATTCATCACCACTACTCTTCCTTTTGTTGAATCCATTAATCGAACTCCTAACCGTGCAAGTCTATGCACATCTCTTGCTAACTCTTTCTTATCTTCCTCAAAATGGGCGGTACTACCCATAGACAACCTGCTCAAGGCATCAACAACAACATTAGCCTTACATGGGTGATAAATAATACTCATGTCATAATCCTTGAATAATTCTAACCACCTCATTTGTCTGAGATTAAGCTCTTTCTGACTAAACACATACTGAAGACTTTTGTGATCGGTGAACACATCCACATGAACACCATAAAGATAATGGCGCCATATTTTCAAAGAAAAAACTACGCAGTCAACTCTAGATCATGGGTTGGGTAGTTCCTCTCATGAACTTTCAACTATCTGTAGGCATAAGTTATAACTTTGCCATTCTGCATTAACACACAACCCAAACCAACTCTATACGCATCACAATATACAACAAAGCCTTGTGTACCTTCTAGTAAGGTCAATACTGGGGCAGTAGTCAACCATTTTTTCAATTCCTGAAAGCTTTTCTCACAAGCTTCAGACCATTGAAACTTCACTATTTTCTAAGTCAATTGGTCAAAGGGGATGAAATAGATGAGAACCCATCTACGAACCTTCTATAATATCCAGCCAACCCCAAAAAACTCATAATATCAGTTGGAGATGTGGGTCTAGGCCAATTATGCATTGCCTCAATTTTTTGGGTATCAACTCTAATTCCATCACCGGAAACAATGTGGCCTAAGAATGCCATAGACTCAAGCCAAAACTCACACTTAAAGAACTTGGCATACAACTCTCTATCCTTTAGAGTTTGGAGAACTATTCTGAGATGACTAGCATGATCTTCCTCATTCCTCAAATAGATTAGAATGTCATCAATAAATACAATAACAAACATATCTAAATAAGGCTTGAATACTATATTCATAAGGTCCATGAACGGTGCAAGTGCATTAGTTAAACTGAACGACATGACTAGAAACTCATAATGACCATAATGAGTCCTGAAAGCTGTCTTTGGAATATCACATTCCCTTACTCTTAACTGATGGTAGCTAGATCTGAGGTCTATCTTAGAGAAATAAGTAGCACTCTAAAGTTAATCACAGAGATCATCAATTCTCGAAAAAGGATACTTATTCTTGATGGTAACCTTGTTGAATTGACGATAATCTATACACATCCTAAGGGAACCATCATTCTTCCACACAAACAAGATGGGAGTGCCCCAAGGTGAGACACTTGGTCGAATAAAACCTTTCTATAGGAGATCTTTCAATTGCTCTTTCAACTACTCTTTCAACTCTATTGGAGCCATTCTATATGGCGGAATAGATATAGTAAGAGTATCTGGAACAAGATCTATACCAAAATCTATTTCTCTCTCAGGAGGGACTCCGAAAAGATCATTTGGAAAGACTTTTGGAAACTCTTTTACTACTAAAACTGACTGAATATGAGGTATCTCAACACTAGAATCATTAACTTGGACTAAGTGATAGACACACACCTTATAAACCAACTTTCTTGCCTTAAGGTACGAAATAAAATGACCCTTAGGCACTGTTGAACTACTTTTCCACTCAAAGACTGGCTCATTTGGAAACTAGAACTTGACAACTCGAGTTCTACAATAAATTGAGACATAACAGGCATAAAGCCAGTCCATGCCAAGAATAACATCAAAATCTACCATGTCTAACTCAACTAAATAAGCCATGGTGCTCTTGTGATTGACGAAAATGGGACAATCACGATAGACTCTTTCTGCTAGAATAGACTCACCAACTGGTGTAGAAACACTAAAGGGTTCACTAAGTTTATCAAGAAAAACATTAAAATCCACCGGAACATATGGAGTTACAAAAAATAAACTCGCTCTTGGATCTAGCAAAGCGTAAACATTAAAGTTAAAGACTTGGATCATACCAGTGACAACATCTGGAGAATCCTCTTGTTTTTGGCGATTAGTGATAGCATAAAGACGGTTTCCTGATCCGCTTGCCCCTGAAGTAGCTCTTCTAGATGCAACTCTGTCTGGTGGATCGATTGAAGAACACTGGGCTCTATTGCCCCCATTACCATTACCCTACTCATTCTTTGGACACTCTCTCATAAAATGACTGTTCTAGCCATACTTGAAGCAACCAGTAGAGCCATCACGACATATCCCTAAGTGGTTCCTACCACACTTAGAACATGTAGGAGGCTTACTACCCCCTTGTGCCATACTACCTTGAGAATAATCAGGTTTAGCTTTGAAATTTTGACTACTGTACTCATCTTTGTTCTTTGGTGCAGGTGCACTGGCAGATGATGGAGCAGGTCCCTTTTGTTTCTATCGGAAAGAAGACCGGTTGGCATTACTCTTCTACTTCCCGGACTCATCTATGACATCTTAGCCCTCTTATTTTTAAACTCTTGTTTATCCCTTAGCTTGTCCTCCTCAACTTGTTGCACATGGATCATTTGCCTTGCTATGTCCATATCCCCTATCAGCATAGTTGCCTTACCTTCCTTGCTTGACAGGCGAGACAACCCAGCAACGAATAAACTCATCCTGCTTCTCATGTCAGCAACCATCTCTGGAGCATACCGGGAAAGTGTGTGAACTTCAGACTGTACTCATGACCACTCATGGACTCTTACTTAAGGGTGAGAAACTCTCGTACCTTTGCTTCTCTCAGTTCTCGGGGGAAAAAACTCCCTAAGAAGGCCTCATTAAAATAAGCCCAACTCACAGGTGGTGCACCCTCAGCTCGATTCTTCTTCCATTGATCAAACTAGATCCTAGCGACACCCTTCATTTGGTATGCAGCTAGTTCCACTCTCTCAGTGTCAGCAACATGCATGATCTCAAAAACCATCTAAAGTTCCTCAACAAAGTTTTCTGGATCCTCAGCAACACTCAAACCTATGAAGCTTTGAGGATTCATCCTCAAAAACTCACGGACTCTAGAAGTATCAGCCACTTCCTGATGATTTTCTCTCTGTTGCCCAGCTTGGTTGGTCACAACTTGACTCAATATCCAGTTGGCCTCACGGAACTCAGCATTGTTGACCTCTCTTTGGCGTTGCATTTTCAATGCATTAGGTACCCTTTGTTCCTATGGTTCAACATTTCTTCTAGCCAGACGACCTCTCACTGCTCTTCGTGGAAGCATTGGTGACCTCTCTTTGGCGTTGCATTTCTGGTGCATTAGGTACCCCTTGTTCCTATGGTTCAACATTTCTTCTTGCCAGACGACTTTTGGCAGCTCTTCGTCGAGGCATGATCTGGAAGACACGCGCAAGCACGAGTTAGAAAGAAATTTTTTAAAGTTAAACTCCATCGTATGAAATGAGTATGAAAGAAGTGAGATAATTCCTAAGTGTTGCAGCCTCCTACTTATAGATGTGGCGCGCTTCACACCGATAACTAGGACTCTACAGACACGACTTCATAGACTCCCTAGGACTCTTGAACTCTGTGCTCTGATACCAACTTTGTCATCCTCCGAGCCTACACCCTGGGTGGGACTGGCACTCAAGAGCTATTGATGGCCCCAAGCGAACCCTTGGTCATGCTTAACTCTTAGCAGAAGACTTATTCAACATAACTGTACTTTAAAAAGTAAACAAAAACCTCAATGATAACTGAGAATGTATTATAAATAAACATTCAGTGGCCAAAGTGGCAAATCAAGTCTCCAACATAACTGAAATGGAAAGACTCAAGAACTAACATCAACTAACTGTCTATGAAGCCTCTAACAACTGAGATGGACGTTGGGACAAGACCCACGATATCCTAATGGACTAAAATGATAAAGTAATGAAAAAGGGGATCCTTCGGAAGCAAGGAGGCTCACCAACAACTCTGAAGCTTAACCGGATCAACGATGTGCTGGATGTTGATACTGGTTACTTGTATCTGCATCATAAAAAGATGCAAGCCAAATGGCATCAGTACATTGAATGTACGAGCATGCGAGGGGAAACCTAAAACGAGACATAAGCTTGAAAGTAATTGAAAGAACATACCTGGGCTCAACTTAACTCATTTCAAGATAAAGCAATAATGTAAATGCAATATAAAGAAAAGCTTTTAAAACATGGATAACAACTTTGTGTATTTAGAAATACAATAATAACTCTATATGTATGCAAAGATACAAATGAACTCTGGATATATACAAAAATACAATTTACTCAAGAACATCAAAGTCTCAATCTTTTAGGATGAAAATCATACTGAAATAAACATGTTTGGTGCGTAGGTGGACAAACCCAACACTATGTGAACTCACATACCTCTTTAGGGATCAACCCTTAGTGAAACGACTTTGATTCCACAAGAAAACTCCAAGAACACTAGACTTTTCTCCTCTTTCTCCTCTTGAGTTCTTTTCTCCAAAAACCCTAGCGTAATTTGGTAAAGCTTAAACTGATATAATTCTGTTTAGACCCCTAAGTAATTACGAAAAATGAATTAAGCTGATTCGGTAGTGAAAAGACCATAATACCCTTCTAAAATCCGGTTTTGACTTTCCTTATCTAGACATCCCAACTTCAAATGGGCATATCTACCTTATACAAACTCAAAATTGAGAAAAATCAGTGGCGTTGGAAAGATAATTTAAATATCTTTCCTACGGTATCTTGTAGTACACGAGTTATGGTTGTTTGAATTTGACCAAAAACCCATACTTAACACAACTTCACCAATTTTCCAGATTTTTCATTCTTTCCAAAAATAACCCTATCTACTTCTAGTTCTTTCACATAGAGAGATGTTACAGAAGGGCACCATGTAAGCCACTTGGCATATCATAACATAAGGCATTAGAACAATAAGAGTAAAAACACATTTCACTTCTTAAAAAGTTTTTCATAAAAGCAAAGCGGAAGTCTATACTCGTCTCAATATAGCCATCTATTACAATACTTGAATCAAATAGGGACACAGCCCATACAACTTAGTCCAAAAAGAAAATACGAGAATGAAACTACTAAGTAAAAGCGCTGCCCTCAAATCATGAGGACTCACCAACAAGGTAGGAGGAATGATCAAATCCAAGCTTTAGCCACAATGGGAGCCACCTTGAGAACCGGACCCTACACTTGGGAAAATATGGGTTAGTAAAAAAGTGCACTAAGTATGATAGCCATGCATAAAAACCTTGAAAACATACTAAAAGGGACATTTTAGTGGAATGCATGCACTTTGCTAAGTTAAATCATCATTTTGAAAATAATGGAAAAATATAAGTCATAAGCATAAGAGACATCATAATAAGACATAGGCTATAACATGGTAGACAATAATCATGACTAGTGAGCATGATAGATAACATCATAGACATAGGCATATTCAATGCATTTAGAACAACATAACATAAGAGAAACATTCGTGAGCCACCTCAAGCCAAGCTTGTCCAATGCATGGATAAGACCTCTTAATCCCACCCATGCTAAGCAAATCACTTTAGGCCCTCATTCATGTTTACCATCTTTTGATCTCATCCTTAGCTTATTTCTCATAGACAAGGGAACATTCACTTTTAGTCAATCATATCAAGGAAAGCAACTTATAGCAACAATCCAAGTTAAGCATACATCATTACAAGTAGTCCTCATATCAAGCATACTTAACAATGCAGTCCTAAGCATATTCATAACATAAATCATCATACATAAGAGTAACATACCACAACTACCCTCAAAGTGTAATTGTGCAATGCATTAATGAGATCCCATACTAAGTAAAGCTTCTTAAGTAGCCATAGTTCATACTAGACTTGAACTTGTGGGAAATTAGCCTTAACCGACATAGATCATGAGAGCTTTCATGGAATCCGGTGTTACCCACACCGAATGGGTGTCCTACTTGCCTAAGGTAGAACCATTATTTTTAGCTTAGGTGGATCCAATAGCTAAATAACCTACGGGGGCATGTAGTTATGGGACAAAGAGATTGTTACTAGATACCCGGGCTCAACTCTCGTGAGGGCATCCATCTCAAGAGATTGCTCCTAGAAACCTGGGCTCAACTCACGTGAGGGCTTCCATCTCATATCAATATCCACTCGGTGCTAAGCATAATTCCCACGTAATACTTTATTAAGTCATAGCTTGATTCATGTCGTATGGAAGGATGTACTAGACAATCCATCCAAAAGAGTTCACTAGGATAGCTCTTAGATCATGCGTGAGAATAACCTTTCACCGTACATGTATTCATTTAGATTCAATAGGTGAGAAAGCCTTTCAACCTTAGAATCATCATTATGTGAGAAAACCTTTCACATCATGTTCCTTAGGTGTTCATGAGAATAGCCTTTCAATCAACACAACAACATTATCATAATCATGGACACTTCACTCTCAAAGTGTTCTTAAAGCACATACATAAATCTCATAATCATACATAATTCTCATAATTTACCCTTCACGGATCAAAGATCACATTCAATCAACACATCTAGAATTACTACATTAGACATGGATGATAACATGATTCAAATAACTCAATTACTACAAGCATAATCTCATAATATCCTTCTTCTATCAACAAACCCACATCACAAGATCATAATTGGGAAGTAAGGGAATTTCATGGATTCTAGGGAGATTACATCATAAAAACCATAATGATCATCAATTCAATCATAATATAAAGTAATTAAATCATTACAATCGTTTTTGAAAGGAATCCATGACTTGGAGTCAAACCCTACCGTTTGGGGAAATTTCTATCATTGAAATTGAGTTTTGAAGGGACTCCATGGATGAAAACTATCCATGGATGAAGGACTACCATACCTTATCAATGAAATCCAATGAATTTGAGAAGAAAACCTTGCTCCTTCAACCCTAGCTCCAACTTCCTTCTTCTTCTTCTTCCTTGAAGTTCTGGAGAGAATTTTGGGGAAAAGTTGGTTTAGATTTGGGATTTTAGAATTATGAGGAAGATGACTTAATTTAGAGGTCTTAAATCATTATATAGTTAGTCTAAATTAGTATAAAACGACGTCACTTAATAACAAATTAATTCAGGAAAGTTCCATATTACCTCTCACTTAACCGACTCAAGTTGACCACTGCCTCACCCATGAGACCATGCCCACGGAGAGTGTTGGTCAACCATGGGTGGTGTTCTGCAACTATGTTTCTGGGACCCTAACCCACGACCCCTCACCCACGGGGTGTGGATCCCCATACGGGGCGTGGGTCCCTTTGGTGGGTGAACTAATTTGGATAGATTTTAGGGTCTTCCTCAAGGACCCTTGGTTGGTTCTTGGGGAGTTGTACCTTGACGTTCTAACCCGAAACCCTTCAATTTAAGTATGGGAAGTTATACCTACGACTCTAACCCTCACATCAAGCTATAGTTTAGTTTACTAATTTCTGGGGTGTTGCAGAAGTGTGAGCGGAAGCTAAAACATAATTGATTGAAGAAATAATTAACATATATCTGAATGATATGACTGAAAGATCCATGAAACTAAACAACTAATGTCTAAAGTAAACTCTCCACTAACTACAATAAAGAAGATATAAGTTTGGTCACGACATGACTCCCAGCTATCGCAAATCAATTAATTGTCTTGATGAAAAACCAAACTACTAACTACTTTTTGAAGTCTCTGAATGAGAAGGACTCACCAAGTGTTGACTGGAAAGTGGCAACCTGTCTAGCTACGAGTCTGAAAGAAAACGCCTGAATCTACATGAAGAAAGGATGCAACGCAAAGAAAAGTATGCGGTATGTACTGAATATAAGGTGACACTAAGCATAATCAGCTCGGGTGGCAACATGTGACAGGAACTTATGAGTTTTCAATAATCATAAATAGAGTGAAATAAATTAAAGACATTTGTAGGAGTTATTTAACTGAACTTTAACTCTATAAACAAAAATAAAGGGAAGAAGAAGAAAAGAAAATACTTTCTGGTGGAAATATGATTTTTAATTGAACTAAAATGGTGTTTAAATACAGAAAAAAAAAAAAACTAAAGCCTAAATCTAAGAAACTACATTGCACATGATTGCATGATAAACAAACTATTAAAAATTGCAGCTTAACTCCTATAAAATAGCAACTAACTTAAAATGTTGACGACGGCTAAGAAGCTGGAAAAAATCCAGAAACATCTATGGACTAATTACTACAGTAACTGAGGCAATTAATCAACACTCCTATCCATTTTTCTTGCTTTAAATTAATAACACTCCTCCCAACAGATCTTTCTTTCTGTGTGTCTCTGAGAAAGAATAATTTGATATTTGAGATAGCAATAGCTGCTTGATTATCCACGAACACCTCTGTGCAGTTTTCTTGCTTTAAATTCATGTCAAGTAGCACTTTTCTAAGCCATAAGGCTTGATTTGTAGCAGTTGTTGCTGCTGTGAATTCAGCTCCAGCAGTTGATTGTGCAACAACATCTTGCTTCTTAGAACACATACTTCTTATTCGCAGAGAACTTGATTCCAAAATTCAATGTCCCTTAACATATCTTTATCACCCTTTTAGCTGCTCTAATATGAGTGTCAGTTTTACAATTACTGAATCAAGATAGAAGACTTACATCATATAAAATGTCGGGTCTAGCTGCAGTAAGATACATGAGACAGCCAACCAATCTCCTGTAAAGAGTCTCATCCACTTTTTCAGCTTCATCATTCTTACTCAACTTCTCCTTCTGACACACTGGAGTAGTAGTCTCTTCACAATTTTCCATTCTAAACTTTGTCAAAATGTCTTTTATATACTTCTTTTGACATATGAACACTTCATTTTGCTCTTGCTTGATTTCCATTCCTAGAAAATACATCATTTCTCTCAAATCCGTCATCTCAAAAGTATGTTGCGTATCTTCTTTAAATTTCTTCACAAGTTCATTAGTACTTCCAGTAACCAGTGATCATCTACATATAGAGAAATAACAATAAAATTAATTTCATCACATTTAATGTAGAGAGTAGCTTCACTAAGGCATTTTCTAAAGCCCAGTTGAACCAAATGCTCATCAATCATGTTGTACCAAGCTCTTAGTGCCTGCTTTAGTCCATACAAAGCTTTTTTGAGCTGATACACTTCATCTTCATGTCCTTTGACTGCAAATCCTTCAGGTTGCTCAACATAAATTTCCTCCTCAAGAATGTAGATTTAACGTCCAACTAAAACACTTTCCAACCATTTTGTGCAGCTATAGCCAACAATAATATGATGGTTTCTAATCTAGCAACAGGAGAAAATGTATCAAAAAAATCAATACCAAAAATTTGAGCATACCCCTTTACAACTCCCCACCTCAACTGAGGGGGACCGGGTCGGGTCGAGCGGGACAAAACCATGTACCATCCCATCCCGCATCTCCCCACCCCTATCCCCCTATCCCTATATCCCACATCACCCGTCGGGGACCGGCATCGGCGGTCCGGGACTCAAGTTGGTACTAGGTTGGTCTAGTCCCCTTGCCATCCCTATAATAGATCGTGGAAACTGAAATAAGGGAATGGGATCGTGGAAATAATGAACAATACCTAAATAACAATAAACAACAGCAAGAAATAAATATGGACCATGAGGTGAGGAACAAGGACATTGAAATGACAAGAATGAAAAAAAGGTGAAATCCAATGTAGAAAGAGATGAGGACTCCCAAATCTCAACAAGAGAACATCCTCTTTCTACTAATAAAATCTCCTTCCTCAATAAATTAATGGAAACCTCTAAGCAAAATTTGATGGAAAACCATGTCACAATACAAGGAAATATAGTGAAGCAACCCAGGCCACTTATAGAACCCACTCACAGAGAGTAATCAGATGCACTAGGTGTTGGTAATCGAGCCAACCATTAGTAAATATGTACCGGACATGGTACCTGAGCAAACCAATAAGAAATTTCATACTAGGCGTGGTACCCGAGCCCACTGATATATGTACCAGGTATGGTTCCCAAGCCAATCAAAGAGATATCATGTACTAAGTGTGGTACCCGAGCCAATCATTAGTATGTACCATATATGATACTCGATCCAACTTAAAGTCACACGTCACGCTATCACAACTACAATGAATAAAATCACACTTATAAACACAAGTAAATAGGATAAGTTCATTGCATGTTATTAACCACAATTATCATTATGCATTCATCCATTTTCGATTCCCTAACGCCATATTGTTCAAGTATTACTAACGAAAGAGTTATCATGCATATATGATGTAAATGAGAAACAATTTAACCATCACCTACCTCGAACCAAGCCTAAAAGCTCTATTGAACGTGAGTTTCCCCCTTGTTATGAAATCTATCTTGTTCTTGTTGTATAAACAATCAAAATAACATAAAATCATATCCAATTGAGCCAACTTAAAGTCACACATCACGCAATCACAACTACAATGAATAAAATCACACTTGTAAACACAAGTAAATAGGTTAAGTTCATTGCATGTTATTAACCACAATTACCATTATGCATTCATCCCTTTTTGATTCCCTAACGCCATATTGTTCAAGTATTACTAACGAAAGAGTTAACATGCACATATGACATAAATGCGAAACAATTTAATCATCACCTACCTCGAACCAAGCCTAATAGCTCTATTAAACGTGAGTTTTCCCCTTGTTATGAAATCTATCTTGTTCTTGTTGTATAAACAATAACATTAAAATAAAATCATATCCAAATGACCTAAATATACCTGGATTATATCCTAATCCAAAACCCTAAGCAAGTTTCATAATATTTCCACCCAAACCAACGTTTCTCCACCATCAAGTCCAACCAAACCCTCCACTAAAGTCACCACCATGGATCCTAAGGCGTAGTACTTGAATTACCAAGCTAGGGCGTAATTTACTTACCTTTACAGATGACTTCAATGGAAAATAGGTGAAAACTGCCCCAGGTCGGCTCTACTCTTCTCGGAAACATAATTTTCAAATAATGAGTAGTTTTAGAAATTTTTTGCATTAATTGTGACTAACTCTGCTATAGCAACACAATTTCGCTATAGTAGCAGCGTTGTAGCTGGATCTTCTGCTATAGCAAGAATTAATTCCACCTCTATAGTAGTGTGTCACCTACTACAGCGGCTTACATGGAACAAAAACTCAGAAATCATCCAAAATTCCCAATTCACAACACACCCTTAAACTTTGACGTTCCAAACCAACCCCTTAACACCATGTTCGATATCTGGAGTTCTACTCATCCAAAAGGCCCTATTGACTCCTTAATATCTTAGCAACAAGAAAAATACACTATACTTAGACATTTAACCCAATCCATTCCCTGGATTTCCCTAGAACATATCTTTCTCAGATTTCATCCGAGTCTAGCCTAACCTAAAAAATTTAACTCACTAATCTAAAAAGTTTTCTTGCCTGATTTCTTTCACTAATCTAAAAAGTTTTCCCGTAACGATGGAAAGGGTTGTTACAATTGATGGAAGCAAAATTCTTAATAAACCTGTGGTAGTAGCTAGCAAGACCCATAAAGCTTCTAACTTCAGTCGCAAAGCTAGGTCGGACCCAATTATTAAATTCCTCAATCTTTAGGGAATCCACCATCACCCTTTTATTGAAAACCACATGCCCTAAGAAAGTTACCGAGGTTAACCAAAATTAACAGTTCAAGAACTTCGCATACAATTCTGGTTTCCCCAAGATACACAGAACAATGTGAAGGTTCTCTACATTCTCCTTCTTACTCTTGGAGTAGATCAAAATATCATCTATAAACACAATCACAAAGAAATCCAAAAATGTCTTAAAGATACCAGTTATCAAACTCATGAAGGTCATCAACAATTTGGTTAACCCAAATGACATCACCAAGAACTCATAATGGTCATATCGAGTTGTGAATGTCGTCTAAGGTATATCCTCAGGCATAATCTTGATTTGATGGTACCCAGACCTCAAATCTATCTTGAAAAACACCAAAACACCATGCAACTGGTCAAATAGATCATCTATGCGCGGTAAATGATACTTATTATGGATCATAACCTTATTCAAATGCATATAGTCTATACACTTCCTCATACTACAATCTTTTTTTCTTACAAATAAGACTGAACCACCCCAAGGGGAAGCATTGGGATAAACAAATCCCTTATCTAAAATTTCATGTAGTTAAGTTTTGAGTTCTCTTAACTCCGTTGGAGCCATAAGGTAAGGAAGAATAGAGATTGGGTAAGTGCTCGACTCTAATCTATAGAGGAATCAATATCCCTATATGGAGGCATATAGAACATGTCCATAGGAAATACCTCTAGAAATTCTGAAAACGTTAATATTGACTCAATAGAAGGGGACTCTACACTAACATCCCAACGATGAGCTAAGAAGCTAAACAACCAGCCCCACTAGCCTTATAACCCAAATAAAAGATATGATCTTTACTGGTTTAGGTCCATACACACCTTCCTACTCTAGTCTATACCTACCTGGAATCTCTAGATTTACTATTTTAGAATTACGATTCAACACAGCATGATAGGGAGACAACCAATTCATACCCAATATCACAATTGTAACGACCCGAGAGCACCCCCTAGTCGTTACCGGCGTATTCGACCTCGAAGAAGTCTTATACAAGCCCTTAGCATTCATCATAGCATGTATCATAGAATAAAATTATGGAAAATTTAAAACTTTTACTTTGGAAGTTCAACTTCACTTCATATATGAAAAATAGAATCTAACTTCGTCACAATGCACCATCTAGACATAGAAGTATCTAAAATGGGACTTAGCCCTTACATCAATAAGAAGTCTAGAAATAGGAAAGTACAACAATGTCTTTCAACATAAGCAAAGAACTAAACATAGAAGCTAGATCATAGGGTCTTATCCTCGGACTTGAGGACTCACCAACATAGGGAAGTAACTCCAAGTGTCTTGAGAAGTAAGCTTGAATCCTCAACGGCCCGAACCTAAATGTTTGGGGAAAAAGGAGACAATATGGGTTAGTACAACACACGTACTAAGTATGGCTACTATGCATAAAAACCATTGAAACATGCATAAAAGGTCATTTTAGTCAAAACATGCTTTTTTCCAAGTAAATCCAATATGCATACAAAGTAAGCATCATAGTACAAACCAACATAATATCATCTTAACACGTAGACAACCCAAGTAATACTAGTGTAATGCAAGGAATAGAATCCCATAACCCTATTCAAAGCCAAGTATCACATTAAGCAACCTACTTCATGCATACATACATAAGATCATACTTCATCATAACTTACCATATTCATAATGATCATGCATAACATAGCTTCAACATACATAAGTCATAATCATCATAATCATAAGAGAACACTACTACAACCATCTCTTGGGATCCCACAAGTGCAATGTGCAAGAGAAGTCTCATTCCCTCCCTTACACAATGTAGAAACCCTTAAGAAAGCCCTAGTAAGAATTCACACCTTTCATACCTTCATTTAGTTTTACATTAGGGAGATATTTTCATAACCGACATAGACCATGAGAGCTACATAGAATCCGATGTTCTACTCCCACACCAAAAAGAGAGGGCTAACACTTGCCTAAGGTATAACCATTCGTACATATCTATCTAGGTGAATCCACTAAGCTACAGTCCTATGTGGGCACATAGTTAAGGGTCAAGGAGATTGCTCCTAGAAATCCTAACTTACTAACGTGGGGGATTTCCATCTCATGAGACAGCACATACCGTGGGTAATCCGGACTTGCTAAACGTGAGGAAACCCATGTGGGGAGCCGGACTTACTAAACGTGAGATCCCCATCTCATTTACATGCCCTTTCGGTGCTAAGCATCTAATTCCCTTTTGTAATCATCTTTAGTCATCACATAAGTTCACATTATCCTTTACTAGACTCTTATGTAAACATCTTACCATAATAGCTCATATGTGTTCATAAGTGAGTAACAATCCTTTCACTTTAGAAACACTTAGTAAGTGAGTAAACCCTTTCACTTTACATTCCACTATAATCGTGAGAACTACCTTTCAATCATATAGCAATCATACCATAACATACATACATATTTCATAGCTAATTCAAGAGTACAGGGTTAAGGATGAGGAAACTAGGTCATCAACACCACAACAACACATTAGGTATAGCATCATTACAATCTAAGTAATTCACCTTTCATACTTAGGTTCAAAGAAGAACCAACCTTCATACCTTCTTGCCCTTCATAGGACATTCATACTTTAATCACCAATCAGTTCATAACCAATACATAATACAAGGTAATTCATGAAGTAATACATAATCAACATCAATAGAAGCAATTGACATATTCCCTCCATAGCATTCAAGGCTTCATTCAAAGACTCAACCCTAATTTCATAGAAATTATACATAACCTAGGGTAGAATCATTATACAAACATGAATTACATAACATCACATTCGATTCATAGCCTTCACTCAATATCCAACACAAACTAGGGTTAGAATTAGGAAAAGAAGGAGAAACATAGGTCTCATAGGGAATTCTTCAAGAAACCACAAATACAACATAAATTCATTCATAATTGTTCATATAACATCAATCAAATTCAGTTTATAACATCAATTTCACTTTAGAAAGAAGACCCACGTTTTTGGATTGAAAACCTAAAAATTGGAGATTTTGAAATTCATCTTGAAGGGACCTCTTGGGGAAAGGAATCCCAAGAGTGATAAGCAACCATACCTTAGTTGATTCCTTAAGAATCAATGGAGAAACTCCAAGCAATTTGGGAAAGAACCTTGAAACCCTAGCTCCAATGTATTCTTCTTCTTCTAAGGTTTTTAGAGAGAGAGTTTAGAGAGAAGTGGGAGAGTTTTGATTTCAATTGGGTGTTGTGTATAATGACCAAAACTTGTGAATTTAGACTTAAAAACCAATATATAATTAACCTCTAAAAATACCCAAAACACCCCTACTTAAATAGGACTTAAAAAGAAAAGTCCCAAAACTCCTCATTTAAATGGTCCCCGTCAGGGACCACGGCCAACAATTACGGACCGTGAAAGTGCACCACGGGCCGTGGTACTTCCCATGGTGTTGAAGGTAGTGGCTCCCCTTTCGTGCACAAGCCAACACTTGGCCAAGGCAAGACCACGAAGCCTCCCACGATCAGTGGTCATGACCACGGTATGTGGTGATGGTCTTGGTCATGACTTGGCCTTATGGAGGCAAGGCCTTCAAGCCTTGGTGCCAAGTGATGTTCACGAGCCACCCCTCTCCCTCGTCAAGTGCACCATGACCCGTAGTGATTCTCGTGGTGCCTTGGGCAGTAGCTACCCTAACAACCCCCAACTCCCTAAAATCTAAGAGAACTATATGCCCACCTTCACGAGCCATAAAGTGGACCGCGACTCGTGGTCCCTCTCATAAAGGGTGAGGCAGTGTCTGGGACACTTGGAGGTCCCTCTCCCTCGACCAAGGAAACTCCACGAAGCCTCCCACGATCTGTGGTCATGACCACGAGCAGTGGTGATGGCCGTGGAGTTTGAGGCAGTCGCTCCAAATTTGGGGCAGCCTTGGCCTTAGGACTTGGCTTGCCCCTTTTGTTTGGCACTCTTCCCTTAGGCCTTAACTCATAGACCACCATAGCACACCTAGATGGTCAACTAACTTAGGGAAATTCATTTTATACCTCATTGACACTACGCTTAGGCTCTAGTTCAACCTACGAAATTTCTGGGGTGTTACAACAACGAAATCCCGTACCCAAAGTAACCAAATCTACAAAGTATGAAGACCCTCAAACACCATCGAGCAAGAACGATACACATGGGTCACTACTATAGGCTCTCTAATAGGAGTGGAAATATGAAGGAGAGTATAAAGAGTATCACAAATCAAATCAAGCCCTAATGCAAATTTAACAAATATATAAGAACAAGTGGACCTCGGATCAAATAAAACAGAAGTCATCTGTTCATAGATGAGAATAGTACATGTTATCACGACATCAAATACCTCAGCCTCAGATTTAGATGGGAGGGCGTAAAATTGACCTTTATCATTAGTCTGAGTGACACCTCAAGTCGGCTATGTCACTTTCCTCCCCGCATTAACATTTCCTTTACCTCCACGTCCTCCCTAGATATTACCTCGCCTACCCTTAGGACGTCCCTTACCATTGCTACTTCCTCCCGCTGGGACTACAATTCTGGTATATTGTTGTATCGAGTTACCTGTCAGTTTAAAAAGGCATTCTCTAATATTGTGACCAAATTAATACAATTAAAAGACCCTCGATCAAGAGATGGTCTAATGACAGAAGAATAAGAAGCTTTTTGGCCACTAGGAGTCGAAGAGTGTTGAATGGCCCAAAATGGCCACCTGTAGAGGCCAACATTGGTGATTGAATAGGATGGGCCAAATACACCTATTGGCTGGGACCTCTAAAGTATGAACCACTAAAATTACCCATACTCTTGGATTTCTTGGACATCACCATAGCATGTCCAACATGTCTAACCCTCCAACTTTTTCACAAAATTAGTTACCTTATTAAAGCTTTTCCCCCAGAAGTATATGCACATATAAGATCTACTTATTATTCAAACCTTTTCACATACAGACGGATCCTCTCCTCTTGAGTGTCAAATTTTGGGTAACATAGCAAGACATGGCATGAAACTTAGCCTCATAAACTGCAACTGACATGCTGCCCTGTACAAGTCCCAGAAACTTATCTTTTTTGCGATTTTTGAGAGTACAAGGCACATACTTCTCCATATCAAGGCATGAATCTAGGCCCAAGTCAACACAGATAAAACAGATGAATAACACTCCATGTGATCCCTCCACTACTACTTAACATCCCCCTATAACTGAAAAGTAACAAACTCCCCTCCTTGTTGTTGCACAATACCCAACTTAGGCAACCTTTCATAATAATCCAATATGAACTCAAAAGCATCCTCATTTTGAGTAGCATGAAACAACAGAGGCTTTAACTTTAGAAACTTAGTAAGCAACTCATGCTCGGTCCTTGTCATGGATACAACTAAAATTGGACAAAAGAATGCATCAATACCCAAAGATTCCTCCATCTTAAAAGCGGTGATAACTATGGGACAAGAACCTGGAGCGTGAGTGGTTGGCACAATAGGAGTAACTTCAATATTTGTTATCCCTCAGGAAGGCCAACACCTGCAGAACAGCCTCAAAAGTCATAGGGGGAAGGCCTGCACTCCTAACTTGTGTCGCCATCTAAGGTTCAGCACACTCATTATACTCTACTGCCATGTCATCCTCAACACGAGCCTGGGGTGGGGGAGGGTTCATCGGTCTTGGCCCAACCACTACCTGAGCTCCACTACTGGGGGTTTCACTTTTTTTCTGCCCCTGCCCCTTCTTCTGCATTTGCCCCTTCCTCGCCTTCACACTATCGGTTCTATAGCTAGAGCTGGTACTCTTAGTCTATTACATCTAGTATCAACATATGCAAATAATGAACTAAGGAAATCAGATGCCAAATGAAATCAAGTAATAGCACGAAGAAATAAAGAAGAGATAATTTCCTAAAGTCATGTAGCCTCTCAAGAAAGTACAGACGTCTCTGTACCATTTCACAAGACTCTACCAGAGTTGTTTTAATATGACAAGACTAACAAACCTAGGGTTGTCATACAAACTTTGTCATGACCCAACCCCCCATGAGAGGAACCCATACAAAACCCCTGGTGGGAGAACCACTTATCTACTAACATCCAATCAACTAAACAACCAGAAACACAATTTCAACCTTTTAAGAAAATCAATTTACAACATCATAAACCAAGTCATAAGACAATCACGGAATAACCCCCCCAGAACCTGAAAGTCGTGTTTTGAAACATCTATTCTTAGTCTAGAATATGAGGATGCAACCCCAAAACAAGGAGTCTAAGTCTAAACAATGGACTAGAAAATTAAGATAAATCCATGGCAGCTTGGAAGAGGTAATTCACCCTTGGATTGATAAGGTGTCAAACTCACAACTGAGGTCACGCAACCGCCTCCTGAAAATGCCATGTAATCAACAAAGAAAGAGCAAGTGCAATATCAGTACACAAATCACGGTGTACAAGTAGGATCATCGGCTAGCTCCTAATAAACAAAATACAAACAAGAAATCAGAACTTAGTAAAATGAGACACCAAGAAACATAGCCACATTAAATATGCTCAACAAAAATACAGTAACCAACCCAGTTCACTCATGGAACCCACACACAAAGCAATCACATATAACAGGTGTGGTACCTATGTCAGGCGTTAGTAAGCATGTACCAGGAATGGTATTTAATCCAACCAATAAGATATCTTGTACTAGGCGTGGTACCATACCTACAAATATAGGTAACATACATGGTACCTGAACCAACCAAGAAATATCATGTACCGACATATTGGTACTCGAGCCAACCGTTAGTATGTACAAGGTCTGGTACCTGAGCCAACTGAAAGACACGCATCACACAATCACAACCACAATAAATAAAATCAAACTTGTAAACTCAAGTAAATATGACAAGCTCATTGCATGTGATTAACCACAATTATCATTTCACATTCATCCATTTTCAATTCCCTAACCACATATTGTTTAAGTATTACTAGCAAAATAGTTAACATGCACATATGAAGTAAATGGGAAATGATTCAACCATCACCTACCTCGAATCAAGCATGAAAGTTTCATTAAACCTGAGTATTCCCCTTGTTATGAAACATAGTTTGTTCTTGGTCTATAAACAATCAAAATAACACAAAATGGCCTAAATATACTCGGACTATAACACAATCCCAAATCCTAAACAAGTTTTATAATATCTCCACCCAAACCAGGGTTTTTTTCCACCATTAGGTCCAACCAAACCCTCCCCTAAAGTCACCACCATGGATTTTAAGGCCTAGTAATTAAATTACCAAGCTAAGGTGGTAATTTACTTACCTTTACAGATGATTTCAATGGAAAATAGGTGAAAACTTCCCTAGGTCACCTCTAATCTTACCAAAAACATAATTTTCAAATAGTGATTTTGGGAATTTTCTGCATTAACTGTGACTAACCCTACTTTAGCAACCCAATACCCCTATAGCAGTGGCGCTGTAGCGGGATCTTTCGCTATAGCATGAATTAATTCCATCTCTATAGCAATGTGTCAGCCTCTATAGTGGCTTCAAGGGACAGAAACTCGAAAATCCTCCAAAATTTGCCAATTTCACAAAACATCTTCAAACCTTGATGTTCCAAACCAACCCATTCACTCCAAGTTCGATCTTGTGAGTTCAACTCACCTGAATTCACTTCTAAAAGGCTCTATGGAGTCCTTAACATCTTAACAATAATAAAACAAACTTTACTTTGATGTTTCACCCAATCCTTTCCCCGGATCACCCTATACCTCATCTTGACCTGAAAATTTTAACTCACTAATCCAAAAGTTTTCTCTCCCCATTTCTTTAACAATTAGTTCACTCGTAACGACAAAAAGGGTCGTTACATTAAATTTCTAAAAATTCTTGAAAAAGTGAAAATAGAATATTTCAAAAAAATTGGCAAAAAATAACTAGATCTGGAGTTGAACTCCAGATTATGTAAAAAACTACTTGACAAAACCACCTGACTCGTGATCCCAACCCTGACTAAGGATCTAACTCTAGGACCACTCTGAGTGTACTCTTGATATCGACCCAAAACCTAATTAATGATGCCGATCTAGGACCCAGCTTCAATTTGAGACTTTGGATATGATCTTGACTCGAGACCTGACTCTTGATCCCGACTTCAACCCAATCCAACTCCCAACCTTGACCTTGTCCTTAGACCTAAATATCTACCTTTGATCCTGATTCATATCTAGATCCTAAAACTGACCCAAGACTTGGAACCCAAAATCCAACCTCGGCTTGGGACCCGACTCCTAATCTTGATCCATCACTAGGGCCCAAGATCTAACCTCCACTAGGACCCAGGATCTAACCTCTACTCGGGACTCAGGATCTAGCCTCCACCAGAGACTCGACTCTCAATTTGCCTTCCACTACTGACCCAAACATGGGACTTGACTCCTGACCCTAATCTGAGACCCAATTCAGACCTAACAAAAAGCTTCAAATTTACACACTATATGTACCAGAAAAAAGAATTCATCGGTATTTCAATTTTATCATAAATGCTTTATTGAGTTTGAAGCTTGTGAATTCAAATTATTAAATATAATAATTCTAAGAAATTAAACGTTTACTTATTTATTTTTTAAAAGTAGATAATTTTTCGATGTCAAAGACATGAAAAAATTGGTATGTGTAAATAAAGGAGCGTGGAAAATATTGGCACGTTTAAATGAAAGTGTGTGAATATATTGTCACGTGTAAAGAAAATATATTATTTAAATAAATATCGAAAGGCCCGATGTTAACAATTTTTGAAATTTTGTCCAACATTATTTAAAGTAATATTCATTGATCTTTGATATCTTTGACCGACATTATTTAAATTAACATTCCTTAATCTTCGATATCTTTGACCACCATTATTTAAATTAATCTTTGATATCTTTGGCCTACATTATTTAAATTAACATTCCTTAATATTTGATATATTTGACCGATATTATTTAAGTTAATCTTTGATATATTTGACTGATATTATTTAAATTAACATTTTTCAATATTTGATATCTTTGACTGACATTATTTAAATAAACATTCCTTATAAGTAATACAATATGCTATCCATTGAAGGAATACATTCCATATTTCCTTTTCCAAAATAATTACTTACCTTGGATGATAAATTTGATTTTCTTTATATAATTACGGTAAATGACACAACTATCCTTCTCATTATCACAATATATGTATGTAAAGGAAGAAATTCAATTGGTTTTATATATATATTCTCATGGGTAATATAGGAAGAAAGAATATATATATAAATTTGTTATTGTATTTTTTTTCTTCTAATGGGATTCCAAAAGATTATGCCTTTACTTTAGAAAAAAATTATTAGAATAAGTCAAACAAAGCTTGGGGGTGGAAGCTATATAATAGTCATTTGTCTCACTTTTTCTTCTTCACATGACACTCAAAAATTGCTTCCAAGCATCCTCTTCAAATTTTACTAAATATTTTGTAGTTTCTTCCATCAGGTTGACATGAGGAACTATGATACGAAGAACTTCACCATGAAGTGCAGGGGTTATAAACAAAGTTTCCCAGTCCCTGGCTTCGAGTAGGCCATTCTAGAGTAGATGTTTTTGCTTCTAATGGATTAGTTGGGGGTTCTACGATGGATTCAGATCAAGTATTCAGACATAAACTTCCTTTACATCCAATTTAGGGAAATGTAAGGAAAATAATAGACAAGAAACAATTTCCTTATGTTATATAGGGGTAGGTTTAAGAAGAGACAATTGCATTGCTTATTTTAGAAATTTATTAGCAATGTAATTGTCTCTTTTTGAACCTTCCCCTATAAAAACATTAGGAAATTGTTTCTTCTCTATCATTTCCCTTACATTTATCAGAATTGGATATGAAAGAAGTTTGTGTTTGAATACTCTATCTAAATCCCTCGTAGGACGAGAAACCCCAACGAATCCATTAGCAGCAAAAACATTTACTCTGGAATGACCTACACTCGAAGTCAGCGACTGGGAATTGTTGTCCTTAGCCAAGACAAAAACTAACCTTTCTATGGTGTCATCACTCTCATTGAAATGCACAGCTGATGTGTGCAATCCAACTTCACCCATATTAATTTTTCTTCTTTAAATTATGTTTTTTGAGCTTTTAATTTAATAACTAGTGTAATACATAATAAGTATGTAGAAAATAAAGTACTAATATTATTATTTTTCGCTAATGGTTTAGCAAAATTCTGATTTACAACTAATTCAATAAGTAAGAAACTTGAAATAAGATGATGACGCATCTGAATAGAAACAAAGATAAAGTACGGAGTCTAACATTCATGTATTCATTGAAACTTATACAACTTACTAATAGAGAAGGAGCTTTGTACACTACCTCTAATATCTGAAGAATTTTTTTAGGCAAGATGAAAACTTGGGACCAAAAAGTTTGCATTGAAAACAAAATGATTTTAATGAGCTGCAATATACCAGCATATGATAATAAAAAAAACTAGAAGTCCAAGAGGAGATTATAGCAACCTTTTTTTCCATCAAAGCATAACATTGTACTACTAAGAGTCTTTTAGTAATTTAGGCAACTGTCAAGATGTATGCATCCACTATCAGTCAATGTATCAGGTCCCTTGACACAGCAAGAACAGTAATGCAAGCACAAACAGTAAAGTAAACAACACAAGCAGTTTAGGTGGAAATCCCCTTACTCAAGGGCAGTGAAAACCACGACCTGTCATCACAGGATTCAACCCAGCTCCATTTCACTCAAACGGAGCAACAATTCAGATTACAAGCTTTTGCAACCTAGGAATTTAACTCTAAATCCCTTCCTCTTCAATGTAGCAACTCTATTACAGAGAAAGAACTAAGCAATAACTCTATTGCCCACTAAGCCACCTAACTCGAGAT
This sequence comes from Solanum verrucosum, assembly GCF_900185275.1. Classification (NCBI taxonomy): domain Eukaryota; kingdom Viridiplantae; phylum Streptophyta; class Magnoliopsida; order Solanales; family Solanaceae; genus Solanum; species Solanum verrucosum. Next base: position 371,033 of record NW_026020211.1, read on the forward strand.
GACTTAGACTTCAACTAAGCAACAACAATGTTGCCTACTAAACCACCTAACTCTAGATGATTTAGACTTCAACTAAGCAACAACAATGTTTCCCACTAAACCAATTAACTCTAACTGATTTATACTTTTCTTCTGAAACAAACAAAGATCTAATTCCTTTATAACACAGGAATAGATTTACAAGATAAGCATTGAAGTATCAATCTTAAGACAACTAAGACACATGCAGCTCTATTAGGTCCATGTTGCTCTTGAGGAAAATACTTCTCGAATGAGTGGTTTTTTCTTAAGTTCTTAAGTATTCCAGGAATGCAAAAACTGAGGTTGTGTCAATTGAGGATAACCTTATAAAAGATAGACACAACCTTAGAGGCCAGCTATTGGCCGAGGATTCTGTCATGCTCGGGAGCCATGCACCAACTTCACCAACTTTTGTACTTTTTCCAGCTGACATTTTTTCACGTATTGGCACAAAGGATCAGGTCCCCTTACAAGATCCCTTTGTTTGTCAAATCATCAAAACTAGAAATAACATTTTCCCCCTTTTTGATGATGACAAACACACACTGTCATATCAACACCAGTGCCTTCCCCCTCTCATCAGTACACACTGCCATATCAACACCAATGCCTTCCCCCTCTCATCAGTACATGTCTTCCCCCTCTCCCTTTTGTGAACTAGCCAACGTTCTATCCTATGCAACTAATATTTTCCTCCTTTTGGCATCATAAAAAAGAAAAACAGTAAACCAAGATTAAATGTAAGCCTTCAAAGCAAGATCATAGCCTATGGCAAAACATCATTGCAGAAAAGCTGAAAGATAGGATTAATCAAAACAAAACACGAATCCATTTCATTGCATAAGAGTAAGCATTCAATACATTAAAAATAAACTGCTTAAGAGGACCCCGAGACACTGCTTACACAATCTCAGCATCTTTTTTTATCAAAAGAATGGTCATATCCTCCATTTCATGTTTAAGTTGACTCTATTCCACCACTTACTGAGACATCTTGCTTAGTTACCCTGTTCTGCCTTCTATGCATGCACACTCAACCAAGGTGTTTAGAGAAAAGGATTGTTTAACTGTTTCAGCAGTGTCTGCTCCCACATAAACATCCAATTGTTTGAACACCTTGGTGATGAATTACCCTTACCTCATGACATGCTTACCCTTTTGTTCCACAACTGTTTTGTGCATATTCTCTAACATGAGAGTTGGAAGATTCAGGAGGTCAAACTTGTAGAGTGCTTTCATCAAAAATATATCAGCCGCCGAGGCAACTGTTCTTTTCTCAGATCATGGAAGAATCACTTTGTTAAATAACTCAAACAGCAATTGGTAGTCCCCCCTTCATGAGTTTCTTTGAAATTCTTACAAAGTGCATCTTGGGGAGTTTGGCACACTCATTTGCAAAGCTTGTACTGCAGGTTTGGCCGATCATAGATCTGACCCCTTCTCTGGGCACATCCAGGATTTCTCTTAATCGTTCCTCATTCAGATGAAAACGTATATTTCCAACCAGTGTGTTGAGACTTCCATTGTCACGACCTGAGTCTACACCCTGGACGTGGCCGGAACTCAAGAACTATTGTTGGTCCTTAAGTGAACCCTTATCTTGGCTGACAACAAGCGGAAGACTAACTTAAGCATGCAAAAGTTAAAAACTCAATATAATTCATGAAACTCAAATACAAAGCTTTAACTCAAATGATTTACTCTAAACATAAATAGAATATTAAACTAGACAACAATAGGCAACTTAAGTCTTTAATACATTTAATAAGATAAATGAAACAGACTTATCAAACTCTATTGTCTATTTATGAAGCCTCTAACTGACAAAGTTGGAAGTCGGGACAAGACCCACGACTACCTAACAACTGATATAACTGAAAGTAGAAGTGGAACCCTTCGGATGCAGGGAGGCTCACCATAGCTAACTCGAACTCCATGTGGTATCAACGAAGCTTCGATTGATGACCCTGAATACATGTATATGCATCATGAAATGATGCAGGCCAAATGGCTCAGTACGTGGGATGTACGAGAATGTAAGGGGAATTCTAAAGCATAATATAAGCTTGAACTTGATAAAAAGAAAACATACTTACCTCTTCTCAATTCACTCAACTAACTCAAATCAGGAATAAGATACTCAACTCAAAGATAAAATATTCAACTCAGTGAAATAAGGCTCAACTCAATAATAAGATACTCGACTCTTGGTACTCAAACTCTGGATACTCAACTCAATATGAAGCAATAATAAGAGATGCAATATATGGAAAGCTTTTAAAACAGTAGAAAGCAACTCAATATATTTAAGAATACAATATACTCAGTTTGAATGCAAAGATACAATATAAACTTTGTTTGTATATGAAAATACAAGAAAACTTTGTGTATATAAAAATACAAAATATCTCTGTGGGGATTCTCTAACCGACAACCATCACTATGAGCTATATGATGATACAACATTTTGCCTCATGCTTCCAGGGCCGTCCTATACCTTGCCAGAGGTATAGAACCTAACTAATAAGTGGATCCACTAGTCTATGCTAAATAGCACTAAGGAATCATCTAAAAAGTATGAGCCTTTTCTACCCATGGTGGCTACATAGTTTATGGGGGCTGTGAGTTGTCTGAACTCTCCCCCATATCGGTGCTCAATACTACTCCCAAAATATAACTAGCTCATATGTATAAAAACATAACTATTTCTGTGGTTTGAGATATTTACTCAAAAATTAGCCCAAAGGCTCTCTAGGAAATCAATGTTTCCTCTCTTGCTTAATTGTGAAAGCATTTACTCTTTACTGAAAAACTAGCTCAAAGACTCTTTTGGAAATCGGTGTTTCCTTTCTTGTTTAAATGTGAAAACATTTTAACTTTTGGGAATACTTAGTTCCCATATACTCTTTGAAGAAAAGAACTTCACTCTTTCTCTTTCTCAACTCAATGCTCAAATCTTTAAAACAAGTTTAAAACAACTGTAAAAGACTTCTCAAAATAAGGTTCATGCCAAATTATGGACGTGAATGACTCGATCCAAGGTTTTCAATAACCATACATAGGACTCAATACTCGTAACTCAAGAAATTCAATGATAATACTCATTTCAAAAATGCTCGACTCAGAGGGTTCATGCGGAATTATGGGCATGAATTACTCAACTCAAGGACTAAAAGATACTTCTCATCTCAAAACTGCTCGACTTATAGGGTTCATGAGGAATTATTGGCATGAACTACTCCACTTAAGGACTTCATGGGTAACGTGTAATAGTCCCATGATTAGGAATATAATCTAAAAAGGGATTAGGAACTCAACTCTCAAGACATAGAACTTAAAGATACTACTCCTCTCAAAGATACTCAATTTATGGAGTTCATGCGGAATTATGGGTATGAACGACTCGTGTCATGGGTGTACATAACAATATGGAACTCATGTATACAACTCTTCTCATTCTCATACTTACTTCCTCAAAACTTAGCTCAAATCAATAGTTGATCTCAAAGGATTCACAATTGAACTCAAAGACTTTCTTGGACTCTACTCTTAACACTCTCTTGGATTTGAATTATGAATTCAAGAGTTATGATTCATGATATGAAGGATCTCAATAACAATATAGAAATTCGATAATTAGGAATAGAACTTTTAAAAGAAACATGAATTCAAGAACTCAAAATCAACTTATCTCAAGAATACTCAAATCTAGGGAAAATATCCTAGATTACTCTTTTACTGATCTGAAAGTAGATGTAGGGAGTGAGGGCGAACTAGTACAACACTATGATAGCCTTACATACCTGGAAGAACAAGGTTCTTGAAGAATCTTGAAGAAGAACTTGATTAGAAGCCTTGAAACCTAGCTTGAAGGTAAACGATCAAAAAAACCTTTCATGAGATTGTTGAATTAGTTTCTTGAAATCTCTATGGCCAAGAATTATGACTTTCCTTAGTGATTCATAATTGTATGGAGGAATTTGAGTTGAAAAAATGGAACTCTTGGAGAAAGACTTATTTTGAAGAAGAATCTTGAAAAAGATTGAAAAATCTTGAAAAATATTGGAAGAATCTTGAAAAAGATTGGAAGAATCTTGAATTGAGTCTTCTACTTTGATTTTTCCTTAGGGTTTTGCCTTAGGGTTTGAGAGAGAAGAGAATGATGGACTAAAAGATGAAAACCTGATTGTTTTGAGCCTTTTATTAGTCAAGAAATTCATTTAAGGTTTTCTTGGAGGTAAAAAAAATAAAAACAACTTTATTTCATGTTTTCCCGTCGGCTAATTCGTAACAGCACTGTATAGGTTCCTAAAATGGTCATAACTTTTTACTCATAAATTGGATTGACGCGAAATTGGTGGCGTTGGAAAGTAGATTCAAATACCTTTAATTTCATAGGTTATGACTCACGTAACTCTTTATATTCTAAGAGATTTGGTCGTTTGAAGTTGACCCAAGTAGAATCTTACATCAATATTAATCGATAAGGAAACTTCAAGAACACTTATCAAGAACTCATCAAGAAATTAAATTGCTCAATATTTATGGATAGATTCTAAAATAAACTCATGATTGGTGTGTGGGTGAATGAACCCAACACTATGGAAGCTTAAATACCTCTTAGGGATTAAACCCATCGCGAAAATCCGCAACAAAACTGAAGAACCTCGACGAACGTTTTGATCCTCTCCTCTTTTCTCTTCTTGAACTCTCAACTAAAACCCTAGGCGTATATTAGGATTATAAAACTGAACCTAATAAGATTAGACCCTTAAAACCTTACTAAAAATGAATTAAATCTGATTGGGTAAGGAAAACACCAAAATACCTTTTACTATTTTTGATTAAAGGAAACTGGACAACTTAACTTCAAAAGGGCATATCTCACTCATCCGACCTCGAAACTTAGCAAATTTTGTGGTGTTGGAAAGATAATTAAAATACCTTTCATTATTTATTTTTTAGCCCACCTAAATCATCATGTACTAAGAGTTATGGTGTTTTGAAGTTTACCCAAAACTCATAACTTGCATAATTTCAGATTTTGCTATTTCAAATTTATTTCTTTTTGGAACTCAAGGTGCTACTAGTGACCTTAACACTTACGAAAATTTAAATTATTTGGTAAAATCTTACTCACATCGAAGGATGGTTCGAGTCACAGCTCAAAACATTTCTGGGGTCTTACATTCATCCTCTATGAACTCCACATTGTAGTAAAATTCCCTCACTTGTTATTCATGCAATATAGGGGATTTGGTCATGAACAAGTCATTCCATGATTGAATATCAACTATATCAGCCAAGGTGTTTATACCAGGCTTTCTGATGATCTGAGGATCAAAATCTCTTCCACTTAAGACTTTTTGCACTCGAAGATTGTCCACAATGTTGTAACACCCCAGAGAATTTTTTCGAACTAAGACTCGAGCCGTCCTTCATGTGGAGTGAGATTTTACCGAGGAATAAAATTTCTTGAGTGTTGAGTTAAGGTCCCTAGGTATAGCACATTGAGTTCCAAGAAGAGTTGAATTGGAAATAGTCATTTTGGAAAGAATCTGGAAAATTTGGCTATGGAAAAAAAGGAGTTTTTGGTCAACTTTGAGCAGTTGTAAATCCTAGCTCAAAATGATTTAGGTGAATTTCCAGTTATGTCTGGAAAGCCCTTGGAATGATCTTTCCAACGCCACCGAGTTTTCTTGATTCCGAGTTCGTATGAGTGACTTATGCCCTTTGGAAGTTGGGCTGTTGGCACAGTCGCACAGTCGCACAGTGCAGTTTGTTTAGTCCGAAAATTTTAAGGGTATTTTGGTCTTTTCCCTAATCATTTCTTTGGGTTATATTAAGGTGTTAGACTGATGTTTGGATCATTTTTGTCCCTTTTTAAAAGAGTGAGAGTGAGGGTTTTAGAGAGAGAGAAGAGGAAAAGAAGAGGAGAAAGAGAAGAAGAAGCTAAGGATCGTCGTGGATTTTCGTCGGGGGTGATCCCTAATCAGGTATGTGAGTTCTTTAGTGTGGGTTGATCCTTTCCCCCACACACCAAGCTCATTTTATGATTTGAGAAAAGATTGGATTTGTTGTTGAAGTTGTTGAAGTTGTTAGTTGTTGTTGATGTTGTTAGTTGTGTTGTGGAAGTTATTGTTGGTTGTGGGACATGATTTGGTTGTGTTCTTAAGCTGAAATCTATTGTATATTGAGGGATTTTATGATCCTTAGTGTTGGTTGGTTCATACCCCCACACACCAACTCGTTATTAATTCCAAGAAAAGATGTATTTTGGTTGTTGAAGTTGTTGGTTGTGTTGTTGAAGTTCTTGCTGATTTGGGATAGGATCTGGTTGCGTTTTTGAGTGGAATCCACTGTATGTTGAGGGGTTTATGACCCCAAGTGTTTGGGAAAAGAACCTTTGAGGTTGAGAGGGTTTAGAGTTGGCAACATGAAGGAGAAAAGTTGGGCAGCTTGCCTGAAGCAAGTCTGCGTTGCAGCTGTGTTTACCTCTGTGAACAGAATCTGTTCTGTTTTTAGAATTAAATTTCGAATTTTTTTCTTAAGTCTAGCTGTCCTAAATTATTCCTAATCATCATGGGGTCTTTCCAAACACAAATCATTACCCTTGAATTCATAATTCCAATTCAAGTGAAGTTAGTTTCCAAGTCAAGTGAAGTTAGTTTCAAAATCAAGTGAAGTTAGTTTCCAAGTCAAGTGAAGTCAAGCTTAGAAGTAGGTAAGTCAAAACAAGTCTTTAAGGTTTTCCAAGAGTCTTCATTGATCGTTTTAACTTCATTTTAAGGCTCAAGTTAAGTAAAGAATGAAGAGTTCTGAGTCAAGAGTTTCAAGTCAAGTCAAAGTTAAGAATTTCATGTTAAGTTAAGAGTTTCACATCAAGCCAAGAGTTCAAGTAAAGTAAAGAGTTTCAAGTCAAGTAAAGAGTAAAGAGTCAAGAGTTTAAAGTTGAGTTCATTTCTCAAAGTTATTAGGGAACTATGTATTCCCAAAGGAGTTTTAAAGAAATGTCTTTACATCTAAACAAGGTTGGAAATTGAGATTTCCAAAGAGCCTTCGGGCTAGTTTTTGAGTAATTATCTCATATCAGCAGGAATAAATATGTTTTAAAAACATAAGAGCCAGTACATTTTTGGGAGTAGTATCGAGCACCGAATTGGGGGAGCGTTCAAAGAACCCACAGCCCCCATAGAACCATGTTAGCCACCATGGGTAGAAAAGGATCATACTTTTTAGATGAATCCTTTTCAGATTAGACTAGTGGATCCATTAGGCAGTTCAGGTCTTATACCTTTGGCCGGGTATAAGATGCTCTGGCAGCGTGAGGTCGATCGCTGTATCATCACTATAGCTCTTATGTGATGGTTGTCGGTTAGAGAAACTCCCACAGCAGTTATTGTATTTTTATACACAGAAATTATTGTATTTTATATACATCAGTTCAATTGTATTTTTATATACATCTCAGGCTTATTGTATCCTTGTGTACACACAGAGTTTATAACATGTTTTAAACAGTCTTTCTTTATATCGCACTTGTTTTAAATTGCCTTCTATTAAAAGAAGTCAATCAGGTTGAGTTCAGTTATTCAAGAGTCGAGTATCCTTGAGTTAAGTATCTTTGAGTTAAGTATATATCTTGAGTTGAGTATCTATCTTGAGTTGAGTATCTATCTTTGAGTTGAGTATATATCTTTGAATTGAGTATCTGTCTCTGAGTCCAATATCTATCTTCTGAGTTGAGTAAGTTTGAGTAGTTTTGAGTATTCCTTGAGTTGAGAAAGTTTGAAAAGAGGTAAGTTGTTCAGTTTATTCCAGTTTTTCTTCTAGCCTATGTTGTTTAGCTTTCCAGCTTACATACTCGTACATTCCACGTACTGAGCCGTTTGGCCTGCATCTTTTTATGATGCAGACACAGATATTCAGGATCATCAACAGGAGATTCGTTGATACATCCAGGAGTTCCAGTTAGCTATGACAAGCCTCTTTGCTTCCGAAGGATTTCATTTACCTTTCAGTTGTATCAGTTGTTAAGAGGTCGTGGGTCTTGTCCCGGCTTCCATCTTTATCAGTTAGAGGCTTCATAGATAGACAATAGAGTTTCAGAAGTCTCTTCATTTATTTTGTTAAATGTTTTGAAGACTAAAGTTGCCTTTTATGGCGAGTTGTATATATATATTCTATTATACAGAGTTTTCTTTTGAGTTAAAGATTTGTAAAGTTGAGTTTATAAACTCTTATTCAGTTTTAAGCTCTTGTATGCTTAAGTTAGTATTTCGCTTGGAGTCAGCCAGGATGAGGGTTCGCTTGGGGACCAGCAATGGTCTTCGAGTGCCGGCCACGTCCAGGGTGTAGGCTCGGGGCGTGACAAATGTCCTGTTTGGTATCATCCTTGTCAATTTTATTTCTTTTGGTACCAGGTCCCCGTTATGACTTGGGCTCAAAGTCGGGAGACGCTTCTCTTCCCCTTTTGGATCTCTCTTTTCCTTTCTTCTTTGGTAGTTCTTTTCCTTTTCTTTTTGTTGTAGCATTAACCTTTTAGACAGAAAGTGTCCTAGAATTTGGTTTTCTTTTATTCTTTCCTTGTTCCTCCTTCATTCTTTGTTTTGTAGCCAAGGTGATGTCCTCCAACACCGTATCACTTTCGGAGTGGTCATTCAAAACATCCACGACTCCCTCAGCAGGAATCACAATCTCCTATTCCCATGTCTCTCTTCTTCTTCTACTTCTGGTAGTGTTGGTCTTACTTGTTTTCATTGCATAACTCATAAGTTTTTGAGTGGTAGCCCTGGTAAACGGTTTCTTTGTTGGTGTCTCCTCCACAACTTTCTCCTTTCCCTTTTTAGTGACAGGGACAATTCTTCTTTGTATGGCCTATCGTAAAGGGGTGGTGTCTTTTTCATCGTCCTCTAAATCACTAGAGGGAGGTAGTCCAACATCAGGGGTTCTGTCAAATACTAGTTTCGTATCTCTAAGAAGATCCTCTGTAAAACTGGTTCTTTCATCATTTCTCACTCCTTCTCTCATCTTTGTCAGACTTTCCACAACTATGCTCTCACTTGCAGTGAGAATGTTGGATTCAGAGTACCTACTCTCTAGATGATCTCCCTCAAACAAGCAGTCAGATAGCACAGACAATTAAGGACCAGGTTGAAATGAAGGCGTTGGATTATTTAGATCTATAGGAGACTGTGGAGTAGGACGATTGGCTCGGTAATGTTGATCAGAGGAATGGTCGACATTTATATTGGGGAGGGAGCACAAGATGAAGTGTATAAGGCTACAGGATTTATTTCATTCAGGGAGTCCACCATTTGCTTAGAAGGAGAAGGTGATTGAGACATATTTGAGAAAAGAAACAAGAGAAGACTGGGAAAGGAAGAGACTAGGGTTTTCAGAAGCTTAGGGAAGAAAGTTTGAAAAGTGTAAGAAGAGGAATGGAGGGAAGGAGTATAAAAAGAAATGAAAGAGTGTGTGAGGTCCTTGATTAGATGCGTCGCTTGGACTTAAAGTGATGGGACAACGGTCATAATGGCCGATGACTGACACGTGGAGGTCTCAACGGTTCTCATTATCAGTTCAAAAAATAATGTAGAGAGTGCTAACCTTTAGAAGGGACCAGGTCCATATCTGCAAGTTGAGAAAGTTGATCCCTGAATAGTTATGACCTTCCCTTACTCCTGTGATTCCCCATGAGTGTGTACCTATAAAAGGTACATGATTGATCATACAAAAGAAAAGCATTACAAATAACGAGGATACCTTCCCTTCTAATCATAGTCAATGAGGGTTGGATCCTTTGGATAAAATCAGCTTAGTCCATTTTCATCATTCCCAACTTTAATCTGTTGCTCTCGAACTGGTCCTTGCTTAGAGCTTTAGTGAATATGTCAGCAATTTGATCTTCAGTTTTGTAGTATTGCATGCAAATGTTCTTTTTTTCTACATTGTCTCTCAAAAAGTGATGTCTCACATAAATATGCTTGGTCCTTTTATGATGAACTAGATTCTTCCCTATATTGACAGCACGTGTGTTGTCACACAAGAGAGGAATGGTGTGAGTGAGTACTCCAAAGTCTTCAAGCTGCTATTTTATCCATAGTAGTTGGGCACAACAAGATGCAGCTACTACATATTTTGCTTCAGTTGTGAAGAGAGCCACTGAATTTTGTTTCTTGGTTCCCCAGGATATAAGAGAGCATCCTAGGAAGTGAGCCATTCATGAGGTGTTCTTTCTATCCACTTGATATCATGCATAATCAGTATATGCATATCCTATCATTTCAAAAGAATCTCCTACTGAATAGAATAGGACCAGGTCCACTGGCTTCTTCAAGTATCTCAGAATCCACTTGGCTACCTTCAGATGTGACTCATTGGGACAGGCTTGAAATCTACCGCACATACCCACACTGAAAAGGATGTCAGTTCTGCTTGTTGTTAAGTACAGCAATGATCCAATGATCCATCTATACATAATGTCATTCACCATAAAATCAGAATCATCTGCTCCCAACTTTGAGTTTGTACCCATGAGAGTATCAATAGGCTTAGAATCCATCATGTTAAATTTCTTCAGCAACTCCTTTATGTACTTTTCTTGACAAATTGAGGTACCACTTGAGGTTTGATTGATCTGCATCCCAAGGAAAAAGCTCAGCTCTCCCATCATACTCATTTCAAATTCACTCCCCATTAGTGAGGCAAATTTCTCACATAGGACCTCAAAAGTCGCCCCGAAGATAATATCATCAACGTACACCTAAATGATGAGCAATTTTTTGCCTCTTGTCTTCAAGAAGAAAGTATCGTCTATCTTTCCTCTTGTTAATCCATTTTCCAGAAAAAATTTACACAGCCTTTCATACCAAGCTTTGGGAGCCTGTTTCAGTCCAAAGAGAGCCTTGTCCAATTTCAGCACATGATTTGGGTAGTCGACATCCTCAAGGCCAGGCAGTTGCTTCACATAGACTTCCTCTTTCAAGTAGCCATTCAAGAAAGCACTTTTTCCATCCATTTGAAACAACTTAGATTCCACAAAGGCTGCAAATGCAATAAGTATTCTGATAGCCTTCATTCTAGCCACAAGAGCAAATGTTTCACCATAGTCAATGCCTTCATCTTGATTATATCCCTGAACCACCGATCGTGATTTGTTTCTTATGATGACACCATTTTCATCTAGTTTTTTTTTTAACACCCATCTAGTCCCTATGACAGTTCGGTCAGGAGGTCTAGGTACCATGTGCCATGCTTTACTCCGCTCAAACTGATGAAGTTCCTTTTGCATGGAGTTTACCCAATCAGCATCTTTCAAAGCTTCCTTGACATTTTTGGGCTCAATATTAGATATAAACGCTAAGAATGCCACCAGACTTCTAATTTGGGATCTAGTTTGCATTCCAGAGTTCAAAAGAGAGATAAGATTATCAAGAGGATGAGAGGACTGATGCTTCCACCCTGACTTAGCATTCAGAGGTCGAGGTTGATCTACTTGCTCATCTTCATCTTCGAAATCATCATTCCTAGGTTGAGGTGAATCCTCAGGATCAGCATTGTTAGACGAACAGGGTCCCTTCTCAGGCTCATCATCTTCATTTACTTCTTCAGTTGGATGAGGTTCAGCAATGTCAGGATTTTGACTTCTTTCAGCTTGTGATTCATTCACCCCGTCTCTCTGAATCTTAAGAAGTTCTTCTAGCTCATCATTATCCTTGTGCTTTAGATTTGTGAGATCCCCAGTTTCATCAAAAATCACATGAACACTTTTTTCAATACACAAAGTTCTCTTATTGTAGACTATGTAGGCTTTGTTGGAAGATGAATAACCTACAAACACTCTTTCATCGCTTCTAGGATCAAATTTTCCTAGATCATTTTTCCCATTGTTCAGCACAAAACATTTTCACCCAAAAGCCCTTAGATAACTCAGTTTGGGCTTTCTGTTATTGAGTAGCTCATAGGGAGTTTTGTTCAGTAGAGACCTGATCAAGCATCTGTTGGTCACATAACATGCAGTGTTAATTGCTTCAGCCCAAAAATTCTTAAGAAAAGTTGAATCTATGAGCATGGTTCTGGCAATATCAACAAGACTTATGTTCTTCCTTTCAACAACACCATTTTGCTGAGGTGTTCTAGGAACTGAAAAGTTATGGTGAATTCCGTTTTCAACACAAAAGTTGTCAAACTTTGCATTTTCAAACTCAGTTCCATGATTAGACCTGATCCCTGCAATCTTGCAGTTTAGCTTTGTCTGAATCATTTTGACAAAGATCATCAGCATATCATATGTCTCATCCTTGCATAGTCCAAGTGAACCTTGAGTAATCATCCACCACCACCAGAATATACTTCTTTCCACCTCTACTTTGAATTTTCACCGGCCCACACAGATCCATGTCGATTAACTCGAGAGGTCTTGAGGAATTCACTTGCTTCTTTGATTTGAATGAGGATCTGGTTTGCTTACCTTTGACGCACGCATCTCACACTTTGTCATTACTGAACTTCAGTTTAGGTAAGCCACGAACCAGGTCCCTGGAAACAAGTTTGTTTAACAAAGAGGAGTTCACATGACCAAGTCTTTTATGCCATAAGTTGGCATTTTAACTTTGGGCACTAAGATAAGTTAGATCATCTCTTTGAGAAGTATCCAGGTCAGCCACATACATATTCTTGCATCTTCAGGGAGTTAAAATCACCTCTTTTGTTGACAGATTAGTAACAATGCACTTTTCTGATAGAAATCTGACCTCATTGCCCTTATCACATTTTTGATACACGCTGAGAAGACTATATTTCAGTCCACTTACATAATAGACATTCTCAATAGAGTGTTCAAGCGATTTTCCAATTCTTCCAACTCCAAGAATATACCCCTTCTTTCCATTACCAAAAGAGACACCTCCACCTTGAAATGCCTTGACTGAAAGAAAGTTTTCAATCTTTCCAGTCATATGCTTTGAACATCTACTGTCCATGAACCAAAACTGATTGCTACTTCATCCACTCCCCTACAACAAAGATCAACTGTTAGACTTGGGAACCCATTTTAGTCTGAGTCTCCAGTAAAGAGATAGAGGCATGATGAGAGAATTTTTTGTCCAATGAGGCAGAACAATCTTTCTTATGTTAGAAGTTCTAGAAATGGGAGCAAGTCCCTTGTTCTGTGTAACTTTCTATCTTGAGCAGACATAGAGTTTTTCTTGAGACCTTTCAAAGGCTGGACAATCCTTCATCAGATGACCATTGCGACTACAATAAAATCACAACAGATTGTCAGACACAGACACATACTTGTTGTGAGGGTTATAGGGAGGACTAATGTTCGAGCTTCCTAAACCCTTCCCATTATTTTGACCCTGAATAGTAATATTGGAAAGTAATTAAGAAGAATTGGTCCATTTCAGAGATTTTTTTAGTTCTTCTCTTAGAGCAAATAGGTCCCTCTCCATCTGGTCATTTCTCTCCAAGGCCAATGCAAGTCTAGTTTCAGCAGTATTCAAACTGGTTTCTAGCTCTATTTGCAAGTTACTGGCCTCTCCCTTTCCTATGCCACATTTCTCACATAACATCTTTAGTTTTTCCCTGAGTTCTAGGTTTTCAGTCTCCAGAATTGTCAACTATTGTTCCATAACCGACATATGATCAGCCAATGCTACATTTTTTTCATAGAAGATATCTAGGTTGTTGTTCATCAAATCATTTTTAGTTGTTAACTCGGTAATAGAGTCAATCATAATAACTGCTAGATTCCTCAACTTTCTAACAAAGTAAACATTCAAGTTTTGTTTAAGGTCAGAAAGGGTTACCTCTTCCTCAACTTCTTCATCATCATATTTTGCGATGAAAGTAAACATGGCATCAAACACATCTTAATCGTCTTTAACTGCAAGCATGGAAGCATCTTCAGGATGTTCTGACTCTTCTGAGTCACTTGATGAATCACCCCAGACAGCAAGAGCTTTCTTCGCAACATAGTCAGCAGCAGCTTTTCTTCCTTTCTTATCAAGGATCGAGGCCCTTCTCCTGTCCTTATCTCCTACAGACCTTGGGTGGTCTTTGTGTTCGACCTTGAGCATAGGGTAGTCTTTGATGAAATGCCTTTGCTTTCCACACTTGTGGCATAAATCGTTTTCATTTGCCACCCTGCTGGAGTTTCCTCCTTTTCGAAAGCCTCCATGTTTCCTTGCTATTTTCTGAAATCTCCTAGTGAGGTAGGCCATGTCCTCCTCTTTACCAGAGGTATCATCTGATGTCACCTTAACAGCTAAGGATTTGTCTTTCTTCACCTCCTTCTTTGACGTTTCTTGATATATGTTCATTTCATGTGTTTGAAGGTTTCTTTCTAATCAGGGAATCCATCTTCAGCACCTTCAGGTCCGTTGCTTCAGTAATGGCATCTACCTTGCTTGCCCAAGACTTAAGAAGGATTCGAAGGATCTTTCTAACCTGTTTACCGGGGTGAATAGGTTCTCCTAAACAACGTAGCTCGTTAGTTATGGAAGAGAATCTGGTATGCATGTCATGGATAGTTTCTCCCTCTTTCATTGTGAAGTTTTCATATTGGGTAGTCAGGATGTCTACCTTCGACTCATTCACCTGCTCCGTACACTCGTGAGCAGTCTTGAGAAATTCCCAAATTTCTTTTACTAATTCGCAAGCAGAAATATGATTGTACTCTTCAACACCTATACCACACACCAGTAGTTTCTTAGCTTTGTAACTCTTCTCGATCGTCTTTCTGTCAGCCTTATCGTACTGTTGACGAGTCTTTGGAATGACTCTTGTGATTTCTCCATACTTCACTTCCATTGTTGGGACGAAAGGTCCGTCCAGCACGATGTCCCACAAATCACTATCTTCAGCCATTAAGAAGTCATGCATCCTCGTTTCCCACCAGTTGTAGAACTATCCATTGAAGCAAGGTGGCCTAGTTGATAATTGTCCTTCTTCTAGGTTCAGTGGATCAGCCATCATTCCACAGGAATCTCTCTTGGTGTTAACCGACTAGAGAGCTCATGCTCTGATACCAATTGTTAAGATGTTTGCGTCCACTATCAGTCAATGGACCAGGCCTCTTGCCATAAAAAGAATAGTAATGCAAGCACAAGCAGTAAAGTAAACAACACAAGCAGTTTACGTGGAAACCGCCTTGCTCAAGGGCAATGAAAACCATGACCTCTCCTCACAGGATTTCAACCCAGCTCTATTTCACTCAAACGGAGCAACGATTCAGATTACAAGCTCTTGCGACCTACGAATTTAACTATAAATCCACTCCCCTCATGTAGAAACTCTACTACAAAGAAAGAACCAAGCAAAAACTTTACTTCCCACTAACCCACCTAACTCTAGATGACTTAGACTTCAACTAAACAACAACAATGTTGCCCACTTACCAATTAACTCTAACTTAGTTAGACTTTTCTTCTGAAACAAATAAAGATCAAATTCCTTTATAACACAGGAATAGATTTACAAGATAAGCACTAAAGTATAAATCCTAAGACAACTAAGACACATGCAGCTCTATCAGGTCCCTGTTGCTCTTGAGGAAAATACTTCTCAAATGAGTGGTTTTTGCTTGAGTTCTTGAGTATTTCAGGAATGCAAAACTGAGGTTATGTCTATTGAGGATAACCTTATAAAAGATAGACACAACCTTAGAGGCCAGCTATTGACCGAGGATTCTACCACGCTCGGGAAGCGTGCACCAACTTCACCAACTTCTGCACTTTTTCCTGCTGTCATTTTTTTCACGTATTGGCACAAAGGACCATGTCCCCTTACATGATCTCTTTGATTGTCAAATCATCAAAACTAGAAATAGCAGCAACTCTAGTGAGTCTAAAATTTCTCTTAGAATATTACAAGAAATACCATGAAAGAACACTTTAAGTATTTGTTGGCATTAACCTTGAGATCTGATTAATGAGAAAAGTTGTTGAAGCAGTTATATAGTAAAGCAACAGATTAGATATTATTGGCCTAAACTAAGGATTTCACAATTTAATACTAATTAGCCTATTTAGAAATTGAACAACAATCTCGAACTGTCCACAAGTTGCCCGTCTCTCTTCAAGTCCTCTGGATAACACGATTCTATCAAAATTGCAAACTATGCATCGCTACAAGAAGAACAATACCCAAATCGAGTAAAAATGGGCCCTTTGGGATCCGTTAGCGAAATCCAAAATTAAATAGGTCACTAGGTCCCTAATAGCTCGAGGAACTAGTGCCCAGAATTTGGGCACAATCAAAACTTGATAATCCATCCAAAACAGCCCCAACATTTAGGATTCAAGAACACCCTTAAAAAGAAGAAATCAAGGTTTAGGACAAGAATTTACCATGTAATCGATCCATCAATGCTCCACCAATGTCCCTAACAAGATGACCCAGCAAATACGGACAATTCCCACAAAGAATAAACTCAAATAGCAAAGAAATTGAATTAGAACGTAAGGAAATAAAGCTGAAATTGGCATATATAATCTACCAACGATGACTGCAAAAGTGGTCAATTGGCCGATAAAGTGGCCATTTAGTCGCAAAAGAGGTCGGTTTGAAAATGGCCACTACCGCAAAGGTGGTTCAGATGACTCTTAAGAGGACACCACAAAAGCAGTCTGATGGCCGCCAAAGCGGTCAGGCCAATATGATATGTGCCGCTTAAGCGCTCCAAAGGCGCTAAAGCGGCTACTATTTAAATGGTCTACTGACCGCAAAAGTGGCTACACCAGCATGTGGCACCAGCCAAAAGTTGCTAAGTACCAACGAACTCCGATCAAGTGCTCGAGATTGGTTTGGATCCCCGTGCACGCAAATAAACTAGACGATCCCACCAATTTGGCATTACGGACTCAACAAAGATGTTTAAATTTCCAATGGAGGTTGTTTTGACGAAAATGTGGGTCTCAGACCTAAGGCTCTATTTTTTCCAAAATCTGTAAGGTAGCTCAAAATGAATTTGGAATTTTCGGAACCCAAATGAAAGGTTTTTCTAGATCAAACTCGGTGTTTAGGAGCTAACATGATCATCATAATCACATTTTAAGGTCATATAACTGAAGTTTTGATCGAAGAGAACCGTTTAAACTTCAAGGGCTCCAAAACAAGGAAACTTGTATAAAATCCAAACGAATGACCAAGTGACCGAACTGTAGTTCCAGCAAATCATAAATGACGTTGGGTCGCTATAGGAAAGCTTTAAATGCCGAAAATAAAGAAAGGCAGAGAAAATGACTTGGAGTGTCATTACCACATCCACTACTTAAAGGACTTTCATACTCGAAAGTGAAGGAGCAGGAAAAGCCTGAAGGCTCAAAAAGATAAGTGTACTGGGCACGTATGCTCCACCTGATCTTCGGACACCCTTTCAGCTCAAACAACTCCATCCCAGGATTCAATCTAGAAGAATACTCTTGAATTCACTTCTTTCGCTCCACAACTAACCACCAACTCCTCCCTTTGATTCCAAAACTTGCCCAACTGCAGCAAGCTCAACTAGACACACCAGACTCAACCAAGATTATACGAATGCCATAAATATACCACAGAACATAGTGAACACAAGACAACACAAGTTGAAAACCAACCCACAAAAGGGATTATCAGTTTTATACTCTGAGCCCATATCGACTAGTTACCATGAGCATCTTAACTGTCCCGAGTCACATTGATACTCTCCACCATCATCTGAATCCTGACTGCATAACCACACCATCTCAAACCTTAAAATTGAACAAGATACTCTAAGGGAAGATCATCCCACGGGTGTAAAGCTACACTTAGCCCAACTACAGTGCCATCCTTCTATCGATGAACCTTCCGAGAAACTTGAAGTAAGATGGGAGCCTACGACATTTGTGAAAGAAGCTGATGCCAAGTGCTCACGAACTACCCCTCGAGTGCAAGTTTGGCCAACCCCCACACTGGACAACCTCGCATCGTGAACAATACCATATAGTTGTTGGTCCCATGAAGTACTTTAACCCCCAGCTAGAGGTGGCAGAATGGGTAATTTATAAGGATACCTATTCAAATTACCCATGTTTAATGAGTTGGTTACCAAACTCATTTAAAATGGGTAAATATGAATAAAATTCATAATACCCCTTTTAAAGTGGGTAATTAAATGGTAAAAAGGGTAATAAAAAAAAGGTCCATTCATAACAGAAAGAAAAAGGGTATTGACATTATTTTTTGGGGTGTAGGTGATCGGGAAAATTTTGGAAACATATTAATTTTTTGGGAAGTGGGAGGAGGCAGGTAGGTTTTTGGGGCTGGAAAGGGGGGTTGGTAGAGGGTCGAGAATTTTATCCACTTTTATTTAACTCATTTTTATCGAATCATATTTGACTCAACCCGCTCATTTGTCACTCCTAACCCCATCCCATAGATGAATCTTCTAAGTAGATTTTCATTGTCCAACCGGGGATAAGGTTTAGAAGTTATAATTGAACTACACAATTCATAACCCAAAACAACAGTTTAACCTCATGAATTTTCAACACAGTCGTTGTGGGACACAGGCAAAACCAAGACACAACAAAGGATCACAATGACTAAGAGAAGTCATACTCGTAAAGTAGAACAGGTCCATACCTCAAATTCTAGAATGATGATAACCCAACAGCATGAAACTCAAAAATGGCGAACATACCTTACAGTTGGTCAAACGAGTCATCAATAAACATGTTACACATATAGGCTAAATAATCACTTCATTTGACTGACAACTGGTAAACATAAGCATATTAACCAACCCTTTCAACTGAATCCCACTAAAACCTTCTACATAAACATGCTCGACCAAGCTATTGTCATACATAGAATATTTTGAACTACTCATTCCCTAACTCGAATGAAACTATCAAGCTCAACAACATGAAAAGAATAGATACTCAATTTCGCAACCTTAGGGAATGAGAATAGGATTAAGGCATAGGAAATAACCGATAAGCTAGATAAACAACAGTAATTACAAAAGGCTAAACCACCCTTCACATAGTCCTCTCCACACCCAACATCTCTCATATTAACATAAGGACGACAAACATCGAAGGTATTCACCTAATCCAAGCGTACCAGAATAACATGAACAAAATACAAACTAGGGAGTGCTAATCTAGCTGTCAATCAAGCAAGATTTGATATTGAACAAAACAAAGCCAACAATATCAAAATCAAGCAATAAAAGGTGGAAGACAATGATCTCATAGCGAGGACACTCTCTATACAAATGACCCATCTCCCCACAAGAATGGCATTCCCCGACAGCCCTAGTCAAAGGAGTAGCACATGTTGACAGTGTTTGGATGACCAACTCACGCCTAACGAACTCTCTAGACTAATGGTCAACCTCACCATAATCATAGCAACCTATATGGGCTAAGGTCTGGGTAAAGAGCGTTCTGATCTTCCTCGACTACCTCTACCATACAAAAGACCTTCTCTAACACCCTAGGGACCACCCCCTAGCTGACTATACTGGGGCTCTAGAGGCATAAACATGTTAACCCTACTTCCAAAGATGATGGCCTCTAGGATTTTTTTAGAAAAGTGGACCTACATGCCACACTCATAACACTTCATATCAAACGCAACCTGTTGAGATGGATCGATTGGAATATAATGAAATGCATGGCCCAAAGCCCAAAATAAAAACTACGGGAAGCCAAACCTTAACTCTGTCCAATGTGGGCATCACAACCTGCCTCAGATCCATCTATAACCTAAGGTATTACCATCATGAGTCTAATAAGTTGAGAGTGACGATGACTTCGACAGAGAAGTGTCCACTTCGGGGAAAGATGGTATCACTACTATACTAATAGTGGGGCCTCTTACCACCTCCTATGTAGGTATCAAAACATGTTTACTTCATAGTCCTCGCATAACTAACCTCTTAGGGAATCATAAAGTCAGTTGTTATCAAGTACTCTGATTAAAGGGAAGGGTAAAACTAATTTTCTAATAAGTCCTTTCGTCAAATCTTGATCGGTAGGAAACAATGTGGGTGCATTACTAGACCAAGAAGCCTGATCTTGTACACAGAAACTATCAAGGAATTCTATTGAAGATTTACAAATCCTAATCTGGCTTGAGAATCACTTGGTGTACCTGAAGCCTCAAATCTTATCGGAGCCTGGGCCCTAGACCCTATGGTTGATCTGAATATCCTCAAAGGTCAACCCTTAGCGAAGGATCCCAATCAAGAATTTACATCAAAATCCTAGTAATATGGGTTAAGATCACATCTGCATCCATAAAATACTTCATGTTATCCATCTAACAAAGAGTATTGAAAGAAACATTTAAAGGTTGATCAAAGTAAATGCACATGATAAGTAATTCAGAATGGGATTTCCTGTAACACCTCAAAAATCTGAATTAGGAATGAAAGAAAGAGAAGGACAAACCACAAAGGGGTCCGTGGGTCGTTTAGAGGACAACGACCCGTCAACCTGCTCATGGTGTTGCACCCCGCCACTGTAGATGATCATGAGCACCTAGACGTTTGTGAAGCGTCACACGGTCCTTGAGGTCATCTATGAAAAGAGGCACAGAACCCAATCTACTGTAAAGGACCACAGTCGCCTAAATGGTCTATGGAGCTTCACACGGACCGTGAAGTCATCTGTGAAAGGGGATTATCAGGTTTTGAGTTTTGGTTCAACTTCAAATGATCATATCCTTCAGCACAAAACGAATTAGGTGATCCATGACCTATCAAATTAAAGTTCTTTGAGTCCTCTTTCCAACGCCACCAAGTTTGCCTAATTCCGAGCCAGAATTAAAAATTTATGCACGTGTTAGTGAAGCCCTGTTGGGCAGGCATCATCACAACCCACTAGACGGGCCATGATGCTCTCGACGGCCTGTGAAGCCCTTCGTGAGAGGCACTTTGTCAGCTTTAAGTCAGGGTCATATTGGTCTTTTCCCATATGCATTTAGTACTTGAACTACGTCGTTGGGGTACTTAAACTACGTTGTTTTACTTCATCTAAGTCTAGTAATCTAGTCAGAAACTACCTAAAACCTTCATTCTCCAAAAATCATCTAACTTAGAAATAAAATAAGAGAAAGAAGCGACAATTTTCTCTCAAGAACAAGCAGAGATCTCCTTCAAGTTCATTCCCTAAATCCAAAGGATTTCTCCATATAGTTCTTCACCAGGTATATGGGTATTCAGTAAGGGTTTTGTTCGCCCTTATGCCCAAAACATCATACTCTTTTTTTCGATTAATATGATCTATGAAACTAGGATTTTTTCCCAACTATGCAAATTCATTACCCCACTTAATTCTTGTGATTTCAACTCAAAATCTATAGTACTTGTTTAAATGAGTTTGCATGAATTCTTATGGAGATTTGAAAGGAATGAACTTAGCATGAAATTGTAGTATTTTCACATAAATTAGCTTTTCTCCAAAATTTAGCTTAGGGTGTTAGCATTTAGTTTTAAACAGCATTTAGTCAGTTTTCTGTCAACGGTTTATCTCAGAAATTGTCTTCAAATCAGTTCAGTTTTGTTTCATGAATTCAGGACTATAATTAAAATGAGTTCTAGTATTCAGTTTGGGAGTAGTGTTTAGCACCGAGTTGGGTTCAGCGCATCCTCAAAGTCGCAGAACTACGTGCCAGTGTAGGTTTATAAGTCCCCTTTATTGGGCATCAGTTTTAGTGATCACGCCACAATCATGCCTTTATACTTCGGCAAGGTATATTGGATCCTCTCGATGGGGCGTATACATTGGACTCCACATTTAGCTCATATGGTTTATGTCGGTTAATAGACTCTCCACAATACTAGCTTCAGTAAGGTACTTTAGGCCTATAGTTGTATTTACTCAGTTTTTCAGCATGTTTCTAGTTTACTCTTGTATTCTAGGTTTTTGCATTATTATATCTTGGGCCTATGTACTTCAGTCTAGATCAGTTTGCATACTTGACCAGTATTTTTAGCATGTTTATATATATTTTAAGTTTTGCATATGCCTCATGCTCAGTACATTCAATGTATTGACGCATACTATATGATGCATCCTATTAAGACGTCTATGTCCTATCTTTGGGAGGCTATAGGGAATTCTTAGGAAATGTCACGCCCCGAGACTATCCCCTAGACGTAACACGAGACCTAGGGTCACAAGTAACCCCAAGCTAATCCTGAATCTGGCATATCACAAGCATATTGAAATAATTCTAGATAAGCGGAAGCATAACTAAAAGATGTGTAAATCTAAAAGAGTTAAACTGAGAATATAAATGAGTTCAAATGAGGAACAACCCGAAAAAACTGAGTTTGACTCTATGTATGAAAGCCTCTAATACTAATGAGCTGCTGGGACAAGTCCCCAGCTAACTCTAAAATGCTGAAAACTAAATAATGAACTACTAAGTCAAAAGCATAAAGAAACATCCTCAGATGATAAGGACTCACCCCTGACTATCGCTGATGTGGCGCCGGTATGAGAAAATCACGAGGCTGAATTGCTGAAAACTAAATAATGAACTACTAAGTCAAAAGCATAAAGTTCAGCCTCGTGATTTTCTCATACCGGCGCCACATCAGCGATAGTCAGGGGTGAGTCCTTATCATCTGAGGATGTTTCTTTATGCTTTTGACTTAGTAGTTCATTATTTAGTTTTCAGCAATTCAGCCTCGTGATTTTCTCATACCGGCGCCACATCAGCGATAGTCAGGGGTGAGTCCTTATCATCTGAGGATGTTTCTTTATGCTTTTGACTTAGTAGTTCATTATTTAGTTTTCAGCATTTTAGAGTTAGCTGGGGACTTGTCCCAGCAGCTCATTAATATTAGAGGCTTTCATACATAGAGTCAAACTCAGTTTTTTCGGGTTGTTCCTCATTTGAACTCATTTATATTCTCAGTTTAACTCTTTTAGATTTACACATCTTTTAGTTATGCTTCCGCTTATCTAGAATTATTTCAATATGCTTGTGATATGCCAGATTCAGGATTAGCTTGGGGTTACTTGTGACCCTAGGTCTCGTGTTACGTCTAGGGGATAGTCTCGGGGCGTGACATTTCCTAAGAATTCCCTATAGCCTCCCAAAGATAGGACATAGACGTCTTTGCAGTGATTCTCAAGATTCTACTAGGCACTAGCTCTCAGGCCAAGGATACTGGTGTTCCTTAGGCTCTGATACCAATTTTTTGTGACTGAAAATCTCATATCATGATGGCATTTACCAACACCCCACTATTAGGTAAGGCGAACTCATAGTCCAGAACCAAAGGTAACAAGATACCATGCGGAAGAGAAGAATGTAGAAGATGGATAACAAATATATAAAGCAAAAGGAGAAGAGAGAGAACAAAATATACATACTACACCCCAAGATCTGGTATCAGTTAGTAGTCAAGCTACTAATTACAACAGCAATACAAAGTAAATAAAAATATATAAGAAAAAAAAACCATTTGAGTATACAAAATAAAAACTATTCCAGTCAAAATAGAGGGAGAATGGAAACTTTGAACGTCAAGAGCTCACCTTAAGTCTCTGAGTCAAAGTTGTTGCTTATGAGAAACACGTCAACAACGAGAACTCATACTATGATCTATGGGGTGCAGAAGTGTAGTATGAGTACCAAACAAATGGTATTCAAAAGGCATAGGCCGAATGATCTCCAAAGATTAAAAAAAAACATAAAAGGCAAGTAAATAAGGAGTATATATTACAAGTCACTACGGAAGAGGTAATGCACAATATAAGCAAGTAGAGATAAAAGAATATGACAAAAGAAATAGGTAGTGAAGGCAAAGGAACATACTCAGAGGAATTATACCAATAATCTAATCACAACAAGATCCCACTATGAAATTAACTTAACAAAGATACACTACCAGCATCCACCACGAAACATAATAACCGTCAACAGGCCGATCCAATCCAACTTAGCCTAAAAGTATTAACATAATAGAAAATCTAGGACACTTTTGTCACGCCCCAAGCCTACACCCTGGACATGATTGGCACTCGAGAATCCTTAATGGTCCCCAAGAACACCCTTGTCCTGGTTGGCCACTAAGAGGAAGACTAACTCAAGCATACACAAGCATTAAAATTGAAGAATTGTTTAAAAACAGTTAAATAAATCTCAAAGTTGTCTGAAAATACTGAATATTAAATATAAAATTTTAAATAAAACATTTGAAACTGGATACTGAAAGACTGACCAAGATTGTCTATCTATGAAGTTTCTACTATATAAGGATAGGTGTCGGGAAAAGATCCACGACACCTCAAAATGCCACTACTAACAAATCATAAAACTAGAATCCTCCGGAAGTAAGGAGGTCTCACTAAAAGTCGATGAGTGGATGATGTGATCTCAATGGATGTTAAAGACATGAAAAATTAGCATGTGTAAATAAAGGAGCGTGGAAAATATTGACACGTGTAAATGAAAGTGTGTGAAAATATGGTCACGTGTAAAAAAATATTATATTATTTAAATTATAAATATTGAATGGCTCGATGTTGACAATCTTTGATATCTTTGACCGACATTATTTAAATTAATATTTCTTGATCTTTGATATCTTTGACCGACATCATTTAAATTAACACTCCTTAATCTTTGATATCTTTGACGGCCATTATTTAAATTAATCTTTGATATATTTGACTGACATTATTTGAATTAACATTCCTTAATC
Organism: Solanum verrucosum; assembly: GCF_900185275.1. Classification (NCBI taxonomy): domain Eukaryota; kingdom Viridiplantae; phylum Streptophyta; class Magnoliopsida; order Solanales; family Solanaceae; genus Solanum; species Solanum verrucosum. The sequence goes on from NW_026020211.1 coordinate 395,754, forward strand.
TTTGATATTTTTGACTGGCATTATTTAAATTAATCTTTAATATCTTTGATCGGCATATTTAAATTAATCTTTGATATCTTTGACCGACATTATTTAAATTAACATTCCTTAATTTTTTATATCTTTGACCGACATCATTTAAATTAATATTCCTTATAAGTAATATGATATGCTATTCATTGACACTCTTTCACTGTCCTAGAAGCTATATAATAGTCATTTGTATCACTCTATCTTCTTCACTGAACACTCAAAAATAGTCCTTTGTCTCACTCTTCTTAAAACTTTGTAGTTTTTTGCATAAGGAAGATATGAGGAACTATGATACGAAGCTTGTCACCATAAAGTGCAAGGGGGCACAATTTTTGTTCTTTGATGTCCCAGTGCTAGCTGAGAGGAGACCATCACTTGTTTATGGAGATTATATCTTTGTAAGGCGAGCTATTGTATATGCTGATGAGATCATGAATGCACCTAGTAAAAGGTGATGATCTCATAGCTTTTGCAGTAGCTAGTCTTGCAAATGTAGATCTCCATAAGCAAGCGATGACCTTCTCTCAGCTAGCCATCGGACATCAAGGGACCAAAATTGTGGTCCCCTGCACTTCATAGTGACCGACTCCATATCGCAGTCCTTCATGTCTTCCTCATGCAAAAATCTTTAAGATTTTAGTATTACCCAAAATCAAGTATTACTTCAAATCAAAATCTGAGCACAAAACTCCATCTTGATTTCTTCAATTGCTAATAAAGTTTTAAAATAAGCAATTTATTTGTCTCTTCTTAAACCCCCCCCCCCCCCAACTATATAACATCAGGAAATTGTTTCTTCTCTATCGTTTTCCTTACATATCTCGGAATGGGATATGAAGGAAGTTTGTGTGTTAATGCTTAATTATTTTACAATAGATCATGCAATATCGAGAAGACATTATATTAAGAAAAAAAATTGTGACCATCCAAAACCACAAGTATTAGAAGGTAAAATTGATCTCAAAAAAATGATACCTTCAATCATTCATTATAGCTTCTTAAGATAGGTGATAATTCCAAATTTCTACATTTATGTTCAAAAATATTGCAATGACTTTAAAGTTATTTCTATTATTGGATATTAGTTAAGAATCATTCTAAAACTAAATGAAGTCAATTCTGATTGCTCAAAGCGTAAATTACCATTTTAATTTCAGACAATGGTACTCGCCATGGGTTCTCTTGTAGTGCTTATTATTTGTATACTAGATACAGGAGTCTGTGTCAGCAAAGATTTAATATGTGTTAATTTTTTTAATATTAATTTATGAAACATGGATGAAATTTGAGGAGTCGATCAAATATTATTATTTTTAAAAAAATTTAAAGATATGAATAATTGTGATTTATAATATTTTTTTAACATCATTTTTAAATTGATACTCCTTGTGTTTCAATTTAAATGGCACAAATAAAATGTTTATATGATTCAAAAAAAAATTTAGTTGTTAGTTATTGTGATTTATAGTACATTTTACGTAATTTTTAAATAAAAAATTTTACTCCCTCTGTCTCAATTTATGTGGTACTGATAGAATTTCGAGAGTCAGTCAGCTTTTTAAAAATATTTTAAACATATTTTTAGTAGTTAATTATTGTGATTGATAGTACTTTTTAAATATACAACCCAAATATTTTAAGTTGTTAATTATCATGATTTACCATAATTCTAAGGTAATTTTCAAATATATAACATATTTAAAAGTAAAGTAAGACAAATAAATTAAAATGGATAAAATATTAAAGTGGCCCCCACACCTTTAGCTACAAGCTCATTGCTGAAGTAGACATTAAGGTTTCTTGTTCAAAAATTACTCATTAGTCAATGATATTATAAAAGTATATATATATATATTAGTTAAACGAAATTATCAGCCTTAATGAATGGGGTATGGGTTGTAATTATCTATGAGAGAATGAGTATTTCAAGAATTACCTTGGTTTTGGGTATGAACTTGTAATTATTTTAAATTTTATGGCCCATTAATGTAGTTTACCCCTATAAAAAAAATCACTCAGCTAACCATTAAATTATGAATAGGTTGAACAAGTTACCAAAATATGAGCTCATTTATCGGCAGTATCTATTCCCAACCAAACACCCCTAAAAAAGTAGGGGAAATTATGTGAAAAGGCCCAACTTAACTACATAAATAAAGTAGTACTTTGTAATATATTACAAATATAAGAGATTTTATTTCATATATGGCCGTTTAATAAAAAAGAACTTTTAAACAATTATTATCTCGGTTAAACATAAAAAAACTGCCACTAATTAATTTTCTCTCTCATCCTTATTACACAAATCTTCCTTGCCCGTTTTTTTCTCGCGCTATTATTACACAAATCTTCATTAGCCACTAAATTCAAAGATCTCATAGAGAATTCTTTCATTTTATTTTAATATAATTCCTTATTTTTATATAAAACTATTATTAATAATGATAACACATAATTTTTTACATATGATATGTGCATGATATAAATTTCTTCTAGTATACCATGTATTTTATAGTATAAATATATTTTCTGACAAGAAAAGATTATTGTTATTTTTGGCTATATATTTATGAATAAATATGCATGGTAGAAATTTATTATATTTCATAAGAAATTTTTCTAATTACATATAATTTTTATATATAATATATTCACGGTATAATATTTTTATATCTAAAATATATACCATGTATTTTTACCATATAAATATACTTTTATGAAAAAGTCGAATTATTGTTACTTTTTGGTATAATATTTATGGAATAAGTATTCATGATATAATGTTATTTTTGGCCTTTGGGTATATATTTATGGAGTAAATAAGCATGGTATAAATTTATTATGCAGAGTAGTATTTGGTAAGAAATATTTCTAAATTTTTATTTGTAAATATATTCACGGTATAATATTTTTATATCTAAAATATATACAATGTATTTTTACCATATAAATATACTTATATGAAAAAGTCGCATTACTATTACTTTTTGGTCTAATATTTATTGAATAAGTATTCATAATATAAATTATTCCATTGAAATTATTTTTTTCTATATAAAAAGAGATTTTTATTAGGAAAACTTACATAAATATACTATATTTTATTACATATAAATATATAGTACTGTTTATGCATGGTATTAACATTATAAATTAGTTGGTCCACTTCATATGGGCTTTCAGCCCATTCTTCAATAAATAAATATACAAAAAGGGAAAAATACAATTTGATGTTCAAGTAAGAAACAGGAGTAAGAGAAACCGGCGACTTTGCAGTGAAAGGTGATAACTGTTCTTCTTTTATCTGCAATTTACTCTATCAAAACTTTTTCCGCAGGTGTTATCTTCAATTCCTTATCATTTTGATGTATCTAAGTTAGTGTTAGAGTTGTTGAAAGACTTGACTGATGAATGTCTGCTAGTTGTTTGACGAAATGCCTCAATGAATACCAAATTTTTTTTTAAAATTTAAAAAGTGGGTTTTTTTCTATTTAGGTGTGATGAAGAACACTAATAAAATAATGGGTCACGAATTTTCTTGATAGAAATGCGTCCTAATTCTTGGAATGATGTAAATATGGATGGAGAACAATTGGTAGGCTTTAGGTGGGCAGCCAATGAGTATTGGATTGCCCATGAAGACCCTACTAATATTGAAATTCTCATTAATTCCTGACTAAAAAAACGAGTTTGTTTGATAGAAAATTACGAAATCGAAATTTTAAGTTCAAATACTAATCAATCACAACCCAACTTAAATTTGCATTGTTAGTCGATTTGGACTTTATCTTGAAATTTTTGGATGGAAAAACAGTCTTAATGGAATGAGTTGCCTCATTAATAAGCAAGAGTGTATTTGGGATGGAGGAAGTATGTTCTATTTGTGTGTTGCATTCAGAAACCCAACTTCTCTATTTTGTGGGATTGTACTAGAACTAATGCACTAATACTCTGTCTTATTTGATTAAAGGTCTCTTTTTTATGGGAGTATGCTGAAACTAGTTTCTGAAATGTTGTGCGCTCGAGGAGGTCAGAAGTTGAGGCCTTTTCTATGTGCACAAGTTAGTGGCTTTCATACTTCAAAGGTAAAATGATTTGTGTTGATGCTACTACTTCATGCAGCCTTTCTATTTTCATATGTGCATACATAACTTTGGCAGGAAAGAGAGCGAATGTTCTTGCTTCTGTCTTGTTGACTTGTATGGTTTTCCAATAGGACATGGCTATTTAGATCTTAGCTAAACCACTTGTTACTTCTGAGGTTTCTTGTTTGTTTTATCCAGTGGTGTGTTTATCTATTGTTCAAACAAAGACGGTCTTTATGTAAAAGTAAAACAAATGCAGAAGAGTGCTCATTAACTTCCATACAAATGACTCTCGGGTAAGAGGACTGGTGAATATTATGGTAGGATTGCCACACATTACATGGGAATCAGTATGATCTTCTTGTTTCCATATAAGGCTTGTTGGAATGAACTCTATCATTTCAGACTATTAGTTTCATATTGAGATAAAGGCTCAAGTGAGTCGAGTTAATTGTTCTCTAGAGAGTCTAGACTCTTAACAAAGCAACTTTCACTGACATTGTTTCATCTTCCATCCCAAGTTTGTTTATCATGTTTTGCCAGTTGCATATAATTAGAGATTGAATTAATTTGAATAGTTTTAGATATTAGAGTTATGTACAGATGTGTTTGAGAAATTGTTGGACTATGTAAAAGTGGAGTAATTGTTGTGAAGATCTCACATCAAGGCAAAAGCGGTATGACCGAGCAGTAGTTAGATCTTCATTAAGTCATATTTAAATGAAAAGTTGTTCTATATAGCGTCAAGTAACTGGGAAGGTACTCTGTGATGATAGAATCATGTAACTATGAAAAGGTGAAGCTCCAAATGGTAGGTTCTTGAGAATGTTGGCCGTTTCTAATATGTGAAGAATATTTTGTTATTTCTTAGTTGCAATGCATTTTAAAATCTAGTGAAATAATCATACCTTGTGGACATAAAGCATTTTGAAGCAACCACCATTTTGTTGAAATGAACTCTTTATTGTTGGTTTCGCTTAGTTGAGGAATCAGTTGGTTCTCCTCTGTTGTGAGGATGCTATTATATAAAAATGCTTGTATTATGTATATATGTGATTGCTTAATTGACAAAAACAAGCCAATAATGAAGAAACTATACATTTTTAGGAGCTTGAAGTGATTCCCGTCCTTCACTTAAAAAATAAGGAATGACTATTTTATCCAGGAAAAGAATGATAAGGAGTAGCTTGTGAGAAAGAGAGAGAAGTAAAACACTGTTGACTCCATATTTGCAGCACTTGATGTCAGTCCTGCTTACAGGTTTGTATACTTGTGGTTAGGGTTGTTCATGGTTATGGTTATAAAACCAAACCAAACCGCCATCCGAACCAAACCGATTAAAAAATACTGATATTTGGTTTGATTTGGTTAGGTTTGGTTTGGTTTTAAATTTTGAAAAACCGATTTTATTTGGTTTGGTTTTGGTTTTGGTTTTACTAAAAATTAACCACAAAAATAACCAAACCGAACTGAGAAGTTATATATATAAATTTTATAATTATTTATAAAAAATATAAGTATATTGATAAATTTTAATCAACTTAAGTCTTTTTAATTTTACTATTTTCTGAAGCCCAACACTTAAATTTTAGCCCAAGTATCAAAACATTAAGTCTAAATCCCTCAATATTCATTACTTTAAAGATCACACTCTCTCTGTATTTTATAAAATTTTCTAACGCAACATTAAATAATTAAAAGCTCAAACAAAACAATATGGTAATTGATTAGTTTTGACTATGAAATATTGGTTATCTTTTTTAAAAGTAATTTCTCAATATCTTAAGGTGTAATTTTATTGAAAAGTCTATTGACAAGATGTTGAGATATCCGGAATATTGAACCAACTTTATGCTATTGACAACCAGTTTTTTTAGTTTCTGAAACTTGGTCCATTGGATGAATCACTTTGTTTGTATAATAGCTTATAATTTGTGAATTATTCATATACCAAGTGTTTGTGTCTATCGAGATGCGTATGTCCTCAACAAACTTATTACTTTCGAACCGAAAAAACCAAAAAACCCTAACCAAACCGACGGTTATTTTTTTGATTTGGTTTGGTTTGGTTTTAGAAATTTAAAAACCGATTTAAATTGGTTTGGTTTTGGTTTTATCTAATAACCGATCCAAAACGAACCATGAACACCCCTACTTGTGGTTTCCTTGCCACAGTGGTGAGGTTGCTCTTATATTAGAAAAAATGTGGCCTTCTTCCTCCTTTGTTTGAATGTATGGGCTTGTTGTAATACCAAACACTGTTCCCCTTTGTTCCGTGCATTTGAGGAATAAGAGGTATGATAAAAGGAGAAAAAATTGCATTCAAGTATCACTGTGTGGTGCTTCGGTGTGCTAGCACATGATGTGTATGTACATTTTAGAGTGATTGCTTTGCTATTGTCTTTGTAGCACTGATGTACTGATAAAATGTTACTAATTCATTAGCAAGTGTTAAATGATATGCAAGCTCCACTTCATCTATGAAAATATGTGGTTCCACACACATAATTACCTGCATTTATGTTTTCTACGCATTGCACTTGACATATGTGTGATGAACAAACAAACTTTATCTGCACTTGGTTTTATAGCTTATTATAGAGATGGACCTGTATATTTTTGAAATAGTGTCCCCTGAATAAGTTTGTTGCTTCGTTTGGCAGCCTGGTTTAGCACCTAGAAGCTTTTTCGGGGTGGAAGATTTTGTTGATGATGACAATAGCCGTCCATATACTTATCAGAAGGGGAAAAAATCGAAGAACCCAAACAAGCATGTTTCTTTCAAGCAACGGACTGTAGCTTACATGGAACCGTTCACACTTGATGTTTTCATATCAAAGCGCTTTGTTTCAGCCTCAATCACCCATAGAGTTACATGCAAACAGGTTGCAGTAGCTGGTACAAACTCCAAAGATATCAAGGCAGTGCTCAAATCACGAAGTGATATTCCTGCATGCTTGTCTGTTGGACAGATATTGTCCGACAGGGCAAGAGAGGCTGATGTATACACTGCTTCTTATACACCTAGGGATAGGGACAAATTCGAAGGGAAAATTAGAGCAGTTGTTCAGTCCCTCATTGATAATGGTATCGACATCAAAATTTATCTTGACTGAAAAAAGGTACTATGTCTACCTGTTGTATCCAAATATATTAAATCATCTTAAAGTAATGAACCCTTATTGCAGTCTACTTAGTATTTCTTATAGTCTGAGATTGTCATAAGCCCCTCTTTGTGGAGAAGGCTGGCTTACTCACTTTTTTCTGATTGATTGATCGGCCTATCCCATCTTTACTAGAGAAGACCAAGCAGTCGTGATGCCTTGACCTGGATTGGATATATGTATGCCCTAACATAGAGTTGAGGAACCTATAATACAGGCATTGGATGCTCCAATCTTGCTGCGTATACCTGGACAGTATTCATTGTACATTTCCATCTTCTGTTCCGCTGTCATCATCAGAAGCTCCAAGGACCAACACAGCTAGAAAGCAACATCAGGGCGCTCACTAGTGCATTCCCCATATACATAACTACCAATACAACTGTACAACTTGTTCTACGACTGTTGAACTCGTTTTGGAGGGGGATGAGGTGTAGGTTTATACATTTCTGTTTCTTTTATTGACAAAAAATGTTACTTTAGGTTATAAGTATCATGTAAAGATTGTGAGAAAGAATGTAAATTTAATTAGGAAGAATGGATTGTACACTCTATAGCACTTGACTCAAGCTTATAATCAAAATGAGCCCATTTTTTCAGATCTTACTCTGTTTACCCCTTTTTGTATGTAATATGAAATACATAGGATAATTGGCAATAATTTTTTAATTTGTGATTATGATTTTCATTTCTAATGCTTAGAAACTAGTTAAGAGTTGATATTCATTTTTATCATCATAGGTTTAAACATTTTTGGCTGAATTAAAGTGAAATTTAAAACTCTATTGTTTAAGTTTCCAAAGGCTTGAAAACCCATAAATGAGTTTTGTCATTGTTGAAATTTTTGACTAATTGATAATTGGGGTTTGTCGGAATGTTGTTTTGAAATCGTGGTTAAAATTCGAAGCTATTCAATGAAGATTTGAGCTATTTTATGATGTTTTCGTGGGTTCAAGTTCCTAGGAGACAAAATAAGTGTTTTTGTATGACAACGTAAAAGTGTGTATAAACACTTCTTATACACTTTCACATAAGGGTGATACAGAGTTTACATAAAAAGTGTATAGTATTGTAAACTGAATGACTACGTGACGTAATATTTTATGTTAGATTATATTTTTTTAAAATTCCAAGAAAATATGAGTGTTCTAGAAAGCTAAGGATGAAGTTGTCACAATTTCACAACCATAATAGTTAGTATATACTAATAACATCTATAATGTCTTTGAAATTATATCCCAACTACTATAGCATTCTAATTTTATTTCTAAGCAAGTGATGTTATGACGACTCCTACCTTTCTTAGTCATGAACTAAATTCACCTAGAAATTTATTTTATATATAAATAAAGTGAAAATATTACTAGGAGTTTATGACTAATCAAATTGCATTTATATATATTGTAAATATAAATTAAGTTCATCGATATAAATGCTATCGTCGATGATGGAAGGAGGATTAAGGACGTCTAGACTGCAGATAAGCTTGGAATGGAAGATGAAAGGTAATAGAATTCATTCTATTCTAAGAGCAGGGGGCGGCTCTACAGGCTTAAAAAAAGGTTGCATAAGTTATAAGTATTATTTTATTTTTAAAAAATATAGTATTATTTATAGAAAATATAATTCTTTATACAAGAGGACAAAATTATTAGAAGTTTGACAAATCTATACTATGTATCAAGAAAGATTAAATTGAGTGGCTATAATAAATTTCATAAAAAGAAATTTAAAATTTTAAGCCTTCATTTGAATTTGGCTTTAGGCAACTAATGTATTTGAGTCGTCCTGTATTAAAGATTAGAAAGTTGATGAAACAACAAATTATTTGATTGAAAAATATATAAAGGGATGTGTTGTTTTGGTAAACAGTTGGTCCACCTTTGGGGGTTTATGTGGTGGAGTGTGAGTACTTGAAGTTCAAGAATTAAACAAATACATTTAAAATTTATGGCCCGTCATGATATTTCTATAATTATAAAAGTAATTATGTTTGTTGTTTCCAAATATGTATATGGACGGCTACAACACATATGGGGTTAAATTTGACTCGTCTATATAAGATTCATAGATGATCTTTTCTGTATTATATGTCTTGTTTTGAAGAACGTCTTCCCCGATCCAAGACATGACAACAATTATGGAAGGTCCGACATGTAACAAGGTCCAACAATGAATCTAACATGAAAGATGGTTATTGTGCCTTAAATGACATGATATAGGCTTTAAAGAGGATTTTCATGAAGAATTGTGGGATAGCCACCTTCTACTCTGACTTGAGATCCTTCCCCAAACTAGCAAGTTGTCTTAAACAAAAGAAATGTACATAAAGACAAGATAACTCAAGCTTCAGAAAGAAGAAACGCTATATATATAAATGCGCTTTTTTGGAGAACGAATTAATAAAAAATAGTTGTACATAAAATGGAGCAGAGTGAATAATTGGATAGACTAGACTAATTATATATGAGGACCCCCAATTGGATCTTGATGGATATTTTGTCCATTTAATTGGATAGGAATCTGAAGCTGTTGCTGGTCTTGACCTCAAATGGATTCTTCATTAGACATATCCCAAATTTTGGTAGGAATATCTTCTTTTGAATATTATAATGTAAATGACAAACAAAAAGATACATTTGTTATTAGTATCTTTGAGATTTTCAAGTCATTTATTTCTACACAATATATTCGTAAATAAAGAGATCAATAAAATATAATCATTTATTTCTACACAATATATTCGTAAATAAAGAGATCAATAAAATATAACACATGAAAACAACAAATTAGATACATGAGATTGATCATTATCGATCACATAAAAAAAATTATTCAAATTCTAACGTGTAAGTCTAGAGGGTAATTAAGAACATTGTAAAAAAATAAAAAATTTATATGGCTCCTGAATCACAGAAGATTGCCTGCTCACAATTTGAAAATTATGACATATACTGCTACAACAATTAACAATAATAATATACAACAACAACAACACAACAACAACAACAACAACAACAATACTGGAACTGTGACTAGAACCATGTGCTCTTCGTTAGAAAAAAAATGAAAAATCACTCGACTATCTATTAACCTTCTACTTTAATATATCTTTCATCTTCATGCTCTCCTATTTATGATTATGTCCTCGGCGAATTGGTGATGTGTCATGTCATGTGTCTAATTATCACCTCTCTCCAAAAATATTTTTGGTCTACCTTTACTTCTACTTAGACCTATCACTGTTTACATAACCATCTCACCCTCGCTTTCCTCATCTTGTCCAAAGTCACTCCCACCTTGGCACCTTGCGTCATATATTTTCGTTCATCATTTTATCTCTTTTTAATATATCCACACAATTCATCTAAGCATCCTTATTTCCGTCATATATATATATATATATATATATATATATATATATATATATATATATATATATATATATATATATATTACACAATTAGCTTATCACTTATAAGATATATATATAACTACTAGTAATCTTTGTGATAATCATATATTAATTGACAATTTGATTATAAAAAATAATAACTAACCTACTTTCATATAAAAACATTAGAACTGTCGCATAACTTCATTCTTATGCATGTATGTTGATAGCTTGAAGATTCAGCATACATGCATGCAACTTTTTGTTAATACAACGCCTACCCATCTAGGCAGCTTTATTATTTATTGAAAGAAAATAGAAAAAAACATACATGCATGCAAGAAAGTCAAAAGACATATAATACATAAATGTGTAATTTACTTTGGTCTCAATCATTTTATATTTATGTTTTTCAATTTTAGGCGTGCACAAGTAGATAGTTTTAACAAGTAGACACACAAGTTCTACGTGATATAATATGCGTGGACACAAAATGACATGTAAGATACCACGTAGGACATGAGTGTCTATTTGTTCAGCTTTATATAAGCATAAGTTTCTACCCGTACACACCAAACATATAACAGAATATAAATGTGAGTTGAGGCAACATATTTATGTATTATGGCCTGTTGACATAACTCATAAAACATCACTGAAGCATCCACAACATACATGAAGATCAATTATCATCATATTATAATTATACTACCTTGTAACACCACATTAGGAATTTATTTTACCAATCTTTTATATGAATTCAAAAAACTAATAAGCTTAAACTCCTAATAACTTTATTTTCTTGAGTTTACATTATATAGTCACTGTAAATTTATTATGTCATATTTTAAAGAGGTTTGCCTATACATAAATATCATTTGATTGAATGACCTGCTAGTGCAAAAAATTTCTTACACCAACGATGTACATAGCTTAAATACATTTTCCTTATACAAGATCATCCTCTTATTTCCTTTACTAGTTTAGTACTATGAATGCACTTTGCAACCCAGAGGCAAATAACACATGACGAACGTAACATTACCAAGTGTAAGATATATAAATCTACATAAAATGTCATGAAAATATTTGTAAGGTTTAGGATATAATTAAGCTTTTATTAGAACAAGAAAAGTGACAATTAAAGATGGAAAATATATTCTTGAAATTAAATTGATCATGACTAGAAGTAGGGAAATACCCAAATCTTCACTCAAGAGTGGAACACAATCATCTCTGCAAGCTTTTGTTCTAGACCATCCATGCACATGCATGAAACATCACCCTCCTGCATACATTATGAAACACTAACAAAATGAGGTTTTTTTCCAATCACGAATCAGTGGAAAATTTATAGCCCACTCATTTCCTACCATACTAACTCCACTAGGAAAATGCGTGGTGAGAAATAGTGGGAAGCTTTCTAGTTTTTCTATTTAAAACAATTACTATTTGCACACTATCGATTCAATCAAAATATCAATAGAAATAGTCATTGAACATTTTTCAGTGGGAAATTCAGTGACACAAGAAGGTTGATGGATCATATGCAAGCATGATAACTTATATAAATGTTGTTCGGTCTATATCTCCATGAATTTTGGAACTTTTACTTGCATTGTATTATTTTCAATTGAATTTCCTGTATCAAAAAGATATATTGTGTGAATACTAGGGCACAAACAATTTCTTTCTGCATATGTATAAATTGTTGAATCTCCTAATTGACATGTGAGAGAAAATCTAGTCCAAAGTGATTCACAATAGTATTTTCATCCACAAACACTAAACTTGGTTGTGAGGAATGTGTTATATATAATAAGTACGTGATCAATAATTTTTAAATGAGATGGTCATACAAACATATACCTCAAGTTGAATCCTATGGAGAAATCTTTCATCTACTTTGGTTGAGACACAATTAACAACATTGAGTTGTCTCTTCACTAGCTCTTCAAGTACTCTTGAGAGGGGAACCTTTTCATTGATCAAAATCTCCACACCACAATCACATAAGTTTATTGTCACATAATCACCAAAATGTTTATCCTCTTTGGAAGAACACAAGGCCAAATCTTCAAGTTTTTTTCTCTTTATTTCAAGTTCTTTGATATTATTCTCTAAGTTTTTGATGTAATTCACTGCTTCTTGCATGTCATCTGGTAATGAACGTTTTCCCTAATAAAAATTATAACATAAAAAGAAAAATTGTCTTAATTAGCTCATCACATGACCTAATTATAATTAGGTTTTATGCAATATGTATATGGAAAATTAAAATTAAGGAAAGTATATATAGGTAATTAAATTCACCTTGATAGATTCATAAGGAAGATGTGATCTAAGAGTAGCATAAAGATTAGACATTTCTTGTCTTCTATGCCTTTCAACATCTCTATGCAAAACTCTCTTCTGAACCGAATTCTTTCTGGTTAAAGAATCTCTTTCTTTATGATCACTTATCGACCTCTTCCTTTTATAATTAGGACCATTTGAAGCCAGATCTTGATGATGTGGTTGGCATGGAGTAGAGGGAATCTGAATCAATTGTTGTTGATCATGATCTTTGATTTTCTTGGAAGAGAAGATCTCTGAAAGACAGTCCATGGAAACAAATCTGATTTTGTATTTTTTTAATTGTTTGATTTATTAGTATATAACATTATTGGCAATCTCTTTACAAAAAGTAGAAGATATGTTGGTTAGGGTTTTGGGGGTCTTGTATATTGGAGTTATGTATTATAAACATAGTTGATTTTTTTCGTACTTGTACAAGGACAAAGAAAGTGACCCCTTCAATATCTTCATTTTCAATTAGATTTTGTTTCAGATATTCACTTTTTTTATTTCACACTTGGAAAATAAGGAGCTTGATTTTCCTCTATTAAACAATTCAATCCTTCATTAATAAGCTTTCTTTATTTGAGGAACCACCTAATTATGTTCCAAAATCAAATTCCTAGGCAGGCTCTACTTTTTTTCATACAACAATAATTCAGTGTAATCTCATAAGTAGAGTTTTAAAAGCTAGAATGAGGTGTACGCCGACCTGATCCCTATCTCTGTGGAGAGGGGTTTCTGAAGATCCTCAGTTTAATAAAAACGTTTTTTTTAATTAAGGTTTAAAACGTACAAAAATAAATAAGATATGATGAAAATAGCGAAGGAACAAAATATCATGATAGCAAAAATAATAAAGGTCATTTATTTATGCTAATTTGGCTGAATAATTGTGCATATTCTCCTTATATGCTAACATGTTGTTTGGGTAATTTTATCTTGTGAGCGGTTACATACCTTATTTGTTGACTATTTATGAGCAGTACTAGTTGAAAACAAGTATTTTTAAAGGTCATTAATCCTTGTCACTATTTTTTTGGGATACATGTTTGGTATACAGTTTTGGTTATATGTCATTCTTTTATATTCATACTACACTTGTTGCATTTGTTAGGCGGATCTTGATTCGAATACCAAGCCTGCGACCGTGCTAGTAGCAATTGATATGAAAATTTCAAAGTGAGTTGCTTGGATGATCCCACAACACTAGACTTTTTTTTTTAAAATTATTATTATTATTATTTCGTCTTTTTGTTTCACATAATAATGCATACTTACCTTTATTTTATTCTTAGATGCTCTTGAATCATATCACCAATTTTTGGATTGTATTTATATTATTCCACACTTATGGTTACTCAAGACACCTTTAGTTTATGACCTATAATTATTTTGATCAATGTTTACTTTCTACGTTGTAATAATGAAATAATTATTTAAAATTGAAATTGGTATGTCGTATGCCTATCAAGTTGGAATATAAGTGGCAACACGACTCAGATGATTTTGGATACTGATTTCAAGGAACCCTTTGACCTTAACTAGTCAAAATGGCACCTCTTTTTAACAAGACTCAAAGAGTCCCTTGGCTTAAATCTTCTCCACAACTTTAATTTATGTGTACAATGATATATACAGTATGATACTTTATTTATACCTTTTTGATCGGTTTGAAGAAATTATTTGTAAAGTTGTTTAATAATTTGTTGATTATTTGAAAGAGGAAAATAAAATAATTAATAAGGATTTTGTCTTAGGGAAGAAAAAAGCTAAACCAAAGGAAGACATTTGATTTTCCCATTTTATGTTTTTAATAATGGTGTTATATGTCTCTGTTCTTGAAATAACATGATTTTATTTATTTATTTATTTGGTCATTATAAATTATCAATGCATGTGTAAAAAATCACTTACTATTTGATTTTGTTAATTGAACATGTTTTTGTAAGTTGTTCAACATAGTCGCAACTAATTATGTTAAAAAATAAATCAAGCTAGGTTGATTTTGTCTCCCATAATCATATATTTATGAATTAATTGTTTGAGATTTACAACACTTTTTTTACCAAGTTGCATAATTGATGTTTTCCTTTTTGGGTAAAATAGGAGATTTATAGATTAACTTAGTTCATTAGAAGCATTCCCCGACGTGAATAATATTGGTCGTGGTATGACTGCTTGTTTATCCATCAGGGCTTTTAATTGTTGTTACAAAAAAAGGTTCGTAACGTGTCTATTGCTAATAGTTAGTGATGAGACACACACAGAAGGAACTTCAAAAAGAATAGGATTCCCCATATATAGCTCCCTCCTTCGTCATTGATCTTGTTCAGTTCCCTGAACACATTTGTGTTAGTGTTGCTGATCCCATGATCTTCCACATCAAGTACGTACATGCATTCAGAAATTAAGTTAGTGTGATGTAGGTGACCTTTTGTAATCATATAGACCGATGTTTTTGCTTCAAGATCGAGGTCTTAAGCCATTTTCTTTTGCTTGTCAAAGTCCATGAATGATTGCTATATTTTCCGCCTAAATTGCATTTGTGTGAGCCAACCTTTTTGTGAAGCCGCATATCCACGTACTCTTCATTGTACTCCCCCAATGACCCCAGCAAGGTTTCGGTTGAGTTGATAAGTGCCTTGAAGTGGGGGTACTCATTGGACAAGGATCGATGTTTTCTTTGTTTCTTGTTATATATTGTTGACAAAAAACAACAGCATAAGCTGGAAAATATTAAGCTTCCTCCATTAATGGAGGTTTAAGCTTCACGAGAAGAGCATTCAGAGAGAGAGAAGTGAAAGAATTTTTTATTGAGAATAAACTGAGGAAATATAAGCAATACAGTATTGTGTATATATACACTATTTCAGCTAACTAACTTGATCTGACAGAATAACAACTTAACCAACTAACTTTGTGAACTCTAACTAATTTTGTGTATTCTAATGCTAATTGTAAAACGAATGCTAATTGTGTGATTAACTAAATTGTAATCTCATCACCCCCCCCCCCCCTCAAGTTGGAGGTGAGCTGAACACAGACAACTTGCCCAAAAGAGTAGCATGCCTGACACCAGTCAAGGCTTTGGTGAAAACATCTGTCAATTGAGAACCGGTGGAAATGTGTTGGAGTGTGATCAGACCTTGTTGGAGCTTGGTTCTAATGAAGTGACAGTCCACCTCTATGTGCTTAGTTCTCTCATGAAAAACAGGGTTCTTAGCTATGTGAACTGCTGCCTGGCTATCACAGAAAACAGATATAGGCAAGGAGCACTGCACTGTCAGCTCATCAAGTAATCTTTCCAGCCACACCAATTCACCAACTACTTGTCTCACAGCCCTATACTCAGCCTTTGCAGAAGATAAGAAGACTGTGGCTTGTTTCTTGGACTTCCAACTGATGGGACTATCACCCATGAAGACTAGGTAACCACTGACTGACTTTCTTGAATCAAGACAAGTAGCCCAGTCTGAATCACAAAAAGCACTGATATTGAGGTTAGGTTTATTAGAGACAACTATTCCCAATGTAGGGTCTTGTTTGAGGTATCTTAGGACATGGTAAATGAGGTTCTCTGGGTGATTGCATGAACTGACTGAGGTGCTGGACACTATATGCAATATCTATTCTTGTGTTGGAGAGAAAATTGAGCTTGCCAACCAACTTTCTATAGTGAGTAGGATCTGATAATAACTTGCCCTCTGTGGCCTTCAATTTTTCAACAGGATCAAGTGGTGAAGTAGTAGTCTTGCAGTCAATAGAATCAAACTCCTTCAGAAGGTCAAGAGTGAACTTCCTTTGTGAAATGAGGACACCATCAGGTCTATATAGTATTTCCAACCTCAGAAAATAGTGCAGTTTCCCTAGATTCTTTATTCGAAACTGATCATACAAGAAGGCCTTCAAAGATGTAATTTCCTCCAAGTCAGTACCAGTCAAAATGATATCATCGACATATACAACAACAAACACTAATGAGCATCCTTGCTTTTTATAAAACAATGAATAGTCACTGTTTGAATGAGTGCACCCTTTTGAACAGAGGCTGCTAGCTAGCTTATCATACCACTGCCTACTGGCTTGCTTTAAGCCATATAATGACTTTTTCAATCTGCAAACCATGCCCTTACCATCCATTGCAAGTCCTTGTGGTAATGTCATGAAAACCTCCTCATTCAAATCACCATGGAGAAAAGCATTATTAACATCTAGTTGAAACAAGTCCCAACCCTTTTTAACTGCCAAAGAAATGACGGTCCTAACAGTAGTCATCTTTACTACAGGTGAGAAGGTCTTATTGTAGTCTATACCAGCCTGTTGTGTATACCCCTTTACTACCAATCTTGCCTTGAACCTCTCTATACTTCCATCTGCTTTGTACTTAATTTTATACACCCATCGGCACCCAATAACATGCTTGCCTTTAGGTAAAGGGACCAACTCCCAAGTGTCATTTGCATATAAAGCATCAAATTCTTGTGTCATTGCCAGTTGCCAGGCAGGATTTAAAATTGCTTCTTCATAAGAGGAAGGTTCACTGTCATGTGGAATAGTATGAACTAGCTGCTGACTATTGGGGCATAGGGAGGTGAAACAAACATAGTCATGATTGGATATAAATGAGGTGAGGGAATGTGGTGGAGCAGAGGTATTAGTGTTAGAGGTGGAAGGATAAGCTTAGGTAAAGTGTAATTGTATTCTTTCAGGTAATTGAGAGTGTGGATGGACCTGGTTGTCCTTGTAGGTTCTGGTGGAGCATCACTAAATGAAAGTGTAGGTGCAGTTTCAGGTTGTGTACATGTATTCAATGTGACATTAGTAGTATTGATGGGCACAGGATTAATGACAATTTCTGGTGATGCATGAGAGTTCAACAGTTCATCATGAACAAAAATATTATTTGTACCAAGTATGTTAGACAAGTTATCAGGATGATGAACAAGTGAATGTATGACAGAATTAAAACTCGAATTAGGAGGAGCAATAACAAAGGGAAAAACAGTTTTATGAAAAAGAACATCCCTGGATACATGAATTCTTTTGGTAGCCAAGTCTAAGACCTTGTAACCTTTTGTATTATAAGGGTATCCAATAAAAATGTGTGGTGTGGCTCGTGGTTCAAATTTATCCTTGTGATTCTTCAAAATGGTTGGAAAACAAAGGCATCCTAAACTTCTAAGGTGGGAATAAGTTGGCCTTTTTTGATACAGTAGTTCATATGGAGATTTGTTCTGCAACAGTTTTGTGGGTAGTCTATTTATGAGATAAGTGGCAGTGAGGACACATTCTCCCCAATATCCGATAGGTAGTTTTGATTGGAACAAGAGTGCCCTTGCTGTTTCAAAGAGGTGTTTATGTTTCCTTTCTACTACACCATTCTGTTGAGGGGTATAAGGGTAGAATCTTTGGTGTATGATGTCTTTTTCTTGGTAAAAACAAGTTGCTTCAGTACTTGTGAACTCTAAACCATTATCAGATCTGATAGTCTTCAGTTTAGTTTGGATTTGGGTTTCTATAAGAGTTATGAAGGCCTTTACAGTGTGTAATGCATTACTTTTGCATCTGAGTAATTGGGTCCAAGTAGACCTACTATGATCATCTACCATGGTTAGGAAATAATGATAACCATCATGAGTAGGCACATGATATGGTCCTATAGGTCAATGTGAAGTAGTTCAAACACTTTGGTGGTTGTGGTAAGGCTGTCAGGGAAGGGCATTTTGGTTTGTCTGGCCAAAGGACATATGGTGCAAGTAAAAGGTTGTTTGTTTGAAAAATGTATTGGTATGGTAGAAATACCTCTCATCTTTACAAAAGGCACATGTCCTAGTCTAGTATGCCACAAAAATTCACTATCCTGAGCATGGGTGTGGACAAAATTTACAGCAAAGGAAGGAAAATTATTGACAGAACTTGAAGAAAAATCAACAGTGTAAGCGTCTTTATTAGAAACATGAGAACCTTTTACAGTAGATGATAGTGAAGCTTGACACTCAGTCTTAGCTAAGACTTGTTTACTTTGAACTAAAGAAGGAACATGTTGGTAATTGAAAAAACTATCAGTAGAACAACAGATGACATGAGATAAACCACCAGAAGCTGGACCACAGTTGTGGCATTTTGGAAAGAAAAAATATAGTCCATTCCTAGCTCTACCAAGTGCCAGAGGGCTCTTCAGAGAAGGGCCCTGCAATAGACAAGAAGAGCTGTCAAAACTGACTGTTCCTTTGAGTTGAACTGCCAAACAATGAACTGAAATCAAATTAAATTTGAAACTAGGTATGAATAAAACTTTGCACAGAGTCAATGTTGAACTCAGTTACCTTGACTTTGTATCCATTTGGTAAGGTGATCAAGGAAGGATAAGGTAGTGTTCTAAGGTTAGTTAAGGCATTTTTGGTGTAAGTCATGTGATGTGATGCTCCTGAGTCTATGATCCAAGAATTAGCAGCTAATCTAGTACATTTACATGATAGATTACCTATCTCAGTAATTGAAGAATAGCAAGCTAAAATACCTGCGAGGTTCACAGCTTCACTAAGCATATTTCCTGAGCCATCAGTCCCATTTCCAGCTTGCAGAGATCCCAGGAGGTTAAGCAATTGCTCATATTGACCTTTGGACAGATTCAATGGCATTTGTCTCTTTGATTCATCAGACTCCTCATTGTGATTCTTGTCCTCTTCAGAACTATATGTATTTGCTGCAGAACCTGAGCTTCTTCCCTTAGGAGGTCTAGAATTGGATGGATAACCATGAAGTTTGTAGCACCTATCCTTGGTATGACCGGTACGTTTGCAGAAGTCACAAAACAGATTTGATCTATTACCAGTGCTAGAATTACCTCTGAAGACAGTGTTGGTGTTGGTGTTGGGATTTGGACTATTAGTACCTCCTCTTGAGGATGCATAGTTGGTCCTGAAAACTCTGGATCTTGTAGCAACATTAGGTGAAATAGAGGCATTTAGGGAAGTGGATTCCAAAGTAGTGTGATTATGAGGCCTAACTTCCCTTTGTCTTTCCTCCTGTAACAATATAGCAAAAGCTTGTGTCATGCTAGGTAATGCAGGCATCATGAGAATGCTTCCTCTCACAATAGTGTACATCTCATTCAAACCCATCAGAAAATGTACAAGTCTCCTATCCTGTTCAGCTTGATGTATTTTGGCCTTACCACCACAGACACATACACAAGTACACTGGGAGTGAAAGTCAAGAGTGTTCATCTCCTCCCACAGTTTCTTCATCTTCGTGTAATAACCAGTGATATCCAAAGTTCCTTGCACAAGATCATTGATCTCCTTTTGTAACTGATAGAGTTTACAACCATTAGTCTGGTCATATCTCTCTTCTAATTCATTCCAAAGTTCCATGGCATTGTTAACATACTGTAAACTGTCGCGCAAATCAGGTGAGAGGGAATTGAGAATCCATAAAGTCACCATATCGTCGCACCTCTCCCATTGCGAGAAGGAAGGATCTGTAGAAGTTGGCTTAACAACTTTCTCAGTGATGAAACCAGTCTTACTCTTAACAGATAGGACCCTGAGAACAACTCGTCTCCATGATCTGTACCCAGTTCCATAAAAAACAACTGGTAATAATGTTGAACCTGCATTCTCAGAAGGATGCAAATAGAGTGGACTGCTGAAATCTATTTGAGGAGCAACAATTGGTGCATCACCCATGGATGAAAATTGAAGAACAATTTGGGGACAATTCGAGATTTGCAAATGGAGAAACAGAAGAGAGAAAACGAGATCTAAGGAAGTGAGAAAGAAGAATAGAGGCAGGGGAACAAGAAATCACGAAATCCCTAAATCACAGATCGTGAAATCGAATTAAGAATCAAAAGAAGAAACTGGATGTGCAATACTCATGAAGTAATGCAGATGCGGAAGACAGAAATCATCCCTTGCTCTGATACCATGACAAAAAACAACAGCATAAGCTGGAAAATATTAAGCTTTCTCCATTAATGGAGGTTTAAGCTTCACGAGAAGAGCATTCAGAGAGAGAGAAGTGAAAGAATTTTTTATTGAGAATAAACTGAGGAAATATAAGCAATACAGTATTGTGTGTATATACACTATTTCAGCTAACTAACTTGATCTGACAGAATAACAACTTAACAACTTAACCAACTAACTTTGTGAACTCTAACTAATTTTGTGTATTCTAATGCTAACTGTAAAACGAATGCTAACTGTGTGATTAACTAAATTGTAATCTCATCAATTGTTGTTTGTGTCGGTCGATCAAGAGGTGGTATTCAATAACGCACTAGCCATCACGATACTTCTTGTGACTCTGTATTTGTTTCCATTGTCGTTTCTTCCTAGCCAGCCACAAATGTCATAGGTTGAAAAGGAATATCATGAATTTCCTTGGTATTGAATAGCTTATCCTTAATGGACTTACGTACTCTATATATATTCATGCTTGAGGGAACTATATATCTCTACCTTGAAAGTGTTGTGGAGTGTGAGTTCCCTCCAAAATGTCCTTGCTATTTAATTTAGGGTAGTAGTGAAAGATGATATGTGATACTAGCTAGTCTTTGTTTTGGTGCACAGTACAGTTGTGACATTGTGGGTTGATGTTGATGTATGTTGTGTAGGTAGCCATTAGTGGATAGTCTATATATTATGTTTGAGGAGCCAAATGAAAAAAAAAATATTTTGTTAAGAATTTTTAGCTTCCATATCTTTCTTGTTGGTCTCCGGTCCCTTGTCCGAACATATAGTAAGTACTCTTGACAAAATCATGTGGCCATCTTGGTAAGCCCCCAAGTAAGGAAAAGTTGTCTTAGATGATGTTGGCGAGGCTGGCTCTCTGGTGCATATATGGGTCGAAGGATAGCACCACCAATTTTCATTCTCCCTCCCCTAGGCTAGCATTGATTCTAGTGTTAATTAGCTTCTCCTCGTTTCTATTTAGGGGACCCTAGATGAGGTTTAAGTTTGGGATCCAGTTATTCTCGAAAAACCTTATTGTTCAGTCATTGTTGGCTATCTATTTTACATTCATTTTTGCATGCATTCCAGCCCTCATTACACAATTTTCAGGTCCTTCAAGTTATTTTGGCTTTTATATATAGTAGCATCTTATTGTGGAAGTACTTGTAGTAGAGTATCTTAGCTTATTCAACTGCTATTGATGGGTAATATACAATAACGTCATTATCCCATTAAAGTAAGACCCCTTTTTGAAGAAAACACTTGAACTTTGCGGAAATCCTTTTACCCCCAAACAACTTTGAACTGACATTTTTTAACCAGTCCCAATTTTAAAAACACAAGTACCAATCACGCACCAATCAATGTTTGACATGTGTTAATTTAATTAAAAAATATTATTATATTCATTTTATATATTTTTCTTTTTTCTCTCTCTTACCTTTTAACTTCTTTTTATTTTAACTTAATTTAAAATACACCCCCTTTTCACCCCACCCCTCCACGTTCAACAGACCCTTTCCCCCATTTTCTTTCTTTCTTCTTTTCTGTGGCAAACTTTTCCTCTTCTTATTGAATTTGTTTTTAAAAAATTAAACTTTTTTCTTGATTTTTTGGGTTGTTAATAACAAAAGTTAATTATTCTTTAAGCAAATTCAAAGTATTGAAAATATCATTAATTGATTTTTCTTCTTTTTATATAACTTTAAAATTCGAGTGGATAATTTTGAAAAAAATCAATGAATTTCTTAAAAATGAATAGAATCTTGATTGAAATTTGGATAAAGAAAAGCTAAATGATATCTTGTAATTATCTTAAAATTTAATTGGTATAACAAATTATTCGAAATGTAAATTTTTAGAGTTGAGAATTAAAATAATAGTAGTAAAAGAATGTGGGTAGAGTTGTGACAAAAATGGTGACAGTGAAAATGGTGGAATTCTACCATGATTGCAACTAATTTTTGAAAGAGGAAGAAATAAAGAAGGGAAAAAAAATAGGAAAAAGAATAAGAAAAGAGGTTAAAACTATCAATCAATCAATCGATAAATAAATAAATAAATAAATAAGAAAATACATTTTATAATAAAATACTCACAAAACTAATATTATTATCATTATTTTAAATTTCATACACTCTCTACGTAGATTGACAAAAAAGATGTTATAAAACCAATGTAAAATTGTTCCAGGGGATAATAGACCTGCAAAGTTAAAATATTTTGTAAAAACATGTCTTATTTTAATGGGGTAATAATGTATTTTTTATTTTAAATTTAACAAAATTCTTTTTTTAGGAGCTTTTATTTATTTTTTTGATTACTCAAATTTATAATCTTAAAATTGAACATGAAGAATGCTTATTATAACAAACCCCTTCTTTATCAATTTAATACGTTTTGACTTTTGATCCTAAATTTATTTATTGAACAAGTAGTGATTAACACCACGTTTAGATGGTTGTTACTTGTTGTATTGTATTGTATTGTTAGTGTAAATACAATGTTTATTTTAATTGTTACTTAAATTCTACTATTGTATAGTATTGTTTAAATTCATCTTAGGTAACAACGAAAAGACCCATTTTATGTGACGCCCGATTTGATGTGATCATGTTATTATCTTAATATTTTCTTTTTATTTTGTCTTTATTTTTTATTTAATAATTATATTTCATCTTTACCTTTTTCATAATAAATCTACCTTGTATCCTACTTTTTTTAGTAGATTTATCATTCAAATTATGTAACAACCGAAAACAATACAATTTATCCAAACATTATATACATTAAAATAATATAGTATGATAAAATACAATACAATATGATACAATATATTATGAAACAATACTTAACTACCGACCAAACAAAGGGTAAAAGTTTGAAAACATCCATTTACAAGGTCATTGAGTAATGTAAATTTCATGTCTACTTGACAGAGTTGGGTGAAGTCCAGCTCGAAGACACAATTAATTACGGCCCATATATGCTGCTTCTTCTTCTTCTTCACCGAAGCTATTAAACATTCAATTTTTTCTGCAATTATCTTCAAAGTTGACCACAAAAACCATGGCGCATTTGCTAGGAGGATTAGCTACACCTTTTCTCTGCAAACCCATTTCTGCTTCTTCTTCTTCCAACTACAATTACACATCCGCTTCATCTTTTGATTCTCTCTACATTAAACGCGCAGCCGAGTTAGCCGACAAATCGGCCGGATTTACCGCTCCTCATCCTAATTTCGGCTGCGTTATCGCTGTTCCAAATGGTGGAGGTACGGTGGTCGGAGAAAGTTACTTGTACGCCGAAGGGACAATTCCGGCGGAAGTGCAGGCTGTTGAAGCCGCTGGCGAGCAGTGTCGAGGTGCTACTGCTTATCTTAATATGGAACCTGGAGACTGTCACTGTGATAGTAGTGCCGTTTCCGCCATAATCAAGGTATGTTTATTATTCAATTTGATAATGTATTCAATTCAACAAAACAAGTTTGTTTATTTAGCTGTCCTTGATACAGATATCGTCTCTATACCATGTGAAATTGGATTGGTAAAGTTAGATCTCTTTTTTTTTGTTTTTTTTTGTTTTTGTGAGAATTGAGAAAAGGCACTCAAAGATACCAGCATATACTACAAGTATACAAAATGAATTTTCTTCAAAGAATTCACAGACATAAAGACATTTACTAGTTTACTTTGCTGTATTTTACTGCACAAGATCCCAATTGCATCTCTTACTTAAAGAAACATATATGTTTTAAGGAGCATGGTACTGTAATGCATTCTTGTTGGGACTTGGGAGGAGAAGTTCATGTAACACGCAAAAGATTCATCTATTTCACCATCTTGTTAGACAGGAAGATTGATTGCAAAAGTTGATAATATATGTATGCTTTTGTTTTTAAGTTTAGCAGGAAATGCAATTGATGCATCTTTGTTAGGCAGGGATTAGTAGAGTTGTTGTTGGGATACGGCATCCGCTGCAACACCTTCGTGGCAATGCCATTCACGCATTGAGGAGTGAAGGTCTTCAAGTTGATGTGCTAGGGGAAGATACACAGAATAAGACTATTGAGGTAATCTAATATGTAGTACATCCTGGATGATGCAGTTGATGGGCTTCTGTGTGGCAAATTAACTGTTGTAAGCTCTCAATTCTTAGTTCTGGAGCAATAAAACATTCTACATGGAAAGAAATAAAACATAGCGCTAACTGCACTTTTGATTTTCTTCATCACATGTGTTTTTGCCTTGCAGTTATGGTGAATATATATATATATCTGCTTCTCATATTTGATAAAATTAGAAGTCTCAATAACGACCAAAAATAAAAAAGTACCACGTTGATGGTATGGTGCTAAATATTTTTACAAAAACCATATACTCATTTTGCTACCTTTAGAAGAAATCTTTAGCTAAATACTCCCTCTGTCCAATAATACTTGTCCACTATTGACTTTACACATTTCTTAAGAAATTATAAATAGAAGGGTAATTTTATTATATCACCCTTTGAATATAATAAATATCATGTCTTGGAAAATGTAATAGAGAAATTACTATAATTAATGATAAGGGTAAATTAGGAACTAAGTGAAAAATTATCCATTGATTTCATAAAGTGGACAAGTATTGTTGGACATCCCAAAATAATATAGTGGACAACTATTGTTGGACGGAGGGAGTAGCTTTTATGGTTCCCTGGAATTTAAAAATTCTATAAAAGTTGCATGTTATCATCTTCGAAAGGATTTACATCTGATTATTAGCATTTATATTAAATCACCACAAATTATATGCTAATTTCAACTTGTCTGATTCAGACTCCTTGCTAGATACCAAGAATTTTCACGAAGTAAAATTGCAAAGAAAATTATGGTATTTCAGTATGGGCCTGAGACTTAATTCAAGTACAGGATTCTTGTTGCTGTGTCACATAGGTCACACCAGAAATCGAGCATATTGCGTCAGTTTTCATCCCTCCATGTTTATCCATTCTTCAGTCCTGGAAATATCAGTGTCAAAGGTTTGGAATGCAAGAATTTGTTAATTGAAGCAGTATTTAGTTCATCCTTGCAATTTTTTAGTGTCAAGTATTTTTCTTTATCTTTTATCTTTTGGGATCAAGTAAGGGTACATTTTATTTACAAAAGTACCAGGTACAAAGGTCTGACTGTTGCTTCTTTGACAAATTAAGGAATCCTTGAAGTTCAACTTGGTATTAACATCCTTTATGAAATCTGTTTTACACCAAAAAGCCCAAGACTGTAAAAACATCTCTATTTAGTGTTGGGGACAGTTTCCTCTTTGTCTTCAAAACATCTGGCGTTGAGCATTTTCCAGACTGCCCGAAAAACGCAAGCAGGAAGGTTTTCTTATATTCTTTGATTCTCTTATTGATTGTTTGACCTTGCCAGTAAAAGCATCTCCTTTATTGTTCTTGACATGGCTCCCTGTACTCCTAGAGGGATCCACAAAAAATACTCCAAGTGGGACAGCTGAAAGTGCAATGTAACTACACATGGTATGGGGTTTCATTTTAGCTCTCATTGAGGAAGCACCTTCTGCATATGTTAGCTGATCTGACTTTGAATTATCCACCCTTCTCCTTAGTCCATAATAGTGCATTTTGGGATTTGAGGGTACTCTTTGGAAATTGCTGATTCAGCTAGAAACTCGACAGACAGTCAACCTCCCAATCCAATAAACTTCTTCTAAATCTGATACTCCAAGTTGTTCCTTCTCTCATTCTGCAAACTGCCTCTTTATTGGCTGCTTTGGCATGTAGCTTGGGTATGCTAACTTTAAAGCTTCTGTTCAAGCTGCACATCTTCCATAAATTTTGTTTTCTTTCTCTCCCAATTTTAAGGTTTATGAGGTCAAAGAATTCATTCCACATATTTCTGATGTATTTCCAGACTGCTACACAATAAGAAGTATTCACTGATTAAATATAATCAATTCTATCAAAAGACTTGTAAATTTTTGGAATTCAAGCAAACTTAGCTAAAGTTAGGGGACAATGAAAGAAAACGATCTATATAGCAATACCAATTAGTCGGTAATATGTGTTATTGATGCTTTGTCGGGAAACAATATTACAAACGCAAGAATGATTAATATTTCTGAATTATTGTTTTAGTTGTTTTAGTTGTTTTAGTTGAACATAACTTCCTGAGTGGATTAGGATTCTTATTATTTTAGTTTTATAGGACTTTGTTAATTTTAATTTATTAGGACTCTTGCTATTGTAAATCTCTATTTAAGAGAGTTGACATTATTAATAAAATAAGTTGGATTTTATGAAGTTTCAGAGATTCGGAACTTTCTCAAACAAGTTCCCAGGTCTGCAATTCCCTGAATGAATTGCAAATTTCAGCAATCATAGGCAAGTCAAGGAACAAGAACAGGGGATTAGACCTGTCTATTGGACCTGACTTTTCAGTTAATCGTCCAACGACTTGATCCAGAACTAGGGACCATAACAAATTGGTATCAGAGCCAGTCACCATGGACAAGAATACGGTAGAAGCAAAGTTGCGAAATCTGTTACAGGAAGCCCAAACTCAAACTGAAGCAAAAGTAGCAGCTTCAGAAGCAAGGATGGACGCCAAATTCCAGCAACTATCGCAGCAAATTGAAACCTTAATCCGCACCACGGCACGTGCGAAGGGAGTTGAAGTGGGAGACAATAGCGCTGCTTCTATCCAACGAACCAACAAGGCAGGTGAACAACTAGAGATACGTTTTGGAGGAAGAAACAACAACAATAATTTTGGTATTGATGACAATAACGGAGGACGAGGTATGTTCCCAGATACACTAAATTAGACTTAGACTTCCCTATTTATGATGGAAGTGAAGATCCTCTTATTTGGCTTCACCGTTGTGAGAAATTCTTCAGTAATCAACATACGAACAACCAAGAAAAAGTCGGTTTAGCTGCTTTTCACATGGTAGGGGAGGCGCAACTGTGGGTTTATCAACTGGAACAAGAGGAACCCAATTTAACATGGAGCGTCTTTAAGGAATATTGTACTCTTCGTTTTGGCCCACCAATGAAAAGCAATCCGTTAGGAGAATTGATCAACTTGAAACAAACCAGTTCTGTTGAAGATTATCATTTATCAGAGAAACTTCCAAAAAATGTTGGCTCGTGCATCATCTGTACGTACAGACCAACAAGTAGATATGTTCACAGCAGGGTTAGTTGATTTGATTCGTCTGGATGTGGAATTGCACAACCCATCTAACCTAGTACAAGCAATGAGTTTGGCGAGAGCATTTGAGAAGAGTGCTTCTAATCCTTTTGTGAAAACTTTGACTAGCGTCGAGATGGCTGCCCGACGTGCAAAAGGATTGTGCTACAACTGTGATGATCCATATGTTCAAGGCCATCGGTGTAAAAAGTTATTTTGGCTGGAAGTAGAGGATGGGGAATCTAGAGAAGTACCAACTGACCGTGGAGAGCCTGCCATATGACTTCAAGTTATTTAGCCTCCAACTTACATCTGTCTTTCCAGAGTTCAAGCTTGAGGACAAGCTTTTTCTTCAGGAAGGGAGTAATGTTATTGATGCGTTTGTCGGGAAACAATATTACAGATGCAAGAATGATTAATATTTCTGAATTATTGTTTTAGTTGTTTTAGTCGAACATAACTTCTTGAGTGGATTAGGATTCTTATTATTTTAGTTTTATAGGACTTTGTTATTTTTAATTTATTAGGACTCTTGCTATTGTAAACCTCTATTTAAGAGAGTTGACATTATTAATAAAATAAGTTGGATTTTATCAAGTTTCAGAACTTTCTCAAACAAGTTCCTAGGTCTGCAATTCCCTGAATGAATTGCAAATTTCAGCAATCATAGGCAAGTCAAGGAACAAGAACACGGGATTAGACCTGTCTATTGGACCTGACTTTTCAGTTAATCGTCCAACGACTCGATCCAGAACTAGGGACCATAACAATATGTCTTAATTATGTTAGTAACATTTACTTTTCAGTCCTATGCTTTCCAGCAGTTTTATTAGCTCTATGTGAGGTTTGTATATCATTATAAAATGTAGAGAATCTCTAGTACTTTTTATTTTTGTTTGTATTTTGTATAATGTTGGCCTGAGAATAATTCAAATGGAGAAACATGGTCAGTGATGATTCATATAGTTAATTCCTACTCATTTTTGATGAAGGTGGAGTAGTTGTTTGTATCAATAGTAGTCCAAAGTGGTTCTTTGCATCCACTAGAGGTTTGATCCCAAATTGCTTTTGTGTGTCAATTGTCCTGCTTGATCTTCTTAAGAATATATTTCAAAAGAAACACACTAGAAAAATATCAAAGCTGTTGATATAAACTTTTTGACATAAATTACTAATGGGTCTAGCATAATATTATAGTACATTCTCAAAAAAATTATGTGCGTTTTATGCATCACTATGAATTGCTTAAAGCTTAATTTTTGATTCTCGAGACACTTCAAGATACATTACCTGTTTAGTTTTTGCATTGTTCAGATGAGTTTTAGATCTTCACTGAAATAAATGAGAATTTTTTTCTGCAAAACTTTGAGCAGAAGAAGAAAAAGAAATCTAAATTCAATGTACTGTAACTACTGTTAATGCGTTTACTGTTACTTTGATAAATCAATCTTTTTCATGGGAAGAATTTCGCATTGTAGAGCTAATTCTTACGCTCTACAATTTCTGCTATGTAGAGCTAATACTTACATTATGTAATTTTCAGGATGCTATCAAATCTTGCCTTCTTGTCAATGCTCCTTTACTATATAGAGCTGCCTGTCAAGTCCCATTCTCTGTTCTCAAGTATGCAATGACACTTGATGGTGAGCGCATAGCCTATGATGTTGCAACAACATTGTTATGGTAACAAATCACAAGTTTCATTAACAAATTTGACAATCACCTGCGACCATATTTTTTGTACACAGGGAAAATTGCTGCAAGTTCTGGTCATGCTTCATGGATCAGTAGCAAAAAGTCAAGAACTCGAGTTTTTGAAATGCGGGGTAGAAGTGATGCTGTTATTGTTGGAGGAAATACTGTGCGCAAAGACAGTATGACTCTTCTCGTTCCTCCATAAATGTCCTGAATCCTAGGAATATCCAGTCAACTTTATTAGAGATACTCAAAATGGCTTTATGCTTCTTGACTTTGATCATATATCTCAGATATTTTACTGCTGCTTTACTTTTGATTTTGGGTTCTAGATCCACGTTTGACGGTTAGACATGGAGGTGACCATCTGCCCCGGCGTATTGTATTATCTCAAACTCTTGACCTTCCAGAAGAAGCACATCTTTGGAATGTTTCTGAGGTCCCCACTATAGTTGCTACACAAAGAGGTGCAAGGAGAAGTTTCCAGAGATTGCTTGCATCCAAAGGTGTTGAAGTGGTGGAATTTGATATTTTAGATCCTAGAGATGTTATGGGGTACTTATATGATCGTGGTTACCTCTCCGTTTTGTGGGAGTGTGGAGGGACACTGGCTGCATCTGCTATTTCTTCTGGGGTCATACACAAGGTATACCCTCATTATCTTTTCTTGCTATTTATTTTGAATCTCCTGCTGAGCTGTTATTACTTGTCAGGAAGATATGTTTTTTTCTCTTAAATTTCTGAAATGGGAGGTATACAACTGAAAGTCTTAACTTTGATTTTCTATTTTAACCTATTAAGAAGTTTTTGTTCTTTTCAAGTTACACCAGTGAATGACAGTAGCTGCCTGATTCAGCGGCTTTTTACTTTAGACCAATCCAAATGGAGGATAGAGACTTGTCTAATTCTTCTGTTGTTAAACTAAATAAGGGCATCAGTCTGACTTGTCGAGTGCACATACTCATTTTGATTCACTCTATTATTTCTGGTATTGTCAAAATTTTCATCAATGCTCAGAGAATAGTATATCAAACACCCAGGGGTTCATGTTTCTTCCTTCCTTTGTTTACAGTATCACTCTTTAGTTTTTATGGTGTTCTTCATCTTATTGACAATTCAGCAGTCCTGTTTGTTGGCATCTCTTCTAGTTGACTGTGTAATTAAACATATTTTTATCTGCTCTACTGGTTTGCATATGGAGAGAAATTTTTGTTTTTGTATTGCAGTTATATATGTCAAACCTTACTGCAGGTACATGCATTTGTCGCTCCAAAAATTATAGGTGGGAAAAATGCACCGTCTCCAGTTGGGGAACTTGGAATGGTAGAGATGACTCAGGCTCTTGAACTAATTGATGTTTGCTATGAACAGGTTTGATAGGCCTCTCCTTTAAATTTTCTGATTATGTGCATAGTAGATGCATGTCTTGCTGTTACTTATCCTCAACCATCCCCCTTCACTCCAACAAAACAAAAGAGGGAAAGAGAAATGCAAGTAGTGCTGTCTGGTCTGGCTTAATCCTTAATTATGTATTGTGTGTACAAGTTACAAACTGTGCATTTCTCTCTTTTTGGCCTTACCCAAATTTCTGGTGTTATCTTACTTGAGTGTAGTTCGTTGTCTTAAGTCCTGGTATCCTTTCTGATAAATCCACTGAAGTATAAAAAAACCTTGATTTTTCTCAATGTTCGATTAGATTCCCTTTTATAGATGCTAATTACACTTAGTCGTTGAATGTTGTTGAATATCTTGCTAATCATGTCTAAGCAGCATCCTGTAATAGTTTTCCTTACTTTCTCTTCTGAAACCCCATTGCTGGGTTGTAAGTAGGGGTGTCAATGGTACGGTTCGGTTGGTTATTTTTAAAAAATTATATCATCCCAATTTTTCGGTTATTTTATAATATATAACCAAAATTAGATTTTTTAAAACCATCCCAATCATATTGGTTTCTCATCGGTATCGGTACGGTTCGGTTAACTTTCGGGTTTTTTTTTACTTTTGAAATATCACGTCAAAATATACTACTATTAAAATATTTATTTCGCAAATATGTTCTTGAAGCACTTTAATTCTTCATCAAGAAGTCAAGAATGCAAAACTTTGTTGCCGTATTGTTTAATCTTAAACATTTAATAGGAGTGTTCGCATAGGTTTTGTTGTATTGTTTGATAGAGTATCTATTACAATATCTTTTAATTTTAAACTTAATTAAGTAACGGTTAATTAAAGAGTATAGACCCAAAGTAGTCTAGTCACTATAGGCCTAGGATCTATGCTATATTTATATTTAAAAATTATTATAAAATATATTTATATATTAAATTTAACATATTGTAAATATATAAAATATATTTACATGTAAGGTTATTCGGTTCGGTTCGGGAATTTTCGGTTTTTTTCATAAATTAAAAAAACCATCCCAATTGTTCGGGACGGTTATACACTTAAATAAAAGTCCACTATTTTATTGAAAAAATAACAAAAATCAGTTCGGTTCAGTCGGTTTTTCATATTCTCTTGACACCCCTAGTTGTAAGTAGCCTATTTACAATGGAAGGAATAAAAAAAGTCTTCCTGATATGCAGAATAACCTCCTCGACAAGCTGTATGCAGAAGCTTTTTTTAATTTTGAGGCTAGCAACATGTATATATTTATATATAAATTTAAAAAGTAGCACCATAACAGTGCTATCAGTAATTACAAAAACCACCACCCAAACTTGTGTATAGAAGTGGAACACAAAAATTGGTCTTTCACCTTTCCTAAGAAGATGAGTCACTCCTATAGTCCTTTTAGGTTTCTAAGTTCTAGCAAACAAAGAAATTTGTATAAGTTTTCATGTTGGTGGAAGACTCTGCATGTGGGAGCTTCACAAAGCAGAACGATATCAAACTCAAATAAAGCAGAAGGCTGCAGTAGGTTAATGGCTAGTCTGACGTAGTCTAAGGTTTAATGAATCATTTGAACTGAATAGGCACAATGTACTCAAAGGATTCATGTTGCCGACCTTACCTAATTTGTGATTGAGGCATAGAAGATTATTTATGTCGATTTCTTACCTTGAAGGGAACTTTAGCTTTCAAAATGGAAGAAGCTAAAGAAAAAGTAGTGAGAATTTCTGCATTCCTTAAAAGGATAAGTAGGAATTGCAGGACAAATTACTTATTCCCGTGTTGCTTCTATCTCTTTCAAATAAATAAAATAAAAATTGCTTAAGTTAGAACTCAGTTAGGTTCCTCATTCAATATCCATGTGCCCAATGCTTGCATTCCAATTACACTATCTTTCTTTCTCTATTTCTCCTTCACTTGGTATTGCTCACATTCATCTCTTGTTAGTGCATATGCTCTCAGGTTAAAGGATTTTGTTTAGGTATTTCCAGGCAGAAACTTCCGCAATCCATCTGCCATTCCAAATCCTTAAACTCGTTTTAGTTACTGTTGGTCTGCTAATAAATCTGTTTATTGAGGATCGCACATTGCACGATGTAGGTACTGGGTCTGAAAAGCAGATATTACTTCCTTGGGCTAGCCTTAACTAAGTACATTTTACTTTCGAACAATGTTTCGCATCCTGTATCACTATGGTAATCTGTCAAGGCTGGTAAAAAACAAAGGTCTCTATGCCATTAATATCTTATTACTGATGTACCGAAATGCCCGAAATAATTTTTCACCTTATAGCAATAAGGTCCAACACCACATGACAATTTTTTGTTCATCTTTGTGTTTCTTTTACTTAGTAGAGTTGTAAAGTATGCAATAATTGCTAAAAGTTGTATTGCCTTTCAATTGCTCTATTATGAAGGATCCTCAACGTCATTCTCTGATATCATTTCTTTGGTAAAGCGGCAGGTAGGGGTTAGCTACTAACCACCTTCAAGAAATGAAACAAGATAAACTGAAACCTTGTTGTCCCTTTGGACTGTTTCCCCCTCTTCTGACTTACCTTTTAATCATGGCTAGTTTCTAGTTTTTCTGTGAGTTAATTTTTAAACTCTGAAGTCGTATGGATATGCAGATTGGACCCGACATACTTGTTAGTGGGTTTCTGCAACCAGTTCCTGACCTGACACCTACTATTCCATCAGTACAAGAAACTTCAGCCATTGATCCTACCATTTCTCCGTATGAATCAAGCATCATATTCTTTTACAAGACATGGGATCCATATGGTGCCTTCTCAAACTTTTCGCTCCATCCAATTCAGATGCCTGATGAAAATGAAGAACTTGTCACCTGGTCCAGTGTAGAGCATTATTACCAGGTTATTTCCTTGAAAAACTTACAGATAAAACTTCATTATTTGCAGCATCTTTCAGGCATTTGACAAATAATTCTTTGATTGAAGGCACAAAAGTTTGTTGGGGTATCTGATCCTGTAGCTAAAAGCTGTATTGAAGAATTAAAATGTGCAAAGAGCCCCGAGGAAGCAGCACGGATTGGAAGGAGAATACAGAGGCAGCAACCTAATCTGGTAATTCTTTACATTCTTTTTACAACATTATCCCTTTGCTTCTCCATGAACTATCCTTTTTTTCGTGGTTCCTTCTTTGCAAGGCTGTTTTATTCATGTGTTCAGAGAGCATAAGCATGCCCCTTAACTAGATAGCAGAATTTGATCAATTGTATTGTAAATGCTTGATCATAAATGGGTGAGGTCAGAAGCTATCTACTCCTATCAAACGGTATCTCCAAAGTGGCTTAGCACATGCGGATTCAGGATTTGAAGTTCATGAGTTCTTACTTCTTATAACAATCTCACATTAATATACAATAGTAACTGGTTCACAGTCAAATATTATAGATATTTTAGTAGATTTCTTAATACATATATAAGGTTTGGACAAAAGCTAAGGGGTTCACATGAGCTTGTAGACGACACTCTTGATCCTCCCCCTGTAGTTCAGTAAGCCAAAATAAATAAATTAAAACCCAACAGGCAGTTCTTTTTTTTTTTTGGTAATTATGAAGTAAAACTAGTTTTATTTAAACAACACAATTAACAAATGAAAAAATAGTAGTTTTGAAATGGTTGCTGGCTGCCAGCAGATCCCCAGTAATACTGAAGGGGTGTTGATTATCGAACCTATTCAGTTGTCTTAAAAAATAATTGACAATTTATTATGTTTCAAACTTTAGGATTTCATTGGTTCATAAAAGTAAACACGAAACTAATCAAAGATATTGAGAAGAAAGATATGTTGATAAAAAGAATTTGATGAGTCATGGTGGATTGAGTTACCTAGTTCTCGTTGCTGGTGGGAAGTGACAAGTATCCGGTGTAATTAGTCGAGGTACGCACAGACCTGGCCACCACAGTTTTCAAAAAAGATATTAGTTTTTGATGAATTCATTTCGCAACCTCAAACTCAGAATAAATACAGGAAAAACTTCGTATTTTGATTTACTTGTTCCTGAAAATATTGTACGGTCTGGACATCGTAGAGAATTGAGTCTATGCACAATCCCAGGGTCTAGGGCGAGGTAAGTTTGATTCCAGAAAGTGTGCTTCAAAGAAGTAGTTAAGTTGGAATGTTGGTAGCAGTATTAAGCAGAGGAGACTTTGGAAGTATTGCCTGTGTGCAACAAAGAGTTGTAGTTCAGTAGCAAACATTACCTTAGGATGCTACACTCGTAAGTTCTTAATGAGTTTTGTTTCTAAATCCGTTGTTAATTCCAGCAATTTTATGAAATTGGGCCATGGATGATCCATCGTAATCCAACCCTCTGATGCAATCAAGAAATACTTGGTCTTTACAATTTAGGCTATATTGGTTCTGCACCGCACTCCTTTTTGCCTGCTCGCAATTGGACCTTTTTATCCTAATGGTCTGTAGTGTATAATGCAGTTAACGTCTATCTTCTGTTCATTTCCCTCTTATTTCTGTGTTTTCCAGGTAAGACCAGACTGGGAATCTATCAAGATTGACGTCATGTACAAGGCATTAAAATGCAAGTTCACTACATACCCCTATTTAAACTCTATGTTGCTCTCAACGGCGGGCTCTGTTCTTGTGGAGGGTTCACCACATGATCTATTCTGGGGAGGAGGTCGAGACGGAGAAGGCCTTAACTATCTTGGACGATTGCTAATGAAGTTGAGATCTGAGCTCTTAGGTGACTCTTCAACAAGTCAAAAATCTTTGCTTCCTCAAACATCAGAAAATAATTAGTAGTGATGTTTCTCATTTCTGTCCTAACAATGTTAGGCTAATGTTGTAATCTACTAATAAAACTAAGCCTCTCGACACGCGTTGAACGTGTATATCGAGTTTTGTAATACATATTTATCTAACACAATATCAATATTGTTTAAAAAAAGTCGAATAAATAATTATAAATGAAAGAATAATGTGCACGTTCCTGTGAAAATTTGATTGTGAGTGGCCATATCAACTTGCAGTGGTTTTCCAACTGATGAGGCTAGTGAAAATCTATCCATAATACTAATTTCTTCCTCTGGATCAAATAAAGGATTCCATTTTAGGGTGTGTATTGGGTATGGCCAGTTCATGGCTGTAATACAGAAAACAAGTTTAATTTTGATTGGAGGTTAACATAATCTTTTAGTAGTGTAGCTCAAATCAAAACATATCTAGGATGTGGTAGTCACGGTTGTTCAGGGGTTCAGTGACGCTGCATAGGTCATGGTTTGGACATAGGGTTGTGGAATTGTAAAACGTACTAATAAAACATAAATCAAGTAAACTACTACTAACCTCAGATCTGCATAGGTCATGGTTTGGGTGTAGGGTTGTAAAACTGTAAAATGCACTAATAAAACATAAATCAAGTAAACTACTAGTAACTCTCTGAGGTTCAAACTTGGTCATGCGATAGTTTGATTCGCACGGCAAACCAACGAGCTCGCTTGTTTAAGTCGTGTCATTAATATTTTTTCAGTGATATTCTTATTTTTTCAGTTTCTTTATATATATATATACTAATTGTGATGTTGTGATCACGTGTGACATGTTTCATGCGAGTGTTACGTTTGGGTAAGACGGTGAATTCATATACTATCTTATAAATGGGATTAAAATTGAACTTACTTGTTGTATTAAATGGGGTTGCTTATGCATATTTTCTATAACTGGAGTGTTATTAAGGCTAAGGTGTTGAATGAGAGCTTGAAGGGGAATAGTAGACAAGTTAGCAGAGTTAGTAATGATCTTGTATTCGAAAAATCTCTTTGTGATAAAAAGGATTAAGCTATGAACTGATATGAGGTGGAATGTCCTAGATGGGGGAGTTGTTAAATAAGGGAGGTGGACTGACTTGAGATAGAGTATATGAATTCCAAGGGAAATCTACTTGTAGTAAGAGTGGTGACTTGGTGGATCGGGATTCTAATTTTATTTCCAAGTTTCGGTTTTTCTTGATTATTTTGTGATATTATGTGGAGGATTTGGGTCAAGCAATGATGCCTACCAGTTGTGTTTGTATTGATACTACTCTTGTTATGCCGATTGGCATAGTCTTCCTGCAGGACTCAATGATGTTTCTTAGGTTAAGATGATGATAATCTTCGATAGCTTTCACTCCTTTTGTTCTCATGGTGGAAGCTATGCCTTATTTTCTTTCATAAATAGTACTTTTTAGAAGCTCTTGTATCTATTTAGACTAGTTTCTTGGGAAAGGGATCAATGTATTTTCCTTACAAATGTATTTTAGTTTTGACAAAATGTGAGTATTCATATATTTAAATAAGGTGATAGCTTATAACTGTTTACTTCCTCATTGCATGTTTTAAATTGGGAACAAGGGTTTTCCTATCTAGGTGTTAGAGTAGGTGCCCACACGGCCCAGTGAATTGGGTCATGACACATTTAAGAGACTTAATTAACATTAAACAATTCTATTTTCTAATGTTGGCATTGAATATTCAGGTAGGCATGGGTCTTATCTCGACGCATATCTTTTGTTATTAAAAGCTTCATAGACGAGTCAGTTTAGTTATAGTTTTAGTTTTTTTTTTTTGTTTGCAAACATCTGTTACTTATTATTTATAAAGTATTGGAGTTATTTTCTGCAATAGTTGTATGTCCATTTATAAAATAGTTTTCACATAGTTGTTATAGTCTACAATATAGCAATAAGACAAGTCAATGGTTAGTTTGGGACAAAAAATAATTCAGAGTTATGGCCACAATCGGGGTGTAGACTCGTGGAGTGACAATACTGATGATAATTAATAACATATTTCGTACATACTTATTCTCTCTCCCTTATATTAGAAAAATTGACATGTATCTCAATCTACTTAAGAGAATTCATCTTTGTGCATCATGGTATACTATAATCATATGTCACATAACAAAAGCAATTAGATGAAAAATATTTGGTTCCTAACCCTAAATCAATTGAAAATGAGAAAATTAATCACAATTTATTGATGTAATGCATATACGTGTTCTTGTATCCATTATATTATATTTCAGACCAACATATGAAGTTTTGTGCTCATAAGCAATAGTTCAGACCAACCATATCAGATATTATTACTTAAAATCATAGCAATACATGATTGTAGCATCATTGAAATAAATTATTTTTTGAAAAATCAATACCTTATTAATATAAATTTGAATACTAGAGTCTTCACCAATATATCTATAAGTAATAACCTAGCATGATTCAACTATAATTTGAATTTTTCAAATTTCACACTCCAAAAGATTCACGTCCCAGTGAGGATGAAGCTCCATTTTCTAATTGGTTCAAATGATGGAACATTTTGGAACTAGTGTCACGTAACCAAGCTTCAAATATGATTTGTTCATTTGCATTGAGCTGCTCAATTGACTCCCACCAACCTTTTTGTCTCATTTCTGCCATTTGGTCATAAAAAGTTGTTCGAGCAATCGCAGCATCTTCTATAGCATCAAGTTCTTCAAGCCTATTTTTGAGTTGATTCACTTTATTTCGAGCAGTAATCGTGTCTAGACGAATACCTTGGCTTAACTGCATATCAGGATTCTGAAAACGAGAAACAATTGCATCAACAGTAGGGTGAAAAAATGAGTGTGGCTTACCAGCAGGGGAAATCATCATTATTCCAATGTCAACATCGCATTCTGTAACGAGTTCACTAGCTTTTTTGAACAAACCCTCCCGACGCTTTGAAAATGTGGTAAGCAAGGCATTCTTATTTTCTATTTTTTGCATTGGTATCTTTTGACGCCCTTTAGTCTTCTTTCTCTCCATGGCTAAATTCATAAGGAAATTGATGAAAAGATAGTTGATTAAACGTTTTTCAGCAAATGATACTTATAAAAAAAAAAGATATCACACCTATTTATATACTGCAAAAATTGAATTTTTAGTCAAATATTCTTTTTATCATATAGAAAATTAGGAATGTCATTAAATTTTATGCTTTAAATATATTTTGTATGCCAACAACATTATTAAAATATAAAATATTAAGTTTAATATGTAAATATTTTCATATACTCATGAAATTTGTTAAAATAAAGTTAGAAAATATGAATATAATTGGAAGAAAAATAAAATGTACACCAAAATCTTTTAAATCTAAAGCTTAAACTATATTAGGAAAATATCTTAATAGAAAATGTACACAAAAATCTTTTAATTCTAAAGCTTAAACTATAATAGGAAAATCTCTTAATGCTCTTTCATAAATTAGTCAAGTCTAAATAGACAATAAAAATAAGTGATTATAATTAGAAATACTATAAAATACATATAATATAATATAATGATGAATATCAAATTGGAGTTAGCAAATATGAATATAATTGGTAGAAATATAATTTACACCTCAAATCTTTTAATTTTTTTTTTGGATAATAAGAAAAATCAAAATTCTCATTTACATTAATAAAAATAAATCTAAAGCTTAATGATAAATATTTTAATATAATATAATATAATAATGAATATCAAATTGGAGTTAGCAAATATGAATATAATTGGTAGAAATATAAATTACACCTCAAATCTTTTAATTATTTTTTTTGGACAATAAGAAAAATCAAAATTCTCATTTACATTAATAAAAATAAATCTAAAGCTTAATGATAAATAAATCAAGTTTAGGTTTACAGTAAAAAATAATTGATTATAATTAGAAATAATATAAATTGCAGATTAAATAATTAAAATCTTACAATAAAATAAAGTCATTCACATGCATTAACATTAAATAGACATTGACTTGAATAAGATTTGAAATCTAACTTTAATAGGAAAATATATTAATGAAATATAATAATATAAAAGGAAATATATTAATGAAATACAATAATATAAAAGGAAATTAGATTAATGAAATATCAAGTTGAAGTTAGAAAATATGAATAGAAGAAAGATAAACTATACATCAATTTTTTTTATTTTTTTTTTGAATTTTTCGTATAATTAGGAAAATCAAAGTCCTCATTTGCATTAATGAAAATAAATCTAAAGCTTAGCTATAAAATAAAAATTATTTTAATGTTCTTCTTTACAATAATCAAGTTAAAAAAAACAATAAAAATAACTGATTATAATTAGGAATATTATAAATTGTAAACTAAATTAATTTACAATTTAAAATAAATTTAATTATTTTACATGCATTAACATCAAATAGATATTGACTTGAATAAAATTCAAAAATTTAACTTTGATAGGAAAATATTTTAATAAAAAAATATCAATAAATTACATTAATGAAAAATAAAAATATATTAATAAAATATCAAATTATAGTTAGCTTATATGAATATGATTAGTAGAAAGACAAAATACGCATTAACAAAAAGTAAATCTAAAACTAAATCACGATAGAAAAATATATTGACGTTCTTACATAAATTAATCAAGTCTCGATAGACAATAAAAAAAGTAACTAATCATAATTATAAATAATATAAATGCAAATTAAATAATTTAAAATATTACAATAAAATTAAATCACTCAAATACATTAGCATTAAATAGATTGACTTGAATAAGATTCAAAAATCTAACTTTAATAGGAAAATATGTTAATGAAAAACACAACATTATAAAAGGAAATTATATTAATGAAATATCAACTTGAAGTAACAAAATATGAGCATAATTAGAAAAAAGATAAACTATACACCAAAATTTTTTCTTTTTTTTGTATAATAAGCAAAATCAAAATCCTCATTTGCATTAACAATAATAAATCTACATTTTAACTATAAAGAAAAATATCATGATGTTCTTACATAAATTCATCAAGTCCAAATCGAGAATAAAAATAACTAATTATAATAAGGAATAATATAAATTGGATATCAAAATAATTTAAAATTTAAAGTAAATTTAAATCATTCACATGTATTAACATCAAATAAACATTGACTTGAATAAGATCCAAAAGTCTAACTTTAATAAATAAATACTTAAAATAAAAATACAACAATAAATAGGAAAAATATATCAATAAAATATAATTATGAAAAAATATTAATAAAATATCAAATTAGAGTTAGGCAAATATGTAACGACCCGAACGGTCGTTATTTAAGAAAGGCAAAACGTCGGGAGAACTGGACCCCACCATCCCGCCAGAGCGGGGATGATGCCGCTACGGTGGTGGCGCCCCTGCGAGATAGGAAGCGCCAGAGCGGGATGGTCGGGGAAGAACTTAAATGACGCGAAGTTTTATTTTTTCCTTTTTCCCTAAGTGCCAAAAAGAGGCGAGAATCACCCCCAAAAATCCTCAAAAGGCTGTTCTAGGCTTGGGAAGGAAGGAGGAAGAGTTTTTTAGATAGCTTGCAGATTCCCGGCCAAAATCCACCGTCTCGTCATCCGAAAGCCAGGATTGGAGCTCAATCCCTCTGCAACTGCTTGGAGTCCAGGTAGGCTAGGCTTACTCAATTGAATAGTTGTAGATTCATGCTCACCGCGTAATATAATGTTAATCGACTGTAGATTCCATGTTTAGGCATTCGGACACGGAAAAATGGTTGATTGTACATGTACCCTAGGTTATAGATGTGATGTGTACCGTGGGGGGAAAGCTTTGTCCTGTGAACTAGGGTTAGATAATGGTTCGACTTCTAGTCTGGTGTGGTATATGCTGGTTAATAGCCCTATTGTGGGTGATGGTTCGAATTCTTGTTTGTGTGATGTATGCTGGTAGATTGATTCATAATATACATGCGTGTATGTGAATAGTGAAATGTGAATCAAATCTAATGAATGATTATGTGTGAACATCTACGTGAAATGAACCTACTACTTGATTATGTGACTATATGTACTATTCCTTATGATGTGGTCGTGATTATGGTTGTGCTGATTGGATCAAATGTCACGTTTCGACACATGCATTGGATCGAGTGTCATGTTTCGACACATATATTAGACCAGGTGTCACGTTTCGACACATACATTGGATCGAGTGTCACGTTTCGACACACTAACAGTTTGAGTATGGGTTCCATGAGAGGACCACTTGTGATTATTATGTTCATATCTAATTGTCATTGATGTTGCTCTAAAATGATAATTGAATTATGTATCCTGTATATATGTGCTTACTGCGTTGTGACTACTTGTTATTATCCCATTTACTGGAATTATCTGTGAATGAGCGTACCCATTAGTATGTAGGCTGGTAAGGGGAGACCGAGAGCTAAGTGTTAGTATTGGCTATGATTAGAGGGTTGTGTATGCTCTTAAATAATGAGAAGTGAAGTGGTGTTTGTGATGCAAAAAATAGTTAGATCCTACCTTGGGAAAGACATCAGAGTGGCGCTGCGGAAATGGTAGCGGGTCTGGATAGTAATACGATGTAGTCAAGGGCATGTTGCAAGTGGTGGGCGTCGGATTGGTGGTGGTTGCATTCAAGGACTCCTCTAAGAGATAGAATTGTTAAACTATGATCAAGAACGGAGCGAGTAAGGAGTTAGAATCAAGTGTACTAGTATCTT
This sequence comes from Solanum verrucosum, assembly GCF_900185275.1. Classification (NCBI taxonomy): domain Eukaryota; kingdom Viridiplantae; phylum Streptophyta; class Magnoliopsida; order Solanales; family Solanaceae; genus Solanum; species Solanum verrucosum. The sequence continues at coordinate 438,547 of NW_026020211.1, forward strand.
TTAAAGTATTCAGGAATAGTAGAGATAGGAGGATAAAAGTGGAGGGGTGAACGGTGTTGTTGCATGTTTCCTGCTAGTCGATTCTTATATTATGCGGTGGGTATCGGGTTGACCGATTATGTCTACCAGTACATGTGGTTTGTACTGATACTACTCTTGCTATGCCTTTTGTCATAGTCTGGTTGCAGGGTCAGTGATGTTTCATAGGTGAAGACGAAGCAAATCTTCAACTGCTCTTATTTTTCCTTCCATATGATGGGAGCTGCATCATTTGTTATTATGTTATACACCTTGTAAATCTTAGAAGCTTTTGTACCTGTTTAGACTAGATCCCTAGGGTGTTTATTATTTTACAAGATAAATTGTGGATCATTTAAAAACGCTTTCATTATGTAAAAATAGCATACATTTTCGTTTATCTTCAGTTTTCTAAAATCTTCTGCATGTTTATAACTGTGGCATCGAGTGTTCTCCTACTTAGGTGTTAGAGTAGGTGCCCGCATGGCCGGTGGTTGGGTCGTGACAAATTGGTATCAGATCCCAGGTTTCCGGTCTCCAGTACAAGAGCAAAATGTGGAATAGACTCCTGCGGATTGATGTATTGACTTCCATATCTAATCTTTAGGAAGCTATGAAGCATTCTAGGAAGTTTTTCCATTTCTTCTCTCCTTTTGTGTGGGTTGTCGTGTGTGGTATGGGTTGAGTCCAATTGGTATCTCAACAAAGTGAACTGAATGTCGTAGTCGCGGCTGAAAGAACACAAACAAGGCAAATTGGGTTCCAATTGGTATCTGGCCTTAGAGGCTGTATAAATGCATGGATGATTATCTAATGTTCATCCATGGAGTGAATTAAGTTAATGAACTTTGACTTGCCTATGATGTAGCTGGAAATTTTGACTATGTGCATAGTGATTGTCTGAATAATTGTTGGTGTGTGAAGCGTACTTGCTTGAATGCTACAATGTGATCGCTAGACGATTTTTGGGCTGTGACATGATATACTTAAGAGAGGGAATGCAACTGTTAGTTGAGCGTGGGCTTACCATTGATAAAAAAGGGTAAGGGAAAAGAATGACTTGAGACTGTAGGGAAACTCTGATTTCAGGATAGTCGGGAACCATGTAAGAAAAAGGGTTATTATTGCATAATATAGAAAATTGTTGTTATGAAAGATACCCTTGACGGGTGTCGCAATCGATTATAAATCGTGTGATTAATAGGCATATTCGGGGGATGTGCTTGCTTGTTGTGTTAGATTAGTGGAAAAGGGTTCTGGTGCGTATACCGCTGGGTTGACTCGGGATGGACAACGACTATCCTAGCTAAGAGGGTTATCTTAAATGCTTAGTTATGGCCCTGGGACGGGATCCTTCCGCCAAGGCGAGAGATCTCCCGCCAGAGCGGGACAGGGCGAGATAGAATCTCAGCCCTGGCTCCCCCTATTTTCCCCTAGTCACACATATGGACTCCAAATCGTGCATGGGCTAATTCTTGCAACTCAACCAGTACTCAGCAATAGAACAGTGAGTTATAATGACCTAGAAATTAATTAAGGCTATGAAAATAGCAAAACAAGCATCCATGTGCTTACAAAAATGTAAGGAAAAATAAAAGAGAAATAGAAATATTGTTCCTTACAAGCCCAAGAGGGGAAAAACCAATCAAGATCCCTGGGAATGGGAAGTGTCGCTACTGGACTCCAGGTCCTCTGGGGCTGTCTTGCCCGTCCACGCCTCACTCAACCAGGGGACACCCGAAAGTCCTCCGGTTCGAGCCTGGAAAGCTCCTTCTAGAGGGCGACGCAAGAGAAAATGACCTTAATAGCCTTCTACATCCGACCCATCAAACGATCTCTCTCTAGACCCTTTTTCCTCTCATATCGCAGCTGGCGGCGGAGCATCTCAACCTCGAAGGCAGTGAAGGGTGGGACTAGAGTCGTGGCACTAGGATAAAAACCTCTCAATCTCCTCCTGACGGCCGCCAAGTCCTCCTCCACACGAGCGCCTGATAGTGGGGTTGAGACTGGGTAGGAAGAGTGTCGTCGGCCTCGTCATCCTCCCTTCCTTCGTCATCCGTATCAGTAGCTGCCTGACTGCTACCGGCCCCATTAGTCTTCCTTCTCTTACTCTCGAAGGTGGAATCCTGCCTGATCAAAAGGGGGTGGAAGAAGGGATCCGTAAAAAGTACCTCATCAGCATATCAGGGTATCTAGAGTACCCTAGAACCTAAATATGCAAGAATTATAGCAAATAAACCCTTAAATGGTGCCCGAATCCAAGTTTTGCACTAAGAAACTATTCAACTTCCCCCATCCATTACAGAACCGTTTCGATCGTGTTTTCACGAAATCCTTACGCTCAGGACGTTGTGGGGACATTGTGAACGTAAAAGGAGTGTCCATGCTACGTTTTTCTAGCAAATCAAGCAACCTATTTTTACATTTTTGGAAAGTACCCCAAGGCCATTCTACCCAATCAATTAGTGTCATGCAATTATTGTTAGTTAAGTATTGAAGTAAATAGCGTGAGGAACAAGAACCTTACCTTAAAATTGATGTTCGGAACAAGACGATTGAGAGAGTTTTGAGTTTTTAGTGTGAGTATAAAGGAAATGGGGAAACCATTCCCTTTTCCCCCATACTTACTGGTTTCGATCCCTCGCTAATTCGGGAGAGTCCCCGCCACAGCGGGAACCCTGCTTCTCTGGAAGGGTCAGGCTATATAATTCAACGCCTCTTCCCTCCATGAGGTGCCTCATTTCCCTAATTGGTTCCTTTGGTAAAGACCTCTTTCGTGCTTAAAACTTGGAAACCACTATCCTTCTTTCGTAACGGGCCAACTTGTTAGTTTAGAAGTACTCCAAAAAGGGCTCGTGCTTACCCCTCTGTTAGTAGTTCGAGGATGAATGAGAGGTAAGTTGGTATCTATTGTAACGACCCAGACCGTTGTTATTTAGGAAAGGAAAAACGTCGGGAGTACTGGACCCTACCATCCCACCAGAGCGGGGATGACGTCGCTATGGGGGTGGCGGCCCAGTGAGATGAGAAGCGCCAGAGCGGGATGGTCGGGGCAGAACTTAAATTACGCAACGTCTTATTTTATCATTTTTACCTAAGTGCCAAAAAGAGGCGAGGATCACCCTAGAAACCCTCAAAAAGCTGCTCTAGGCTTGGAATGGAAGGAGAAAGAGGTTGTCGATAGCTTGCTGATTCCTAGCCAAAATCCACCGTCTCGTTGTTCGGAAGCCAGGATTGGAGCTACAATCCCTATGCAACTGCTTGACGTCCAGGTAGGCTAGGTTTAATCAATTGAATAGTTGTAGATTCATGCTCACTGCATAATTTAATGTTAATTGATGATAGAATCCATGTTTAGGCATTCGAACACGGAAAAAAGGTTGATTGTACATATACCCTAGTTGCTAGATGTGATGTGCACCGTGGGGGAAAAGCCTTGTCCTGTGAACTAGGGTTAGATGATGGTTCGACTTCTAGTCTGGTGTGGTATATACTGGTTAATGGCCCTATTGTAGGTGATGGTTCGAATTCATGTTTGTGTAAGGTATGATGGTAGATTGCTTCATAGTATGCATGCGTGTATGTGAATAGTGAAATGTGAATCGAATCTAACGAATGATTATGTAGGAACATCTACATGAAATGAACTTACAACTTGATCATGTGACTATATGTACTATTTCTTATGGTGTGGTCGTGATTGTGGTTGTGCTGATTCGGGTGTCACGTTCCGATATATGCATTGGATCATGTGTCACGTTTTGACACATATATTGGACTGAGTGTCACATTCCGACACATATATTGGATTAGGTGTCACGTTTCGACAAACTAACAGTTTGGGTGTGGGTTCTATGAGAGGACCACTTGTGATTATTATGTTCATATCTAATTGTCATTGATGTTGGGAGATTATATGTTGCTCTAAAATGATAATTGAATTATGCATCATGTATATATGTGCTTACTGCGTTGTGACTACTTGTTATTAGCCCGTTTACTAGAATTATCTGTGAATGAGCGTGCCTATTAGTATGTAGTCTAGTAAGGGGAGATCGAGAGCCAAGTGTTAGTATTGGCTATGATTAGAGGGTTGTCTATGTTCTTAATTAATGAGAAGTGGGGTGGTGTTTGTGATTCAAAAAGTAGTTAGATCCCACCTTGGGAAGGACATCAGAGTGGCGATGCGGAAACGGTAGCAGGTCTGGATAGTATATACGATGTAGTCAAGGGCATGCTGCAAGTGGTGGGCTGGATTGGTGGTGGTTGCATTCGGGGACTCCTCTAAGAGATAGATTGGTTAAGTTATGATCAAGAACAGAGCGAGTAAGGAGTTAGAGTCAAGTGTACTAGTATCTTTAAAAGTATTCAGGAATGGTAGAGGCAGGAGGATAAAGGTGGAGGGGTGAACGACCTTGTTGCATGTTTGCTGCTAATCGATTCTTATATTATGTGGTGGGTATTAGGTTGACTGATGATGCCTACCAGTACGTGTGGTTTGTACTGATACTACTCTTGCTATGCCTTTTGGCATAGTCTGGTTGCAAGGTCAGTGATGTTTCATAGGTGAAGACAGACAATCTCCAACAACTCTTATTTTTCCTTCCATTTGATGGGAGCTGCGTCATTTGTTATTATGTTATACACCTTGTAAATCTTAGAAGATCTTGTACCTGTTTAGACCAGATCCCTGGGGTGTTTATTATTTTACAAGATAAATTGTGGATCCTTTAAAAACGAATTCATTATGTAAAAATAGCATACATTTTCGTTTATCTTCAATTTTCTAAAATCTTCCGCATGTTTCTCCTACTTAGTTATTAGAGTAGGTCCCCGCACGACCCGGTGGATTTGGTTGTGACAAAATATGAATATAATTAGTAGAAAGATAAACTACACATCAAAATCTTTTAATTTTTTTTTGTTTAATAACCAAAGTCAAAATTCTCATTTGCATTAACAAAAATAAATCTAAAGCTTAATCATAATAGAAAAATATCTTAATGTTCTTACATAAATTAATCAAGTCTAGAAAGGTAAGAAAACATAACTAATTATATTACATATGTAATAATTTAAAATTTTAGTTTTAAATTAAATGGATAGTCTTTGATTACATGTTTTTACCTACTATTCAGTATAATTATATAGTTATTTTCATGATCTCTTAGAATAGAGAAAATTCATGTCTTTAAACCCGTGATGATTAAATTGCATGTTCTATTTAGAGTATAGAAACCACGAAGAGTAGTTTGACATCAAGTCTTTCAGTTCCAAATGTTTAAAGATGCTTTCAGATAAAGTGTATATCAGTCCAGTCTCAGTTTATCAGTATTATTGGGATATATAGATTGTCAATATAAATTCAATTGGGAGTACTACTTAGCACCAAACGGACATAGGGATGAATGAATGATCACTCATTAGTTAAGACAAATACATTTAGTATAAATAGTTAGTTCCTAGAACTACATGTCATCATAGGTATTAAGGGGCATCTATTTGATCAATATTGAAACCTTGGTCCTTTTGGACATCAGTTTAGTGGATCCACACCATTAGTGTCTTCTACCCTAGGAAAGTATAGAGCGCCCTTCTAGCTGGGGTACAAGTTGGACTACATTTAGCTCAATGGAGTATGTCTTATTAGTATCTCCCACAGTGTAGTTTTCAAATATTGCATGACCTTGTATATATTCAATTGTTTCAGTTTAGTACTTATCAGTTGCATATTGATTTACTTTGTCATTGCATCAGTTCATATATTTAATTCAGCATTTTAGAGTATCTTGTTCAGTTTACTAGACTTGTGATGCATGTATCGCACTCCAGTACATTTAAAGTACCGTCTTCATACCTCTTTGCACTAAATTGTTTTTATGATACAGGTTCAGACGCTCATCATCTAGCTTGTGGTTTGTACGACTTTTGATCAGCTTGGTAACAGTATTGGTGAGTCCTCATCTTTCAAGGACAACACCTATGTTACTTTTCTTTATTTCAATCATTCAGTTTTTAGACAATTAGAGTTAGTTAGGGGGCTTGTTCCAACAACTCATCTCATTAGAGGCTTTTACATATTAGTTTTCAGCTTTATATATTGTTTTAGGACGAATTCCTTTTTGATTATTAAGTTAAAACTTGGATTTCTTATATCCTCCAAGCTCAACTTTTGCATATATATATATATTGCACGTGTGTCTCAAGCAAGTACTATACATAATATAAGTTATATAAAAAAAACATAGTGTAATCAATAACAAAAAAAAGTACAAACTAAAATTGATGAATGTACATTAATCCAATTTGAATGACTTCATTATTGAGCGATAAATGATTAATTATTGTGAGAACTGCAAAATTGACTAACTATAGTTAGTTACATAGGTAAAATGAATTACATTTTCAGATTATTAGGTGCAAATATTTTGTCTATATGTTAGATATGTAAAATGTATAAAATGAGTTGCATTTTAATGGTATTAGGTGCAAATGTTTAATACTAATACTTCCTTATAGACCAAATATTTGTGTAATATCCATCTATGTTTCAATTTATCTATTATGAGCACAATGTTTGTTGTGGAAGCTCGCTATATGTACGATCTATCTTACTTAATAATTTTAAATAAGTAATTACAAAAGTGTATAAGTATTACAAATTAAGTTTCGTGATATAATAATCCAAATAATAATGAAATGTGATACTCACACCAAATAGTAAAACAGTGAATCTAAAATATTTAAACAAAAATCTTGATTATGATATTTGAAATATTTAAAATTTCTTGCCTTGCCTCCGGGGGAGTGGAAGGGGGTGGGCCTGCCTCCAGAGGTGGGAGGTGGGGAAACTACCTCCGGAGGGGGGCGGAGGGCCTGCCTCTAGATGGGGTGGAGGGGGCGAGGGGCCTACCTCTGGGGGGTGGGCTTTCCTCCAGAGGGGGTGCAGGCCTACATCTGAAGGGGGTCCAGGGGCCCTCCAGAGGGGGGTGGGGGGGCCTCTAGAGGGGGGGGGCTTCCTTGGGATTGAGGAGATGAGTTCTGCCTCGGGGTTGATGAGGTAAGGCCTGCCTCACGATTGAGGAGATGAGGTCTACCTCAGGGTTGGGGGGGTCCTTGGGGCTGGGCTAGGTGGGGCTTGCCTCGTGTTTTGGTTGGGTGGGGTCTGTCTCAGAGCAGGGCGTGGTGGGGCCATCCTCAAGGCTGGGTCCTACTTCGGGGCTGGGAGGGGCGGGCCCTGCCTTGGGGCTGGTTGTGGTGGAGTCGGGCCATGCCTCCAAGCAAGGTGTGGTGGGGTTGGGCCATGCCTCCAAGCAAGGTGTGGCGGGGCCGGGCTAGGCAGGACGGGGCCTGCCTTGGGGAGGCGAGGATTGCGCTGGGTGGGCCTGCCGGGGGGAGCGGTGTGGTGGGGAGGTGGGGGGCGAGGCCTGCTCAGGGTTAGGCGGGTTTGCCTCGGGGTTGGGGGGGGGGGGGGGGGGGGGGGGGTCTTTGCCTAATGACTCACATTCGGGTCATTCATGTTTCATCTTTTGTCTTTAAAAGAAATCGTGGATATGTTTTTTTCTTAGGAAATGGGTCAAAAATACCCCTCAACTTTGGTTTATTAGTTGACTATGCCCTTATCGTTAAAATGAAGTTATTTTTGCCCTTGTCGTTACAAATTTCATCATTTATGCCCCTATGTTGACGGAAATCCCCAAATTGACTTAAATTAACCCATTTCCCATTTTAAACCCATGCCTGACCCGTCTAAAAACCTAACCCAATAATTTTACCCGTTTTCCTTACCCATTCTTTCAAGAGATCTCAAATCCCCCAATAAACTTTTAACCCATTTAACCAATTTCATTCGTTGTTAACCAGTCCAAGACTTGTCTTCTGATAATATCTCCTCATGCCTACAAGATCTTCCTCTGTAGTCTTTGAAAATTTTGTAGGGGTTTCATGGGGTTGGTTTACTTTTTGTTGAAACACTTAAAGATGCTCCAATTTTTAGGTACACGAAGAAGATCTGTTTTTGGGTTTGTTTTGTTTTTATCTTCTGAAGTTTAAAGCTTGGATCTTTTAGTGTTTTTCAGACTTTTTATCTTGTTTTAAGATTCAAAGGAAATGTATGGCATGCTGTTAAAGATGTTGTTTTTGGGTTCTTGAGGAATACTTGGATTCTTCTGTTTTTTTTTTTTGGTAATGGTTAAAGATAAGTAAGGAAAGTGTGTATTTTTATCGAAAGATACAAGTTGTCTAGTGCCGTTTCAGTTTGGTAAATTGGTTTTCTCTTTTAGTATTACCAGAAAAAAAGGTCACTTCAAGACATTCTCATTTTGTTCAGAGCTCCCAAGAAGAATAATGCTTAAAAAAAGTTGAATTGTTGTGAAGACAAAAGGGTAGAAGAAGCATAGTACTGGAGCTTGTTTGTTTTCTATCATAAAGGGACATTTCAGTTTGTAACATTTAAGAAAAATGGCTTCCGGATGGTAAGTCGGTGTTGGATAACCGAAAGTATGTCCGGTATACACCTGAGCAGGTTGAAGTCCTTGAGAGGTTTTTAGATGGGTAAGGAAAACAGATAAAATGTTTATTGGGTTAGGTTTTTAGACGGGTTGGGCATGGGTTTAAAATGGGAAATGGGTTAATTTAAGTCAATTTGGGGATTTCCGTCAACATAGGGGCATAAATGATGAAATTAGTAACGGCAGGGGCAAAAATAACTTCATTTTAACGGTAAGGGCATAGTCAACTAATAAACCAAAGTTGAGGGGTATTTTTGACCCTTTTCCCTTTTTTCTTTTGTCCAAAAGTTTGGTCTGTTCTTGAGGTATGGTTTTTCTTTATAAAATAGGGGGAAAAAAAATGCTTGGATTAGGTTTCAATATGAAGAAGCTTAAGAAATCGTGGTCTCAATGTCTTCCTACAAAAGATAATTTCTTTTTTCACTATTGTACAAGGTTAAGGAGGTCCATGCTTTAAGTTATTATAGTCTTGGGTAGCACAAATTTCTGCTTTGTTTGAAGTAATTTGTTTTGCTAGCATAAAGGAAAAAGAATATATATATATTGTGGTAAAGAAATTTCTGCCTCACTACAACAATGTTTTTTTCTGCCGTCATTGTCGTAAAGAAAAATAAAATTTCTAGTAACATGATCTGACCTCACTGTGTTTGGTTATTTTTGAACTTGTATGTAGATTGAGTTGAGTTGTACTTGATAGTTCACAAGTGTACCACCTTGCTAAAGGATGAATGTTGAGGTTAGTTAAAATTTGTTGATTGAGTTTAAGCTTTTATGTTAGTTGCGATCACTTGTGGTTCATGAAGTCCTGTAAGAGGACAGTATGAACAGAGTTGCAGTTAATTGAGATAATCATCTACCAGTGCATGTAAAGCAAATTGTATTCCTGGACATATCTTCTTCCCGCACTAAATGGAATCAAGCTCAGCTGGATCGTACAACTTTGTGATGTGAAATAACCATATGCTATCATGAAAATTAAAAGAACAAGTTATTGTTATTTTTAATTAACTGATCTGTTATACTGTAAGAATTTATTGTTATTTTTAATTAACTGATCTTTTAAATGGACTACAGAATTTTCAACTTCTGCAGACTTCATCAGAGGCTAATATAAAGAGGCGGACACTTAATGGTTTCGACATTGGGAAGCCTCTTGGAAGAGGAAAGTTCGGTCATGTATGTAAGTCCTTTAAACCTTTACATGTTAAGAATGGCTGATAAAACTACTTACTTTTTCAATGCCTCGGATTTATGCATTGCGAGTGAGAATCTCTCATTCAGCATATTTGTTATATTTGATATGGATTGGTGGGATCTTGTGGACATGGCTTAAAAGATTTTTCGAATTCTATTCGATAGACTTAACATTCTACAATCACATTCCAATACTAAGGTTAGTTGTTTCTTGGAAACATAGCAATCATATCGTCGCATTAAAAGTGTTGTTCAAGAGCCAGCTAAAACAGTCCCTGGTTGAACATCAGCTTCATCGTGAAGTTGAAATAACGGTTACTTTTATGACCCGGTAACTTGTCGTTGCCTCTTCTGCATTGCTTCTTCCCAATTCTTACGAACTTTCAATATACTGTCATGGGAATCACACAATACACAGAAAAGATATTGAGGTACAAACTTAGCATTGCTAAACAGTATATACAATGCATTGCAGTAAAATGGCAGCTTTAATATTTCTGCTTTTAGGTTGAACTCAAAATGGCAGACTTTGGGTGGTCAGTGCATACCTTTGATTGAAGGCGGACTATGTGCGAATGTTATACATTGCTTTTTACCTTCACATGGGCGTGTATGAGAGTTTAGCTTTTAACATTTTGTTATCTGTTTTTACATTTTTTCTGATATGTAAATTGTTGAACTTGCAGTGGAAAGTGTGGAGCATGATGCAAGTGTGGACATTTAGAGCCTTGGTGTCCTATGCTTTGAGTTTCTGTACGGGATGCCCCCATTTGGCAGCAAAGGAACACTCGGACACATATAGGAGGTGAGATTTTCTTCCAAAATGCAGACGTTACTTTAGAAGAAATAGTACATTTTTGTACACAATTCCCACTCTTAGAAAATGTGTGAATTGCTATTCTCAAATCTTCAGTCACTAGTTACTTTCAGAATCTCTTTCTCAACTTCAAAAACTCATGAACGAGTATGAAATAACAATGAATTACACATATCATTACACAAGTAGTACAATTTTCAAGCCTTCTGTCAATAGCTATAATATTACTAGCTTAACACTCGTGGGTCAGGTTTTTTCTCTAATCCATTGAGATGCTTTGAAATACAGCAGCTTGTTGTCTCGGGCCTGACTTGCTCTTTTGATTTCATGTTTGTCGAATACAGATGCTTGTAAAGGACTCTTCCCAGCGTCTTCCCCTGAAAAAGGTACTTAAGTTCTTAGACATGCAATTCTGCTAAAATATATCTTTAGGTGGCAAATATTGTTTTTATTAGACTAGGCAACAGAAATGAGTTGTAATGTCATTGTCTTCATGAGCTTCTTTAGCAATTAAGACAACTTTCATTATAGCTTGTTTTGATTTTTCCAGTTACTACTAGTATGGTACTTCCTCCGTTTAAAATTTGTTTGATGTATTTTGAGTTGACATGGAGTTTAAGAAAATAAAGAATGACTTTATGTTAGTAAGGTAGTTGAGAGTGAATCACTTTTCTTTGCAGCAACCTTGCTTCACCATAAATTATGAGAATTTATCGATTCTTGGAACCAACAAAGTAAACAAGCTCACTTATAGTTGAACTTAAAACAAGCTCGCACTTTAAATGTTGGCTTCCATGTTGCTTCAGTAGTTAATTTTGATACTCTTGCTCATGTCGTATACTTAACCAATTTTGATACTCTTGTTCAATATTGTTATGCAAATATACTTTGCTATAACTGATAATATCATACATTCAGGGTAAAACTCTAACACAGTTCATCATGTCAGGTGCTTAATAGGAAACATGTTGTAGTTCGAGTATCTAAATAAAATATACTGACAAATTTAAGGAACTTCTACTATATTGGAAACTAGGAAAACATAAAAAAAAATGCAACTTATAAACTATATTGGAAACTGGGAAAACATTAAAAAAAATGCAATGTAATTTTCAAAACATTCTCAGCTAATTATGGTCTACTCCATGACATTCTGAAGCTGTCCTCTGTCCATGACATAGCTGAAAGCCCTTTGGACAAATGAGACAGTTGTGTTCAAAACTTCCCTGAACCCCTTCTAAAGTCTTGTTGAGCTCTCGAGGAACCGATCCCTCCAGGTTATTATATTCCAAGTTGAGACTTCTCCATGAAAACCTGAGTCTTGACCAATATTCCGATGGAATCTCACCCGAAAACAGGTTATGTTTAAGGTTTATTTCTGTTAAGTTTGGGTAAGTATCCAAGTTCACAGGCAAATGACCATGTAGACGATTGGCATTTACGTCTAACGTGTGAAGCTGTGATTCTTTATCAGAGAATTCTACCACCTCAAACACTGTGAACCGGTTTACTGAAATGCTTACGTGACTTAATTCAGGTAACATGAAGATCCCTTAGTTTATTCCTCCTGAAAATCTGTTTTCACTAAGGTCTAATGTTCTTAGATGTCTAAGTTTATGCACTGTGGTAATGTGTCCTGATAGCAAGTTGTGGCTTAGTGACAATGTCTTGATCTTCGATGGAAGTTGTGGCAAATTCCCTTAAATTTGGTTATTGGAAATGTCAAATGAATGGAGTTTCCATAAACCGTTGAGTTGAGGAATTTTCCCGGTCAATTCATTGTTAGACAGGTCTAATCGCGTCAAACTTCTAAGTGATGTAGTCGATGAAGGGATTGAACCAGATAGCTTTTTATTCGCGACATCAAGAATTTCAAGTTTTGTAAGGACACCAATGTCATTAACAAGACTACTAGAGAAAAAATTCTCATAAAGTTGAAGACTTGTAAGTTTCCTCAAATAAGTAATACTCTCTGGCACTGGTCCTCTAAACTTGTTCCTGCCTAGATTCAGAGAGACAAGTTCTGTTAAGTTCCCGATAGATGATGTCAAGAACCCCTCTAGTCTATCACCTTCTAGATTATTTATTATTCTTAGTGTTGAAAATGCACAATCTTGTTATCCAGTTGAAGCACATACAAGTTAGCCTGATACCATTACAAAAAAAGAAAAAAAAATTGCCTTGGATTGATCAAAATGTCATATGTTGCCGGTATGGTGTTATCATACAACGCCATACTAGTAACGTATGATTCAAGAAATTCAGTTTGTTTCAGCCAATAACTCATCCAGAAATTCCTTGTAGTAACTTACTTTTAACATGTTTAGGAAAATTACAGCATATATGGAGCCGCTTGTGAAGGCTTTGGAAGAAGTAGGCTATAGAAATGGCAAAAATCTGTTTGGAGCACCATACGATTTTCGTTATGGTTTAGCTGCAGACGGTAATCCAAGACATGTTGATTTGAAATTTCTCGAGGACTTGAACTGATAGAAAGTGCGAGCAATTCAAATGGAGGTAAACCTGTTATTCTTGTTTCTCACAGCTTAGGAGGTTTATATGTCCAGTAACTACTCGTTCGGAATCCGAGTAGTTACAGGCAGTCTGATTGATAGCATTGGACACACCATGGGAAGGAACAGTTATGCAAATGCTCACTTTTGCTTCTGGTAACACACTAGTAAGGGAAGAACAGAGGAGTTCTGAAAGTAACATGTGGCTCTTGCCTTTTCCAAAAGTGTTTTAACACTAAAACACCACTTGTTGTTACCCCTAATGTTACATACTCAGCTCATGACATCCCGGAATTCCTTAAGGATATCGGGTTTCCTGAAGGGGTTTTGCCTTATACATCGCGTATTTTGCCCTTGGTCAACAATTTGGTAACTAGTACTGATGCCTATCACTTGTGTAATTGGCTGTGGGCTTAAGACTCCCGAAACGTTGTTGTATGGAGATAGGGATATATATAGTGTACTTGCCCGTGCTTCGGATGGTTCTCAACATGTATAACACCATCATGAACATAATGTTCATTCTGTACTAACATATGAACATATGAATGTACCTGTATCTACTATATGTGCAGAAGAGGACATAAAAATGTTGTATTGTTGGGCTGGTATTTTTTCGTGTAAGGTTCGTCTTTTGTTTATCTTCACGGTGTCTATGATAGTCAAATATTAACAGGAAGACACCCTAACTGAGCTGATTTCAATCAACTAGTCATTTGAAGTCGCTTTCCAATTAGATGTTTGGATGGTGAGCTATACTCCGTGAGGAAACAAAGGGGTAGGTCTTCCCTTGTCATTTGACCCCGTTTTCTGCGTGACAAGAAATGTTTAGTGTCATTGATGGATTGCGGATTGTCACCAAGAGATTCCTAAATATAAAAAAAGGCAGAAAAGAAGAAGCCAAGAGGATTCAATATCTGCTATATATGCATCTAGTGCGATCAACACTAATTGCATTAAGGGAACAAAGCTTTAACATATTCACATTGGCTTCAATTGGACTAAACCTAATGTTTGATGGCTTATTGAAACTAAAGCATATAATTAAAGGAGGTGACATATTTTAAGTCGTTAACTTATTTATGTGATGAACGCTAACACACACACAAAAACTTTTCAAACATTTGAGTCAAAAGAGTGTCTAATAGGTACAATTTGTTGGGTTCGGATACATCTCTATCCCCTCTCGGATACATCCATCCTCTCTTGGATACATCTCTCTCATTAAGTAATTTATCATTTGCAATATATCGGACAACCAAAGAATGTATCCAAGAGCAATGAAAAATCCGAGATTTTTGTACTCTGAAAAACTTCCGAGATAGAATCTAATTAGCCCCTAAATATATATAAAAAAAATTGTACCTTATACAAAAATTTAACCTAATGGACATTTTGTCTAATTTAGCCATATATCATATTATACTAAAAGTGGGAAGTCACAAAAGTAAAAATTGAAATACTATTTTACCCCTATCTTAATTCAAAATGTTATAAAATATCTAAGCAATTAAATGTTAAATAATAATTATATCATATTATATTATATTAAATACTAAAAATGAAAAGGTGTTTTAATTTAAAAGACATTTTAAGAATGTCTCTCTATTCTTCAACATAACTTTTGAGCTTTCTACAGAATTCTAGGCAAACTTTTGGCTTATAAATATCATGTGCATGAGGTAAAATTATTATTGGCAAATACATAAGCTAATTCTCCTTTCAAAGCTCATAAGAAAAAAGAAACTGATTTCATCAATTACAAAAAATGCTTAAGCATGGAGACCGCTGATTAAGGTAGAAGATTGTAGTGGAGTGTTCTCTTGCTTTCCAAAGGGTTTAGGCTTAGTGGTGTCTTTCATAGTAGTACTTTTATTCTTGTACTGCTTACTTTTGCTTTCTACCACCAATTATTTTTATGGTGTTTCGGTTATTGCACTTTTTTTTTTTGTTATTGTTTTCATAATAGTTGTTATATTATATTATATTCTCTTCACTGTCATTTTTCTTTTTCATATTTACTCTGATTTGGTATACTCGACTCAAGTTGAGGGTCTTCTGAATTGAGGTAAGTCTATGCACACCCTACACTCCCTAGACGGATTTCACGAGATATGTTATTATTATAAAAGAAATAGCTATAAAATCAGACAACAAATTTAAACTTTTGGGCTTAATTGATAAATGTTCATCTATTTTGCTTTGTTAGCAAGTTTTGTCGAGAAATATGTTTATTCATCCTGTTTGATCAGTTACTGATAATTTTTAAGATTTCTTTTGTCTTTAAATTTCAATTCTCTTAGTTAATTCAATATTTAGAGTTAGAGGTATTTACATGCATTTATAGTAATCTAGAGCATGAAATTCAATCGGCATATTTCTATATACCATTATGGGGCTATATGATATTGATTTTCTTCACGTATTTATTACTAGATGGTAACTGTGTTTGTCCATTTTTTTGAGTTTATTTCTATTCAGCAAATAAATAACTAAAGTAATGAATTAGAGTAAATACAAGTTCAAATTTTGAATTCGCAAATTTTAAATGGTGTCTCCGTATCATAACAACAAATATTTTCACAAGTGACATAGCTTTTAGAATACATTTTTGATTTATTATTTTATTACACAAATTTTATAATAAAAGCTGAAAATATATATGCAACGCATGTTCCATATATATATATATATGTGTGTGTGTGTATATGTGTATATGTTATGGTGTGTGTGTATATGTGTATATGTTATGGTGTGTGAAGCAATGAATATGATGTCAAGCACCGCTGGTAAATTTTGTCTCTACTTTTGTCAGAAATAAGTATTATTTTATTCTGGAGAAAATATGATGCATACTTCATTATACATAATTTGCAAATTATAGGATTTGTTAGTGCAATTACTTCCCTCTCATGGTCTGTGCCTTTTGTTTTTCCTCTTTAAACTTGTTGCTTTCGAATTCCGAATATGAATAATTTATTGAGTTTATATTTATTTCTATCTATATGAATAAAGTCTTACGAATGGTGTGTATATTGTATGTTTCTTCTACCTTTTGTGTTTGTTTTCTCTATTAGACTTCACCAATCTAATTTTTATGAATTTTTTATCATTATCGTAAGTTTGTATTGTTATTTGGCTCAGATTAGTCATTTGTGACTTTATTGGAAGTGTGTTAACTTCTACACAAAGTTCCAAAATTACCGATAATAGTTTCAACGAAATTGATTTACCAATGGTAGCTTCAAAGGAATTGATGATTTTAAACATTACAATGTTCTCCTCATTTGGTGTTCCTTGATGCACATTAAAAAAATATTACTCACTTCACACGATTTGCATAAAATTTTCTAATGAATCTATAAAAATTCACATGGAGCACACGTGCAATGCACGTGTTCAGAAACTAGTACAATATAGTACTATAGAATTTAATTTAGATCAGAATATTCCAGTGCTAAGTTGTTCTTTTAATTTTCATTGGAACTTCACACTTGAATTATTCCCAAATCACATCATAATTAGTTTAAGTGAAAGAAACAACTCACTGATTGGTTAAAGAGAAAAATCAAATGTGATTAGTAATATTTAATGCAATATTCAAAATACTGTTTGACAATTGCATACTCAGAAAGTTAATTATTAATGTCGTATACTTATGGTCCTAAAAGCAACATAAACCTTATTATAATCAAAATTCATTTTTGAAAATGAAGAGCTTAATGGTCATTATAATTCCTTTTCACATAATTGTTATAATCTATGTATGGTCCAAATTCCAAATACGCAGTGGCAGATCTAGGATTTTCACTCAGGTATTTGAAAAAAATATTATGTGAATTAGAGTGCAAAATATAAACTAGAGTGTAAAGTACAAACTCTAAAGAATTAAATTTTTAAAAATTAGGCAGCTTGCACACCAAACAAGAATCAAACTTGCAAACTGAAGATAACATTCACGGCCCAAGTTGTACAATCCAGTATCACTTGCTATCTTTCTTCTTTGATTTTAGTGGTTTAAAAATAGTATATATATATATATAAATATTAAAAAATTATCTTATACATACAATGTAATTTTTTATCGAAAAGATTGAAATAAACCCTTGATACCTCCCTACAAACACGTATAACATGTGGGAGCAAATAAACTCTTAAAATTGAATAATCTAATTGGCAAGGTCATATAGTGTAAACATCTATAATGGTTAATTCATGTCACTTGGGTCCTTATCAAGTGTAAACTATAAGGTGCTTTTTGACAAGTTGATTTTATCGTGTTATTTTTTAAATTTTAATAATGTAACATGAATCATGAGGTTTTTGGACCATGAAAACAGATATTGTTAGTTTTTGTTTTTTGCTTTTTTATTATTTAAAATCTCTTGTGAATGCAATCAAATCAACTATTCCATGCATAAAATTAATTTGGAGCTTATCTGGTTAGGACGTCAAGTATGAAGGACTGGCAAAAATAATTTAATTTAAACTATTAATAAAAAAACTTCTCCTAAAAACTTTGACTTTTTCTTTCTTTTAATAGAAGATATTTGATACCATCATCATGATCTCTCTCAAGTCTCAACTTATTCTAAAAAAGAAAAAAAAAATCCATCATTTTACGCATGGATTCTTTTAAATCTCTAAGTTGTCAATTGCACTATTAAGATTAACGTTTTTTTAAGAAAACAAAATGTGTGTACATATTGAAAACTAAGTCGTTCAGCAGCTTAGTTAGAGTTATGCGGGTATTGATAATATAGAAATTAGTACAATTATGAGAATTTATGTATTATTTTATGTATGTATTGGTTATATAGGGATTAGTTATTTATGTATTAGTTATAATTTTACATTCTATCATACATAAAATAATACGTAGATTTTCTCATAACTTATACATTATGTATTAGTTATGCGAATTTCTAAATCGTCAACCGAACGTTGTATTAATTTTATACATGAATAAATTATTTCTATCTGTCTACCTGTTGGGTTCGAAAGGGATTAGGGCGTCATACGGAAGCTTACAATTGCAAATTATATGATTGATAAATTAGATGAAAAATACTTATACTAAAAGCATAATATTATTCTATGATTTGGTTGATTGGCCTACATATTAAAAAACTAATATTGAAAAATATAAAGATGTTTAGGAGAAAATCTCCCCATAAACAAAACTCTTTATTGACTACATTGTGGACGTTCTTCTGTTGTTGGTATGTGAAGAGGGGTCTTCAATTTATAGAGTTCCAAACTTTTCCTCTAAAGAAAGAATAAACCAAATATGGAAGAAAATAATGTTTTCCTTTCCGGAAAAGTTAAAGCATTTATGGTAATACTTTGTTTTTCCTTTTTGGAAAAAATAAACTTTAAATAAGGTAATAAAATCAGGGCAAAACCCTAACACTATTAAATGTCGTATAAGTTATACGAAAAATAATACATGAATAAATTAAATCTTATCCAGCTATCAAATGACCCTAACTACATATAGGTGAGTGTAGTAGCATGGTGCTCCTCTTTCCAATAATATCTCCCTCCATTTTTATTTGATTGTCGAATTTAATTTGACATGAAATTTAAGAATGTAAATCATATTTTTATAACTTGTGGTCTTAAATTAATTGTCATTTAATCTAGTAATTTTAAAAATGTCATGTTAAAAGTTGAATGAAAGAGTTGTCAAAAAAATTAAAGATATATTTTTTTAAAACGAATTAAAAAGAGAAGTATATATAGGATAAATAAATTGAAAGTGGAGAAACAATAAAGTTCCCCTTCTAATTTTGTTGGCCAATTTATGATAACATTTACTAGTTATTATTTGATGATAACAATATAATATATAGTGCATGAATTCCATGTGATTAATTAGCTAGTTAAATATATTGTGTTCTTTATCAAGGTAATTGCAAGAAATAATTGCTTCAAAAGCAATTGATTAAATTGCAGGCAATATGTCATGATGATATTGATGACACTTTTACAATCTCCTACGGCAACAAGAGATGAAACGCAAACTAAAGGGCAAATTATGGGGAAAGAATTCCTATTTTATACAAATATTTAATTCCATGACATTAGTGCAAAAATAAAATAAATAAATAGAAAGGACCTAATAAGGTAAAAATGAAAGAAAAAAAACACATTAGGCATGTGAAGAGATTTGCAGGAGCAGGAAGTACCATGTTACTAGATCTACATTATTTTAGGATTGCAAAATAAAAATATCATAAAATATAGGGTAGCAGATTATTGTTTGTTTTGTTTCCCTCACAATGTTCCCGACTAAATTTGAATCACGTACTGCACCATTCATTCAGAAATAGCGCTTTCAACATGATTTTCTTCATACTAAAGGCTCGATAGGGTAGCAAATTGATAAAAATCACTAGTTTTTTTTTTAAAAAAAGGACAAATAACATACCACCAAAAGATATGATGCATTAAACGAGGCTGCTCCTTTCTTAATCAAAGATTTTGAATTCAAGTCGTAGATATGAAAAAAAATCTTGAATAGAAAGCACTTCCCCTCAAATATGACTTTATATGCAACGTAAATTTGAATTAATCGATCTCCAATACAAATAAGAAATCACAATAAAAGAGAAGGGACAAACATTTGTTTAAGAATGTTGTGGAACTTGGGTCCTACTACAACGTGATTCTTGCTGTGTGTTGTGTGGTTTGAATACATGTGTAATACCCCACCTTGCATTCACCTAGTTTGTGATACCTAAACCCATCCCATCACATGCAACTTAACTTAAAACTCATGTTTTCCATGATTTGCACCAACAACTACTCACATATTAACCATTAACTTTTATTGGATGTGATGAAATTATAATAAAATGTACAACAATAAAATATCCCATATAATCCGACGAAGAGGAATATAAAGTGAACGTAGATCTCAATTCATATCTTAGATATATGGATAGATTATTTCTGATGCCCCTTAATTTTTAAAATCTAGCAAAATCGTCCAACTTAACTAATTTATCTGAATTGAAACATTCAACCAAATCAACTCTACAAAAGTAATATTTTCACAGTGTAATATATTAAATCATATATGCTATCTACTACATATTATAATGACTATTTTTTTTCACTTTATTTGATTTTTTTAATCTAGAATTGAAGATGGAGTTGTATTCGTTAATAATTTTTGCAAATAATATTTGGTTGTTTGAATATATGAGCACTTTTCTTGAAATCATGATATGATTTAAATGAGGTCAATTTTATACAAATTTAAAACTAATTAGGATAAATTTGAAAAAGAAAAATATAGTGAAAGTGAAAACAAAGTTTGGGGTTTCAAAATTTTCAATATAATTTTAAGTTATTTGAAATTTTCATGATCAAACTAATATAAAAGTTAGTTTAATGTTTCCTCCAAAATTTGAAAGGACTTCTTTTATTATCCCCTTTAATTAGTTTATCTGTGTGTTTAAATATTTGACATCCTACATAATTGGTTTATAATATGATTTTAAATAGATTTAATTAAATTTTGATCAATGACAACTTTATTATTAATATCTAGAAGATGTAAATCAATGACAACTTGAATTTTAAATGATTTCCAACACTTTTGTTTGTCATATACAATGGGAAAGTTCTACTCAACCCACTGAATTTGTATTGAGTTGACTACTGATTTAAATAGTTCAAATTGTAATACATGTTAAGTCATTTTTGAGACCAAGAAAATTTTGAAAAAAGACCCAAGAAAGACTAAAAGAAATTATAATTCATGTAAAGTCATAATATATTAGATTCTTACAATAAGATTTAAAGGAATTTTTGGGTTGTAAAATACATTTCCAAGTTAGGTAAAAGAAAATTTCTCTTATACTTGTCTTGTTAATTACTCCAATAGAGATGGTACAGTACCTTTTTCATGGTGGATTCAGGATTTTTGTTAAGAAAATTTAAAATATGAAAAAAAAGGTAAATATACAAAGAATCAAAAGAGATTCAATATTTACCATACATATATATAAAAATATTAACTAGATATAAATAATGTAATTTTTTGCCAAAGGAATTCATTCCGCTCCGCCCCTTAAATAAAGCTAAATGCAACGTTATCCATACAAATACATTTTTTCTGTCCATTATATTATGCATCTACAAATGGGGCCAAATAAAACCCCCACCATATGATCCTCTTACTACTAGTATAAGATTATTTATTTTATCAGGGTTTGGTGCCTTTATGGAACACTGACTAAATTTGAATCGCGTACTGTAAGGCTCATTTAGGGAGTGACATTTCTAATAGGATTTTCTTCATATTCAGAGCTTGAATCTAAAATCTCTAATTAAGAATGGAACAGTCTCACCACCACTGTTAAGATTATTCAAAGTTCAAACCACCCATCAAGTGTGAATTAATTTGGATAATGTAAGTTAATATTACCAAATAGTGGATCTTAATAATCTTGTTAATTATTTAATTGGACACTTATATGACATCTTGAATTCAATTATGAAGCCAAATTGCCAATATAAATATGCTAAAAGATTTCTGTTTATAATATGGTTGATATGATATTTTGATTCAATTCTACAAACATGATTTGTTTAATTAGCAGGTTAATTATCTCATAATTGAGCAAAAAAAATTTTTTTAAAAAAATATCTAAATCTATCTAGTAGGGGAAAGAGAAAAGCAAAGGAAGGAGGATCCCATAATAAACACTTAAACCAAAGAGAAAGAAAGAACCTTTTTTTTTTTTTTAAAGTTGGGAAATTAAAGCCTATGTAAACAAAGGAATATACTAAAGTTCATTATAAAACACCAATAGATATAATATAAATATTAGTGGTTACTTTCTTAAGACACATTCTTTTCTTTGATTTTGTTCTTAAATCTTCAATCCATCAAAATATTTCCCTATCAGAATCTTTTTTTCTTTCCTTCACTCCTTCCTAATCATATGTCTAAATATCATTTAAAATTGCATACATAGATACACGTATGGCATGATGAAATGCTTATGGTATATATTGTATACCTTTAGCCACTACAAGAAACTCATCTTTTTGTGACAACTAAAGTCGTCATAGAATCTTCAAAGTCGCCACAATTGTTTTTAGCGACCATTAAGTTGTGGCAAGTACTTCCAAAACTAAATGTTACATGTGATGACTTATGGAAGTTGCCACTAATAATCAAATTTTGTCGCGACTAGGTCACTACAATAACATGTTTCATAAAATAAATTTTTGATGGGTGCTACTGGAAAAAAAATTAGTGGCGACTTGTATTCACAACTCATAATATATAAATATGTCATTTAATTTGGTTTCAGCTAACATTTATGTTTTTCAACTTTTGGTGTTAATAAGTAGACACTTAAATTTGTAAAAAAATTGAACAAGTATACACATATCCTACATGACATAATACATGCAGGACACCATGCACATAGGACACAAAATTTCCATGTAGGACGCCGCGTAAGATGAATGTGTCTATCTGTTCAATTTTATATAAAAATTTCATATCTCGATTATCACTTGAACTCATCTTTTGAACTTCTATTTCACCATTTTATTGAAGATCATGTGTGAAACAGAATTTTGATGAAATATGTTTAGTTTGGTCTTCTTTGACGTATCCTCCCTCCAATCGACCTATACATGCACCATTATGTTCGTACATATGACTAGAGCTATACATGCACCATGCTGGTACATACATACATATATATTATAGGATTGGGTACCACGTTTATATATATTATTATTATTGGATCGGGTGCTACGTCGATATATATATAGACATTATTATTGGATCGGACACCATGCCGATACATATTGGTTCAGGTACCACGTCGGTACACTAACAATTGTGTATGGGTTCCATGAGAGAATCAAGTTTATTTATTTGGTTATAATTATGACATATTGGCTCCTGAATGACCGAATTTATGTTTTAAATATTGGGGTTTTTCTTGTGTGGATCGAAATTACATGTTAAACATTGTAGGTGGTGATTGAGAATTTCTGAAAGTCAGACTATTTTATAACAATGGTTAGAGTTTTATATATCGATTGGCTAAATTGGGGCTACTTGTTATATGTCGTATAAATTGGAGCGTATAAGGTAGGGAGTGGCAATTTACACTCTAATGTTCAAGAAAAATATTACGTGATAAAATGGCTAGGTTATGATCTGATGTGAGGCATAAATGACTTAGAGGTTACCGTTGGCAGTGAAAGGAAATAGGGCGTATAAATTCCAAGGTAATGTTACTTGCAATGAGAGTGGTGAATGGGTGGATGGGCCCCCTAATTTTATGTTCAAGATGCATGCTTCTTATTTATTTTGCATGATGATTATGTGGTGGGTTCGGATCGATTGATGATGCCTATCAGTACGTGTTGTTTGTATTGATACTACTCTTTATATGCCACCTGGCATAGCTGTCTGATTGCAGGATTCAATGATGTTTCATAAGTGAAGACGCCAATGATTTCCGATAGCTTTTACTCCTCTATTCTTAGGGTGAGAGTTGTGTCATATTTTATTTTATGTTGTGTGTCTTCTTAGTTGCTCTTATACATATTTAAACCAGTTCCTTGAGAGGGATTTTGGTTAATTGTAAAATATGGTTCATTAATCTTGAGTTTTCATGACTGTTTCAGTTATTAAAGAGCTTTCTTATATTTTATTTACTTCAGCCTTTTTCGTCTTTAAATTTGGGTAATAAAAATTCTCCTATCTAGGTGTTAGAGTAGGTGATCGCACGACCTGATGGGTTTAGACCGTGACAATATATCTCCATTTAATATAATATCAAGACTTTTGTGAAAATATGTTATTCTTCGAGGCACAAGTCGTACTTTATATCTTGCGTATATACTTTCTCAAATTGATTCATTTGTACCCCATTGCCGTTATACCTTGATCTATGGACTATAACTTCAAAACATCATTTTTCTAAGTGAAACAAAATATACTTCAATTGTGCATTTTATTTGAATCATTTATCTATCCACACATGCAATATGACATATTTGAATTCAAGATCTTTTCCACCATGTATAACATTGATCACTACTTAATACAAGAAAATATCATTGTCGGTCATTTAACGCGATTTCACTATGCCATCACTTATAGAGATATCTTCATTTTTCATCATTTTCAGGTATCTGAATCATTGCCACGATTTTATGAAGTGTTATGTCATAATGCTCCTTTAAAGCACTTGCCGTATTATTCTGACCATCTTGATCATTTGTTCATCTCTTTCTTCAAGAAGTTTTATTTTTGTAATCTATTGATCTATCACGCTATAGGCATGCCATTGATTTTATCCTTCAAAGACTTCTTGTTGAAGTATGTGCAGCTGAATTATAACATAGGATCAACAAATATATCTGGCGATTGATTTGCAACATTTTGCAAATGAATTGTCTCATGAACTTTAAGTTTACATTTTTTTAACGAAGATCTAAAAATTTATCTCACACATAATTTTCAATTGTCAGTCATCTGTCTCCCTAATGTTAGAAAATCTAATATTCACCCTACCTCATCTGGGGATCTATCTTTGTGCGTGATGGAACAATTAAATTAGATATCACACATTCAAACTTTAGATGAATATTATTTGATTCCTAACCCTAAACCAATTGTGATAGGAAAATCTTGTTGGCTAAACAAACCAGCATTATCAACATAATTTCATTTTTGAAATTGTGCTCTTATTTTAACACCTCGAGCAAATAACCTTTCAAATGGTCTACATGGCAGGTGAATGAGACCACATTCATTTTTTATATGTTTCAAAATTTAAGAGGATGCAATTTCAACCTTAGTTAGTACAATGATCATTTTATCATGAGAACAAGTAACACGGAAATTCTTGAAGAATCTTTCATTTCTTCAATGTATAGCCACATGAATTCTCAATTACTTTTGCATCACATTTGAATCTAAATGAACAACTGATCATAATTCTAGTAAATTTTTAATTTACTTCTCCATGTGATTTCATCATCATGCTCATGTTTGTATACAACAAACAAGATAAATAAAAAGGTGGATAATCTTTTACATAAATATTTATAACTTGCTTTGATTAGAGTAATCTGAAGATATTAAATCTTTCCATAATATATAGTCTCAATATTATAATTTTTTCTTTTCAATTCTTTCGAAACTTACAAAGTTTCTTTTGAGACTTACTACAACCATATTATTCCTCCTATAGTTACACAACATCTCTTTTGGAGCTCACAATTAATTTTGTGTACTATCACATGACACCGTCTGTATGGTAAAAAATTATCCAAGGAGAAAATTATATTGTTATAGTCATGATCAAAATTATTACAAGCAAGACATGTTTTTTGTTTTACTTTTGTCGTATCATAAGTACAAAATCAATGACAAATTTCTGCTGCCACACAATAATATTATTTTGGTCATGGTCACAATATTTATAGGCAAAAAATATTTCTTTATTGTAATAAGTCTTTTAAGAGACGGGGGCATGAGTCAAGGCATTTTACTTAGTATAGGGTGAGGCGTAAGCCTCGAGACGTGGGGCGTAAGCCCTATGAATCTGTAAATTTTTAATTTACAATATAGTATTATAATACAATAATTTTTTTTATAAAAATACATCAATAATTTGAAATAATTACAAACATGATTAAGGAAACTCATAGAAAATAAAACTTTTAACATGATTATACCAAGTATAAATAATCTAATATCTTAACTTTCTAATAATAAAAGAATCATTATTTCTAAAAAAAAAATTATAATACTATATAATCTACTCCCCTAAGAGAAAATAATAAATAAAACTTACTAGTATTATAATAAAACATCAATCCATCATGAATAAAAATAAAATTACTTTAATAGGATATTTGTTTAATAGTATTGAGAGTCCTTTGAGATGAAGAGTTTTATCTTGGGTAGAGATCTGGTTATATTTTATCACAAGAAAGCATGATTGGATTCTTTGTAGAGAACGCCGAAAATTGAGCGTAAGACATGAATATATCTTTTGGGACAAGTGGAAGGAACAGGCTCAAGTGCATTGATTCTATATTTAGTCATGAACAATTGTAGTATACATACCTTAGATCGCTGGATAATGCTGAATTTTGCTCCAATTTTACTAAGTCTCTCTCATGTGACAGATGCAAATACAATGTTATAGTGCATGGGTGACTTGACTTTAAAAGTGGTATAGAGACATACAACTTAATGTACAAGACTGAGCATAATATTCAAGATTAGAGGGCAATATGCGCAATGTTCATTAGCCATTGAGGGATACTCATGTGATCTTGATCATCCCCAAGTTCTAAATTGTTCCTTTTAAAAGTATTTTCCTAGGTTGATCATCCTTCTTGATTGATGGACTTGCATTTACACACTCTGAGTGCGCCTCATATGACTTTTCATGTTTGTAATTGTTAGATACTGCATAGGTTGGACTTGTTTCTTTCACATGTTTCTTCATAATTGATTTAGAGATCATTGACAACTCATCATCATCTTGCAAGCTTGTTTCTCTTAGTACAAAATTGTAATATACTGAGTGGATTTTGGTTCATTCCTTCAACATGATGTCTTCTTTCATTTGTGTTCTTTAGTCTTGCCTATTTTTTCAACTTTTTTTTTCACTGTCAAAGCTATTATTCCATCCTTTTCTTTTGCAAGTGAGAGGAATTTATTCTACTTTCAATCATGTGTCTGGAGCAACATGTGTTCATTGGTGAATGTTGCCTACTTCCTCTCACTTTTCCTTCCAATTCAATGGTTAGATTTAGGAACCCATACTAGCTTGGATCCTTTGTATTGATAAAAAGGATGAATGAGATCTCTATAAATTCATATTGGTAAAACATTTTTAGATTTTATCTTTTGCCCCAACTTGTTCCTTTGACGTGATTCTTTTCTTTTAACATGGTTGATTTTTCTATTTGAGGCAACTTTGAAGTTTTTATTCATGTAAGTTATAACTATTGGGCAGGTACCCCTTGAGTGACCAATACTACCACAATGTGTGCACAAATAAGAGGTTTTCTTAGGTACTTCTTTAGCAAAACTGTCACAATCCGAGCCTACACCCTGTACGTGGCCGACATTCGAAGACCATTGTTGGTCCCCAAGTGAACCCTCATCCTGGCTGACTACAAGCGGAAAACTGATTCAAGCATACAAAGCTTAAAAACTGAAATAAAATTCAATAACCCAACTTTGTACAACTTTAACTCAAATGAAAAACTTAGAATAAATAATATATTCAACTCACCATAAAATAGGTAACTTAAGTCTTTAAAATATTTAATAACAATAAATGAATAATACATACTTCTCAACTATACTGACTATCTATGAAGCCTCTAACTGATAAAGATGGAAGTCGGGAGAAGACCCACGACATCCTGACTAAACTGAAAGGTAAATGAAATCCTCTGAAAACAAAGAGGCTCACCATAACTAACTTGAACTTCCGGATGTATCAACGAAGCTCTTGTTGATGATCTTGAATACCTGTGTCTACATCATGAGAAGATGCAGGCCAAATGGCTCAGTATATGGAATGTAAGAGCATGTAAGAGGAATTCTAAAGCATAAACATAAGTTTGAAAAGAATCTGAAAGAAACTGAAGAACTTACCTGGCTCAACTCAACTCAACATAACTGAACTCATTTCAATATAAAACAATTTAAAACATGTGCAATATAAAGAAAAGTTGTTTAAAAACATGATGCCAACTCTGTGTGTATGCAAAGATACATATAACTCTAAGATGTATGTAAAATAACAAATAATCTGATGTATATAAAAATATAAAATACTTTTGTGGGAGTTTATTTAATCGACAACCATCACATAAGAGCTATTGTGATGATACATCGATCTTTCTCACGCTGCCTTGCCACATGTATAAAACCTGAACTACTAAGTGGATCCATTAGTCTATGCGAAAAGGATTCATCTAAAAAGTATGACCTTTTTCTACCCATGATGGCTATATGCTTTATGGGGCTGTGAGTTGTCTGAACTCTCCCCATATCGGTGTTCAACACTACTTCCAAAATATACTAGCTCTTTATATTTTAAAAACATACTTCCTTCTGTAATTTGACAGGCTATCTTGGAAATCAAAGTTTCCTCTCTTGCTTTATTGTGAAATCATTTACTCTTTAACTGAAAACTAGCCCAAAGGCTCTTTACTGAAAACTAGCTCAAAGGCTCTTTACTGAAACACTAGCTCCTACTTGAATGCGAATACTCTTTTTATTTTCCTTGTCCTAGTCATATTGGATGAACATAGCCCACGTTGACACAACCTTTTTGCACTGGTTTCTTGTCAAAAAAGCAATCATTCTACCATTTTATAACTTTTCATTCGTGTGGTTGATGTTTTCCTTATCCAGTTGGATTCAGTCTGAAAGGAACATGCCAGTGCAATTGGTTTCTTTCATCTGTTCTTCTATTTGTCAATTATCAACATCTATCTCGATCTAACAAGTATCATTCATTTATTCAATAATTATAAGGATCAACAATTTTAACACATAATTTGTGTAGGATCTGTTAGGCGAGCCCTGAGTGTTGGGCTTGCTTAGGGTGTACAATCGCACGCTTAGGGCGTAAGTCTTACAAAACTAAGCCAACTTGAGTCTCAGGACGTTTTGCTAGAGCCCCGCCCCACGGTGAGCCCCGAGGTGAGTCCCAACAAAGTCTTTTAAAATAATGATTGTAGGCAGTATCCGGGCCCTTTAAGAGGCAACATTTGACTTCCCCTTATTTATTGGGGTCCCAGGAGGCGTAATAGCCTAAAAGTTGTCCAGTCTTAAACAAGACAGGAAACCCCTTAGACTTCTTCAGAAAAGGAACATCAAACGTTTACTGCGTTCCATCCTTTAACCCTTCGTATATCAGCTTGGCAGGCAAGCTACCTTGATCCGTCTTCAGCTTCGATTGGTTATACTCAAAAGCTCCAATAAGCCCTAAAGTCTCTTTCCGCCTAAAACTCTGCCAAGAGAGCGTTGCTTCATTGTTATACAACGCAACCAACTTACCTGGTTGAAGGTGTCACGTCAGCACAAAAGATGCACAAAAATACAGAAAAATGAGTTTAGGGGAGGGGGGGAGAGGGGGGGGGGATAATAGGACCCTAATTAAATTAAGGCGTGTCACTGAGATTTTTGTCATAGTTTAAGGATACTAGTGCCTTAACCCAATTAACAAGGGAAAAAACATCTACTATGCTAAATAAATCCTTTGTAGTTTGTACCCAAATTCAAGCACCTTCTTTAGGATGAATTTTATGTGTGAATCATATATTGAATGTAAAATTATTTACCACTAAGGGTGTATCTGCTACATTGGAATTTTCTTGAATATTTTGTTGGTTAAAAAGTTTGAAATATATTTCTTTAGGAAAACTTAAAACAAGAAAAATGATTTTCCAAGTAAAAATAAAGAAAATAAGTTTCATAAGTGCATCTTCTAACATACTCTACCATCCTCATACATGCCACCCCCACATTCCTACCCCTACATAGTATTTGCTTTAGATTATATAAAATATTTTAGGGATAATACTTAAAATTCATTTACCAAACATAAAATAAAAATAAAAATCAAGAAAATATTTTTGGTGAAAAATATTTTCCTTTATACCTAACATACCCTTAAGTATCGTATTAAATTTATTTAAAATAGATAGAAATTTTTAACCCTTAATTATAAATATAAATAATTTTAGAAACTCTCTTTCAAATTTTACTCCATCATAGTGGTTTACTTTATAGTTTATGATATTCCACTTACCCATATAAATATTGGGTCCAAGTCCTAATATTACTTCTTTTTTATTAGAGAATGTTATCTCTTTTAATGACTTATATCCACTGCGAATCAAGATTTAGGGATTGAAAATCGAACAATGAATCTTAGTGATGTGAATTCAAATGTGAGTTTGAATGTTGAAATTGATTTTATAAATAGTTGATTATGTATTTGAATAATAGTGCTAAAATTGATATGAAGTAGTTGATATGCTTTGATAAAAGTGTAAAAATTGATAATAAATAATTGACATATTTGATAAAAAGAAAGTGATAACAAGCTATTTTTATTTAAAATGACTAAAATACCTTTACATTTTTTACAAAAAAACTTTACAAAATTAGATAGTAACCTTGTAAAGAAAAGGAGAAACAATGGATATAGGTTGAATATGGAGTTAGCTGTTTTAATTTAATTACCCCCCCCCCCCCCCCCAAACAAACATTGGATCTTATTTTCAAAAAGACACTTAAGTTTTACAAGAGTCTCTTTTTATTGTAATCCTTTGGTATTTTAATAAGTTGTCTTTAGTGATTGATAAGTGAAACTCACTTTCTTTCTCAAAATTAGAATTGCCCAAAAGAGACCACATTAGTACCACTTTAAAGTTGTTTAGGTAAATAATAAGAACCCATAAAGTTTAAGTGTCATCTTGAAAATAAGGTACAAATTCATGGAGTAATTATGTATTAATCTCTTTTATTTTAGGAAGTATATTTGAGAATTTAAAAAGATACATTAAGGATAAAATAGTAAAACTTTTGGTCAAACTAGAGGTGTTTATAAGTTGAAAAATCATAAGCTATGCATGACCAACCTATATTTTTTACTAATTTTAGCTTTTAATCACTTGATTTATAAGTATTTTTGTTGTTTATCAAGTATGTAAATAAGCTAAAGAGTACTTCCCAATTCATTTTTACTTGTCATGTTTCATTCTATGAGAGTCAATTTAACTAAGTTATGAAATTAAATTAAATTAAATTAACATTTAAATTTTAAAAAATCATATGAAAAATACTACTCCCTCTGTCTCAATTTCTACGACTTACTTTCATTTTTAGTCAATCCTAAAAAGAATGACACATTTCTAGATTTAGTAACAATTTTACTTTAAAATGCACATTTTATCCTTAACGAAATGAATTTTAGTCACACAAATATCTATGATTTATTTTAAACCACAAATTTAAAAGTCTTTCTTTTCTCTTTTAAACTTCTTTGTTGAAAGGAGTATAAATTATTATCCTGCTCATATTAATATAATTAAAAAATATATTTTAAAATAATAAATAAAAAATTATATTATTTTACTCTCGAAATAGCTCCAAATAAGTAAAGTTGAGGGT
Source organism: Solanum verrucosum (assembly GCF_900185275.1). Lineage (NCBI taxonomy): Eukaryota > Viridiplantae > Streptophyta > Magnoliopsida > Solanales > Solanaceae > Solanum > Solanum verrucosum. Next base: position 469,813 of record NW_026020211.1, read on the forward strand.
GAATGAAGAAATATATAAAGAGTTAGAATAACATTTGGTGATGAAAGTGACAGAGATGCATGGCAGCCAATAGCTCCAATCTACCCCACAATCTCCAACCTACCCCTCTCTCCCTCTTTTCCTATATATATATATATATATATATATATATATATATATTAAACATAGTTGTCTAATTTAAAAAATTAAGAGATAGTTTATTTTTTGTATCTATTTTATCATTGCTATTAAATACTACTCTCTTTGTCCCTAATTACTTGTCCATTTTGATAAATCAAGAAAAAATAATTTTTTTTACCTATTATACCTTTAATTAATTACTGTGAAAAAGGTAGAACTTCTTGAAAATCTTATGTTTTTAATTCATTCACTTCATAATTAATAGGGGTAAAATGGTAAACTCACTATGTGAATCATTATTTTTTTAATACGTATGTCAATTCAAAAGTGGACAAGTAATTAAGGATAAAAAAAAATATTTGTCATTTAACACACTTTTCAAAGCATTACATTTAATAAAGTAAAAAATTAATATAATAATATTATCATAGTATTATTTCTTAAGAAATTTGTTTCAAATCAATAGAAGACAACGAGAAGGGAATATACATATATATGCAACAAAAAGTGTGTAGTGAATATCTGTATGCCTAAATTTTACTCAAGAAAAAACACACAAGTCTTGTTTGCGGGTTTTGTGTGATCTCTGTTCTCTGTCCTTGTTTTAGTTTGTTGCGATTCTTATTCTCCTCCTCTCAATCTTGCCCTCTTCTCATTCATTCCTTGTTTTCTATCTTCCATTTCTTCAGATTCGATCTCTCTATTTGTTTTCTTTGATATTATTATATTATGCTTTGCTTTCTTTGAGCTGGTGGATTCTTTGCTTTTGCAACCACTCACACACAAGAATAAAGGTATCAATTTGGTGCAAGTGGGCTTATTTTTACATAGATCTGCAACCCCTTTTGGATTCTCCATCTTTGCACTCACTTTTTGTATTGAGAAAGGTGAAAAAAAGTTGTTATTTGTTGTTCTTGAATAATAAATTCAAAGATTGTAAAAGGTTCAGCACTTTTTGAGGCTGAGAGATTTTTTTGGGATTGGTTTAATTTGGCAATTGTGTTTATGTTTTGAATGAAAAGGGTTGATTTGTTGGATTGAGGGGAGAATTGGGTATTTGGAATTTGAAATAGTTATTGTAGGATTGTTATTAGAAACGGGTGTGACGGATTCGAATACGGAGAATAGGGGGGTTGGTTGTGTTGCTGCTCTGGATTGTTTATTGAATATAGTCCGGGCACTCCGGACGGGGTCCTGCTTAACTTATGAAAGCAGGACCCCTGTTCCGGGTTCTCCTACATCTGCAGTTGGAATTAAGAAGAAGAAGAGTAGGCGGGTATCTAGAAATTCTTCCTTTAACAAATGCAAGGAAGAACAGCTGCGTAAGACTCCTGGACGATTGTTCTTGAATGGCTCAAGTGAGGCAGCTTCACTTTTCACTCAGCAAGGCAAGAAAGGAACTAATCAAGATGCCATGATTGTTTGGGAGGTTAGTCCTTGAAATTCATCTCACTGTAGTTGCAAATAGTTATATTGGACTATGCTTTAATAGGCTTTTTGTTTCATAGTTGCATTTGCTTCAGCTTATATAGTGCTTGTACTTCAATCTTGGGGAGTTGGTGGGTGTGTTTGATCTCAGATTGTTCACCTGATATTATGTTGACCCTCTGATTTGTGAGTACTTATAACTGTGACATTTGTTGTTCTTCGTCAGCCAATAAAGGGTCTATAATAAGCTGTATCAACCGTGAAGTTAGGATTTTCATTAAGGGAAGTCAAAATATTAAAAAATAAAATTAACACATGAAGAAGTCAAGGGGATTCAACGAATGATACTATATATACAAAAGGATTTTCCTTTACCTATTTTTGCATAGTGTAACTTTTCAGTGAAGGGACAAGGTGGCTCCGCTACTGCCTATTATGTGTTCTCTTCTTGAAACCTTCTCTCTTCTTTTTCCTTTTGTCTCATGTTGTAGTATAGCTGAAGGTGTTGAAAACCTTCTAGTTTTTTATCAAAAAGAATTTACCTCCTAATTGTGCTTCACTTGTACTGGGTCATTATCTTCTTCAAGTTTCTCCAGGAAGTCATATTTCAGAATGGATAAACTCAAAAATCTCTATTTTTTTCCCTTTTGTTTTAGGTTTCAAGTTTTTTGCTTATGGAGACTTCACATTATTGACCCTGCTAGTGTCATATGAGGCATAGTCAGTTTTATTTATTGTAGTGGAACTTAACAGACTTTTTCTCCATGTCCATTCCCATTTAAGGGCATGGATGATTAAAGATAAAAGCATGAAAAATCCACCAAAAAACACAGGCAATCGATTCTATATAATAACGAAAACCTTGTGGATGCATGTGGGAGAAGTTAGGTTAATAAAAAAATAATGTATGAGATACTGTGATTAGCTACTGATAACATTCTTTCTAGATTGATAAACTATAGTTTCCTGGACATGCCTAGAAAGGAAGTGTTTCATTTTTTATCAAGCTAAGGAAAGTATATCTTTAGACTCTGCCATTTCTTTCTTTTCTTTGGAGTCTGTGGATTGTTGTTGGACAAAGGATTTGTTCACATTTTTTCATTCTTGGCCTGATTTTTCCTAGTGATCCTTTTGTTCTGATTTTGTCTCATATGGAGAGCATCTCCTAATTCATCTTTTATAAATAAATTTCAGAACTTCGGTTCCAGAACAGATACTGTATTCTGTGGTGTTTTTGATGGCCACGGTCCTCATGGCCATATGGTTGCCAAGCGAGTCAGAGATTCCCTTCCCTCGAAGCTAAGTGCACATTGGGAAGTTAATCTGAAAAGTGAGGATGTTCTAAAGGAGATCAGTCTAAATGCTGGGGCTAGCCTATATCCGGAGGATGCTTCCCTTGTATCTGCGGCTGATGAGTCTAGGGTTTCAATTGATGTTGAAGAGACTGGAAAGCACCCAGAGATCTTTCAGACTTTGAAGGAATCATTTTTGAAGGCTTATAAGGTTATGGACAGGGAACTGAAAAGCTACACCAATATTGACTGCTTCTGTAGTGGGACAACAGCTGTAACCCTTATTAAACAGGTCCTTGACAGATCCAGAAATTTGAATCTAGCTCGATATTATACTGAAACTTTTGGAAGACTTGAACCCCATTAATTTTTTTTCTTGCAGGGCCAGGATCTTGTTATTGGAAACGTAGGCGACTCCCGAGCAATTCTGGGTACCAGAGACAAAGATGGTTCTCTTACTGCTGTACAATTGACAGTGGATCTGAAGCCTAATCTACCAGGTTGGTTTCATTATATTGTGTAGTGCTGATTGAACTGATGATGGATCAATTTGCTGGATGTTTGCTTTTGTGCAGATCATCTTACAAGATTACCAACTTGTGTTGATTTAATGAATTATGATGTCATTTAGTTTGGCATAAAAACTTCATGATACCTAACCATCACTCATTTGTTTTTTTTTTTTTTTGATAAAAGTTAAGTTGTATTCTTCAGCATTAAGGGTATGCTGGCTACCTCCAAAAAGTTACAAGTTGAAACCATAATTACATAGATCCTAGGAAATCTACCAACTGTTCTACTTCTTCTATACCATCTTCTTTACACCAAAAAAACAACATGTTAATGCAATTTTCTTTAACTTTCTGAATAGAGTTAGTAATATTTTCATGACACCTAAGGTGTCTTTCTCTCCAAATAGCCCACCAGACACAAGTAGGTACTATAGACCACCATCTTTTTTGGGTCTTGCTCCCCCCCCTCCTCATCCAGCAGCTCAAAAGATCAGCAGTATGTTCTGGCATCACCCAGGGCTCTTGAGAAATGGTGTGAACCATGCGCCACACCTGTACAGTAACCCTACAGTGTAGGAATAAGTGGCTGTTAGTTTCTTCCTTCTCATGACAAAAAAAACACCTGGAGACAATCTGGAAGCCTCTTTTCTTGAGTTTTTCCCGAGTGAGACATGCCCTTCTGATGACCAACCAGGTGAAGCATTTCACCTTGGTTGGGATGTTGCCCCTCCTAACCATCACTCATTTGTTGCTAAAGCTTTCTGACATTTGCCTTCGTCTCTCCTCTCTATTTTGGCCTCACCTAAATGTACAAACTTCAATTGGCTGCTTCTGTTTAACTCAATTATGAACCATAGTGACATTTTTATTTGTCTTTGATTTAAAAAAGATAAAGAGAAACTTTCCACATATTATTTGTTATGTTGCAATTATAGAAGTAATCTTTTCCAACGAGGGAAAAGAGAGGTTAAAGTTCAGAGGACTTGGAAGGGAAAAGAACTGAACTTCTGTATGCTGCCCATTCAATCACCATAACAGATACCGTGTTCTATTTTGTTCTCTCTCTCTTTTTTTTCTGATGAAGTAAACCTGACTTCCAAACCAACTTCCGAGTTGTCAACAGTGGCCCTCTTCCTACCTTGCTCCCACCCGAACTCCAACCTCTTGGCTGGAAGTGGAGTGCTCTTGCCACTAGAGCAACCTCACTTGTCATTTGCTTCTTTCTTCTTTTCTTTTTCTAATTCATTTTATCATCTCCTTATTTCTAGGCATTCTTTTATGTTGCTCTATTTGTTTTTATGAAATAATCGTGAAAATAAAAAGAGTCATTATCTTGATAAAATCAATTTTCACATTGATAGACAAGAAGAAAAAAGGAATGCATTTGTCCTCCTTGCAGCATTAGAGGATTAGTTTGGTTTTATTACATTTTTATGAGGGTTAAAAAATAGTTTCCTAGCTGCTTCATGATGGAGTTTCAGTAGTAAGGGGGTTAGGGGACACCCGTGAAGTTTGTGTGTGACAGGCCTTCGAGGACAAGTTTAGGGGGTAATTTACTAATTTATGTTGTACCAAATTTTTACTAATTTATGTATTTTCCCCTAATATAACATCGCGGTCGGTGCACTGCATGTTTGAAAGTGTTGTGCTTCTGCAGAACTATATAGTGGCTGAATATGAAAACATTGGCAAAGTGTGATGAATTAATTGCTTGTATATTGTCACAAGTTTGATAATAGTCAAAAGTTGAAAATCATCTTACTTTGTTGACTGAAGTGTTGTATAAACTAAAAGGATTAGGATCTCATCTATGTGTGGGTGAAGTATTAGGGTACTGGTTAAGGGAAACCTGCTGGTAAAATCATCTACTTAAGATGTCCCTTAAGTATAGAAACTACTTACTATTAGTGTAAATTGAACTGTCAATGCAAACACATCCACTATGATAAATGAATAACAGGAGCAGAAGTTTTCCCTTCTCGACAAATTGCACCTCTTATAAATTATGCTTATGTTGAAATCTTGCAGTTCTTCAAATTTTCTGTACTGCCAATTCTGTCCATCTTGCTTCCTTAGCTAAAGGTCTTCTTGCATCCTTAGAAGCGTCCTGCTCTCAAGACAACTTTCTGGACTTCCTGTAATTTGAGAAGTGATGTGCAATTGACACTCTTTACATTCATGACCAGTTATCAACAAACATTACTTGTGTTATCGAACTGAAGTGAAGTAAAATGGAATGGAATGGAATGCAGTTACCTTGATTTGGAAGAAAATAAGACACATATTAGGAAAAAAAGAGGATGGAAAAATCTCTCTCTTGAATGTGACATGGACATCGTGTTGGGTGATTTAGAGAACTCATAGAGTCGGTGAGATTTTGGATATTGTAGGTGTTAAGGTAGAGGAGGTTAAGGATGCTATGTGTAAGATGAACCAGGGAAAGAGCAATCGGACTTGATGAAATTCCGGTTGAGTTTTGGAAAAGCATAGACAAGGCAAGGTTTGCGTGGCTGCTTGGGTTGATTAATGTCATTTTTAAGACATCTAAAATGCCTGGCAAACAGAGGCGGAGTACTATGATTCTGTTGCACAAGAATAAGGGTGATATCCATAATTGCAACAATTACATGGGTATTAAACTGTTGAGTCACACCATGAAAGATTGGGAAAAGGCGGTGGAGACGAGGGTGAGGACCTGTTTGCATTCATGCCAGGGCAATCAACTACGGAATGCATTCATCTTGTGTGGAGACTAATGGAGAAATATAAGGAGAGGAAATATGATTTGCATATGGTGTTCATTGACCTTGAAATGATCTACGACAAAGTTCTAAAAAAAGTCCTTTGGCGATGCTTGGACTCCAAAAGTGTATTGGTGGCTTACATTAGGCTGATATAGGTCATGTATGATGTAGTCAAGACACGGGTAAGAATGGTGGGAGGAGACTCCGAGCATTTTCTAGTTGAGATGGGGTTGTACCAGGGTTCAACACTTAGCCCTTCTATTTGTATTGGTGATGGATGAATTGACGCAACATATTCAAGGTGAGGTGCCATAGTGTATGTTGTTTGCAGATGACATTGTTTTGATCGAGGAGACTTGTGGCGGAGTTAACAATAGGTTAGAGGTGTGGAGACAAACTCTAGAGTCTAAAAGGGTTCAGGTTGAGCAGGACCCAGATAGAGTATTTGAAGTGTAAATTCAGTGATGTGTCGCATGAGGCAGGCGTGGAGTTGAAACTTGATACACAAGTTGTCCCCAAGAGAGAAAGATTTAAGTATCGAGGTCTTTGATCCAAAGAAATTTGGAGATCGACAATGATGTCACACATCGTATTAGTGCGGCTTGGATAAAGTGGATGCTTGCATTCGGAATATTGTATGACAAGAAGTACCACCAAAACTTATAGGTAAGTTTTATAGAATGGTGGTTAGACCAGCTTTGTTGTATGGGGTGGAGTGTTGACCAGTCAAGAACTCTAGGTTCAAAAGATGCAAGTGGAGGAAATGAGGATGTTGAGATATATGGGTGGGTATACCAAGAGCAATATGATTAGAAATGAGGATATTTGGGACAAAGTGAGAGTGACCTCTATGGTGGACATGTTGAGGGGGTTTGGGCATGTGAAGAGGAGACGTGTGGATGCCCCAGTAAGGAGGGGTGAGAGGTTCTATATTTTGGGGCCAAGGAGAGGTAGAGATAGACCGAAGAAGTATTGAGACATGATTAGACAGGTGATAGCACAACTTCAGCTTACCAAGTACATGACCATAGATAGGAGGGTATGTAGGTCACATATAAGGGTAGAAGGTTAGTAGATAGTTGGGAGTTGTCATATTACTAGTCTATTCATGTATTTGTCGTGGTGGTAGTATAGAGCACCGTGTTGGTCGTAGTATTAGCCTTTTCATCTAGTCAGTGTATTTTGGTATCAGTGATCATCCATGGTTTAATGTATTTAGGTGATTGCACCTTCTTCTTCTTGTTGACGATTCCTTGCATATATGCTCCATAGTGTTTTTCTATTAGTTTTCATGTTGCTCTCCACTGCCCTTTTTCTTGTAATTATTTCTTTGATTTGCTTGAGTCAAGGGTCTTTCAGAAATAGCATCTCTACCTCGGAGAGGTAGTGGTAAGGCCTGCGTATACTCTACCCTCCTAAACCCCACTTTGTGGGATTTCAATGGGCATGTTGTTGAAATGCTTGCTTTGCAAATTCTTGGAAGCTGAACTTTTAGACTTTTTTTCTGGTGGATGCACTATACGGACAAAAGCCTGGTGCAAAAATGAAATTCGGAAAGTAGGATGGAAGCCATTCTACATAATGTCCAACCCTATAGACGGCACCCTTGAAAGCATTATATTTTTCTCTTTTTGGGATAGGTTACTGATTAATACTATTGGTGCTTATTTCAATTTAATGTTCTCCTAATTTCCTCTTCTTCCTTAATGTACAGCGGAGGCTGAAAGAATTCGTAAATGTAGAGGGCGTGTTTTTTCTCTTCGCGATGAACCAGAGGTTGCTAGAGTGTGGTTGCCAAATAGCGACTCTCCTGGACTTGCCATGGCACGTGCTTTTGGAGATTTTTGCCTCAAGGATTTTGGTCTCATCTCTGTGCCCGAAATATCATATAGGCGTTTAACGGGAAAAGATGAATTCATTGTTCTGGCAACTGATGGGGTATGAAACTTGAGTTTTTAGTACTTTGTATTCCCATTTTGTTAAAAAAAATGTATACACAGGTTCTGGTATTTCTTGCTCAATGTTTATTACATATTATTTATCCTAATCAAAAAATATTTTTTATGACAGATATGGGATGTACTTACAAATGATGAAGTTGTAAAGATTGTCGCGTCTGCTTCATCCCGTTCGTCTGCAGCTCGATCGCTAGTTGAATCAGCTGTTCGAGCCTGGAGGACAAAATACCCTACTTCTAAAGTTGATGATTGTGCAGTTGTTTGCCTTTTTCTTGATTCAAACTCAAACAACTTGTCCACTGCTTCCAATACAAAAGATAGTGACAAGACTGTCTCAATGAAAGCAAATGAAGTTGGTGCTAAGATAGATGATACCTCTGGTCCAACTGCATTTCCTCGTTCTGGAACTGTTCGAGAAGTTGAAGTTTCAGGAGAAGGCGATGACGTTTCAGAAGAAGAGATAGAGGAAGCATCAGAACATGAGGAACTGCTCTCAGAGGTGGGGGCGGAATGGTCTGCACTGGAAGGGGTTTCCCGGCTGAACACATTATTGACACTGCCAAGGTTTGTGCCTGACAAGGACGAGAATTAAACTGTTTGGAATCGAACTCAAAGAAGCAACAGAGGGTGAGATTTCAAAGTTTGGATTTATTTCTTTTGGTTATTTTTCAATTTTATTTAGTTCCATCCATTTTATGGTCTCACATATCTATCTACTGGGAGGAAAAAAAAAATAGGGGGATTTTATATTTGTTGTAGACTGGAGAGGTGGCCCCAGCTATATTAGAGTGTCTGGGAATCATCCATTCTCTTCCTAGTGTTGGTAAAAGTGGAATTTTGTAAAAACCAACTCTCCTGTCTTGGTTGCTAGCTTTCTTTTCTTTCGCATAAATACCAAGATTGTGTACCTTATCAAAGAGATATCGAGATTGTGTGTTTTTCCATCATTGTTATGTTGATTAATAATGTGTGGTAATGCAGTCCTCTTTTTGGTTCAAGTTGCAGATTATGTTCATCTCTCTTTGATCAACATTTGCACTAGTTAATTTATGGGGTTGAGATGTTTTAGTATAACATTTGCTTTATTCTTTTGAAAATACATACAAAGTCAGGCATGATTATAAAGTAGAGAGAACACACCTCATCTGGAAATAGCTCAAGATGTGAAAATCTGCAAGTCATCAGTGTACACGAGACGAATTCCCCAACTTTTTAGGAAAATATGTTTCCTCAAAGAGTTTGCAGAAAAATCGATCTGATACCAATTGTTTGGGCTGTCTATGTGGTTTTTGTACATTGACCAATAGTCCTCAAATGGCACATAGGCAAGACATGTGTGATCTGAAGCAACATTCTTGTTTGTCCCTACAAAACCAATGTTCATTAGGCAACTCGTGCTCCTCCGGAGGTGGCTTTTGATTGTAAACTCAATCGAAATGCCTGGCATTTCCTGTAGGTAACCTTCATGAACTGATAACCATGTTGTTTCAAGGTCAGACACAACACAGATGGCAAATCCCATGAATTTATCATTGTACCAATCGTTTGGCAGCTGCATTGAAACTGAAGTTCCGTTGAGTTTGTAACCAAACCATTCTGGAACTTGTTCTCCAGGTAGGTAAATGCTAAAGTGACCACTTTTAACAATGCACTTCTGCAGCACAAAATCACAACATTCATGTTAGTTAAGAGACTCTTATCTATTGTACTTAGACTCATGGTGATCAATTGTCTGATCTCGAATATGAACGTAAAGGGTACGAAGATAACAATACATAAAGATGAAGACGTAAGGAGACCTTGAATAGGTGAAGCCACAGTGAGGTAGCCATGTCATGCATCTGCTGATTCTCAAGTAGTCCAACACAATTAGTGAACGATATTCGCTGCAACAACTTGTAGTAGGTCAATATTCTTACATTATCAGTCATCAGGGATGTACAATTATCTGCAAAAACTTCCTCTATTGTTGTTGGAGGTTCTGGCAACCTTTCAAGCCTCTCACAACTCACTAGCTCAAGGATTCTGAGCCGCGGAAGCATGTTGAGACTTGCTTGAGAGATATCCACAAAATTATTCCCACTAAGATTTAGCTCAACCAAAGATGACAGGCATCCAAGATCACTAGGAATTCCTTCATCCAACATACAACAATCACTAAGATCCAATTTCCTCAAAGAAAATAAACCGGAAAAGGAAGAAAACATCAGACTTGTTGGCTTTTGATTATGTTTTCTTGGCCGAAGCCATGCCAAGAAAAGTGAATTCCATGTCTGAGATACCATGCCTTTACATCCATGAAAAGATAAGATCTTAAGGCTCTTCAATAGTGTAATTGAGGATGGTGAGCTTTGAATGGCAGTTTCATCACAATAGAGTTCCTCCAAGATTGCTATATGTCCCAGTTCCTCTGGCAACTTTTCTAGCTTTGAACATCCAGAGAGAATAAGAATCCTAAGAGATTTTAATCTGCCTATGGTTTTTGGTAAATTTGTAAGATTCCTGCAGTAGCCTAGATTCATCAATTGAAGGCCAGTGAGACGTTCAATTGATGAAGGCAACTCTTTTACATCTGTAGCTTCCAAGTAGACCTCAGATAAGCAATTCATGTCACTTGTGATTTCTGGGAAATTCGCGAGTTTCAAGCAGCCAGAAAGAATTAAAGTCTCAAGATTATCCAATCGAATATTGTTTGGAAGGCTCTTAAGATTCCTGCAGTTCTTCAGGTTTAGTAGAACAAGATTTTTGAGATATCCCACAGAAGGATGGATCTCGATTATACTCGAACAATCTTCAAGAACCAACTTCTCGAGATTGGGTACCCCCGTGAAATCTGGACAGCTGACTAGCTTTTGCGAGTGACTAAGGTTGAGAAACTTCAGTTTGTGTAGGACCTTTATTCCCTTCCACAAGTGCACAACGCGGCTATACTGCATTTTCAGACAAACAAGCCTTTCTGCTCGAAAACCTGCTGGAAGTGACTTCATTGGGTAGCCATGCCAATGAAGCCATATCAATTTATTAGGAAGACAATCTGGAGCTACGGAGACACTTGCATTGTGTATCTTGAGCAGCCTCAGGTTGTCCGTATATTTGAAGGCTTCTGCACCAACATTTATGTCTTTCGGAATAGGCAAGTGCAACCATATGCCTTCCACAGCTTCTGTGCCCTATAAAAGGAATGAACTGTTACATTAGGGAACTACGTATTTAACTTCTCCTGAACGATCAAAACGTGTTTCATGCTGCAGTATATACTTACCGTATTTTCAGATAGTACATGAAGAATATCATCGGGAGACCAGAGCCTACTATACTTGCCAAGGTTGTTTGAAGCTTCTTTGCGAACAATACACCAACCCATCTCTTGGATCAACTGATGCATCACAATCCGACCTTTTGAAACAGTTACAAGAGATTTTTCGATGAGATTTCTTATGCCAATGACAGGAGTAAAACTGAAACTACGAAGAATTCTAATTACAGAACCTTTCTTCTTCCCTTTAAAGAAACATGCAATATCTAAGAAGATCTTTTGGTCAATCTCACTTAGTCCATTGAAACTTACTTTGAGTTTTTCTACAATTTCGCCTTCTGGAATTTGTTTTAGTCTCTCCACTGTTTCTCTCCATTCAATCATGCCTCCGCCATACAGAGAGGAACCCAAAACTTTAAGAGCTAATGGAAGACCACCAGCATACCGAACAACTTCAGCTATGATCTCTCCATATCCACTTTTGGGATGGTGTTTCTGGAATGCATATGAACTAAGGAGTTCAATACTTTCATCGGTGTTTAACAAACTCACTTTATACATTTTGTCCACGTTATATTGACGAAGCAACTGCTTATCCTTTGTTGTTATGATGATTATACTGCCTGCACCAAACCAGTCATGGCTTTTAGCTAGGGCATCTAACTGGTTTCCATGATTGACATCATCAAGAACAATTAGGACTCGTTTCCCATTTAGTCGTCTTCTTACCAAGCTGGTTCCTTCAAATACGTTGTTTATTCTTAGATCTTTTAACAGAAGTAGTTCAGAAAGAAGTATCTGCTGCAAATGTTGGATACCATGTTTGGCCGAATTTTCTCCAACTTCATGAAGGAAAGTAGTACCTTGAAAGTAACGGAAAATCTTGTCGTAGATGGCTCTTGCTATAGTTGTTTTCCCAATTCCGCTCATTCCCCATATTCCAACGAATTGAACTTTATCAGACTCCAGATTCAACAAGGAATACACCGTCCCCATTCTTGAGCGTATTCCAACAAGATTTTCAGTAGCATCAGAAGCAGTATGATCTAATATCTCCATGACACATTCTACAATTTGCTCGATACATTTTGATTCGTGCCTGATATCAGAAAGAAATGAATTACAAACTCGATGTTCTTATGGAAAACAAGGCACAATTGGAAGACGAAAACCAAAAGTGAAAAGTACACATAAATTTACCCGTTAGCAATATTTGGCAAATCCCAACCAGATACATTTGCTGCTTCCATCATAGCAGTACGCCATCTCTTCACCCTTTCTCCATCATCTATGAAATCTAACTCATGTTTAGCGAAGAATTCACCAACATTTGCCTTTTGTTTTCTTACGACAGATGGATCCACGTCATAGAAGACAGGAAGAACAATTTGTTCCCTGAGTTTCATGCATTGAGTGATCTTAACTAGCTCATCTAGACACCACGAAGAAGAAGCATAGTTTTGAGAGAATATGATGATGGAAATCATCGACTCTTCGATGGCTTTGAAAAGTGAAGGTGAAATAGATTTCCCTCTTTCAAGTTTTTCATCATCTTTAAAAGTGTGAATTCCTCTTTGCTGCAAAGCTGTATATAGATGATCGACGAAATTCTTCCGTACATCCTCTCCTCTAAAACTTAAGAAAACATCATAAGTGCATGGCCACAAAGAAGAAGCAGAAGAAGAAGATGATCCTGTTTCAGCCAATCCATCCATTGAGAGACAATATGCAAACAAGAACAATATGTTTACCAAAGTATTCAATTTTCCTCTTTGTGCTCAAGTCAACTAATGACTCATATATGATTCAGCAGGACCTTCAGAATAAGTATGATCTTATTATATGTCGGCGAGAAGCGGCTCTTTCACGCTTATGAGCATTCTGGTGTCCTCCAAGAGCTTGAGAAGTGCAAAACTTGCAAGAACAGTAGAGGCAAGAGAACATTCTAGAAGATAGAACCTTTGCTTTTGGTTTAGGGATCATGGGTGGGTGCTGATGATCCACCATATCTGTGGGGGAGGCGGTGGAGGAATTAGAGGACTGGTTCCAGAAATCGTAAACAAGCTGGCTGGGGTCTGCCATTAATTAATTAGTTTTCTCCGGGGGATAAAAATGTTCTTTTTTTAACAAAAGATTAGTAAAGCCTTAATATATAATGTGCCATTTACTTAGCCTCAGCTGACATCTACGCCCTCCAATTTTGAATGTGCACAAGCAAGTCATTAAACTTGTATAAAGTTGAACATGTAGACATATGCGTCCTACATAGCGTTCTACATGGTAATTTGCGTCCTACGTGGTGGTCTATGTGTGTTATGTCACATAGGATACATGTGTTTACTTGTTTAATTTATACGAGTTTAAGTGTTTACTTATGCACAACGCACACCAAAACTTGGAGGGCATAAATGTCAACTGAAGCCAAATTAAAGGACACGTTTTTATATTATGTCAATTGTAAATATACATGTATAGTTCGAGCCAAAAGCTATGAATTCAGTTAAACCTACCCTAGGTCCGCCTTTACAGAGTTGCATGAACCAAAAGTCAAGAATCAATGTCATATTATTTTTCCTAAATGAAACAGAGAATAATTAGCAAGTCAACTATTATGATATCACACCCTCAAAAGCAATCCCTCCACGTTGAATTTTTTTTAGGGACTTGTGATTCCTTATGCAGTCTAACACACAAAAATAGGGATAGGGATGGGCATAAATATTGAAAAATCATACCAATCAAACTAATTTAATTCTTCGATTGTTTTTTTTTTTCGAAATTTCAGTGGATTTAGAAATGGGTGCTTATGCAAAGAGTAGCAATCCTTTAAAAGAATCTGTGTCCTCATCTTTAAAAGACTACAAGAAAAAGGGTTATTAGGGACTAAGATTTAGCGACTGAATATAAAATATGGTCCTTGATAAGGGTGTCAAGACCCAAAAGTTGATGGTCCCCTCAATTCGTCCAAAATTTTTATGAATTGGGTATAAGATAATTTCATATTAGGCTGATTTTAGCTCAACCCAACATAATCCATTTTAAGTGATCTTCAATTTAGCCCAATTCTACCCCATATTTAAGATTTACTTTAATTTGTATTAACTTCTTGTGATTTAGTTTGATTTTTGTATGAGTCAGAGCTCGAGACCTAGGTCTCGTGTCTCAGATCTGTGGTCTCGATTAGGATAGGGTCCCAAGTTAGGATTGGTTCTTGGGTTTCGAGTTAGGGTAGGGGATCGAGTCCTTGGTTAGAATTGAGGCTCAGATCCCAGGCCAAGGTCAGGTCGAGTCTCGAGTCCTAGGTCAGGATCAGGTCTCAAGTCTCAGGTCATAAGTTCTGAATCAGGCTATGTTTCAGATCTTGAGTTAGAATCGGGAGTCAACTTAGGTCCTAGGTAAGGGTCGGTGCTCAAATCATGAATTTCGAATCAAATTTGGGGCTTAAATTTCAAGTTAGGGTTGGAAGTTGTTTGTAGCGCCAAAAATTGGGAAAATGCAAATCGACTTTCAAAGATTGGTTTCTTTAATAAATAAAAAAACACAAATTGACTTTTGGAGGTCAGTTTCTTTAATAATCCAAAAAAAAAGAAAAATTACCTAACTACACAACTTATTTTACCATATTCTCTAAAATTTTCTACCATTATATATATATATATATATATATGAGAACCCTCAACCCGGTGATGTGGCGCCAATAGAAGCAAGGATCCTCTTTTTATTTATTTATTTCCAAAACTGTCATTCCCCTCTGCAATAGGAACGCTGCTTCAGCCTTCAACAACCGCTTCTCCCGTTCATTGTTTTACCACTCTTGCCGCTCTTCATAAATGTTGCGCCTAATTACAACAGTCGACCCGCCTATGTGGCGTCCTCACAGATCAGGATTCTTATTAATCAACCCTTCTTAAAAGTCACAGCCTTATGGAAAAGTCACTACTCTTTAGAAAAGTCAGAACTCTTCATAAAAGTCACAACACTTTAGAAAAGTCAGAACTCTTCATAAAAGTCAGAACTCTTTGCAAAAGTCACAACTCACAACTCTTTAGAAAAGTGAGAACTCTTCACAAAAGTCACAACTTTTCACAAAAGTCACAGCTCTTCATTTTTCATTCACGCCTTTTAAAATCGAACACTTAATTCCAAGGCACCAAAAGAAGAAAGAATAAACAAAGAAAATTGATTTCAATTGCAATGTGACATTACTACTCTTGCACCTCTCAGCCCACAACTCATAACGCTGCTGGAATGATTGAATTCATTACATTTGGTTCTCTAGTAAACAAAACTTATATTTCTGTCACTATTATTTGTAGGTTTTTTTCCACTATAGGGGAGTCGAATTCAAATACATCAATTAAGCTTCTTATGAAGTGTGTTTAATTCCTCAAATTTTTCTTCCTCTATTTCATGAAACTTAATCTTTTACTGTAAGTCATAGTGATTCATGTAACTATAACAATTTCTTTTTGCTATTTTGGTGTCTTTTTTTTTAACTCTATTAAAAATTCCAGCAAGTATGATTGAAAATTGATCTTCCCTTTTGTCCCTTTCTATAGGTTTCTTCATAACAAAGAAAATTGATTTCAATTGCAATGCGACATTACTACCCTTGCTCCTCTCAATACACAACTCATAACGCTGCTAGAATGGTTGAATTCATTACATTGGGTTCTTTAGTAAGCAAAACTTCTATTTCTGTCACTATTATTTATAGGGTTTTTTTCTGCCGCTATTATTTATAGGTTTTTTTTCCGCTATAAGAAATTTGAATTCAAATATATTAATTAAGCTTCTTATGAAGTGTGTTTCATTCCTCAAATTTTTCTTCCTCCTATTTCATGAAGCTTATTCTTTTACTGTAAGTCATATTGAATCATGTAACTATTGCAATTTCTTTTTGCTATTTTGGTGACTTTTTTTTAGCTCTGTTAAGAATTCCAGTAAGGATGATTGACAATTGATCTCCTCTTTTGTCCCTTTCTACAAGTTTCTTCTTATACTTTTTGGAAAAATTTCTTGTGGGGTGTGCTATATTTGATAAGACACAACAACAAATATGTGATCACTAATACGGACCCAATGATGAAGTTAGTTAAAAGAATCAAACCAATTGCTCTCTTGCTTGCCACAATTAGTATGTTATTTTGATTGTTTTATCTGAGGTACACACATTTTGTATGTCATTGCACTCTTCCTAGAATATTAGTAGAGACAATTAGTCCACTTCTTTTATCGCAAGTTGACTAATTTGTCATATTTCTTCCTCTCTTCTTTTTGGGCATAATAAGAGATCAAGTTTTCTTGAAACAAATAGATGCCCAAAATACACTATATCAAAAATAATTTTTATCGGCAATAAATATGCACATTAACGAAGAGTGCTAGAGCCTTTACCGATATTAATTAATTATCATTAGATTCAATGTTGCTATAGACTTTTGGGACATTTATAGAGAGTACTAATTGCCTCTGAAAATACATATTTAGCGGTATTAAGATATTAATTGTCCTTAAAGATCATTTTTGTTGTAGTAATAACTCTTTCTTTTGGCTTCTTTCAATTATATTTGTGAACTGTAAACTTTGATACAACCCGACAGACTATCTTTTTGAAAAATATTTTAAGCAACATGCCTTTTTCTTCTTGATTATTAGGAAAGTAAGGTCATCTTTGTTATTATTTGTTGATATTTATGAGTTCAAGTGATCACAAAATTATGTTGTGAGGTTTTAATATGTTATGTATCAAAATTTTGATTTAGAATATCCAGTTGTGAACAATTCCATTGAGATGTCACTTACTGTTTGGTTGATCATTGCATTAATTCTTTGTAACTACATACTATAACCATAACAATAACTATGATTCAATTCCAAATAAGTTGGGACCGGTGATATGAAACATATGCAATAGTAATGACTATTCTGAGACAATGAGGAAATACTTTTGATGATACTAACAATTTTATGGTCATTTTTAACATATACATGATACGACATACTATAATAAAAAAGAAATTGATGAAGGTTTATAAGAAAGGAGCCGAATGTCCTCCATGTGAATTTAGTTAATTATGTTCTTGCATGGACGTGATGTTCCATTTTACTTGGGAGTATTGTTATTCAAGGCTTTTTGGTCTCTACTTTAACGTTTGTTGTTGTTCTTTATAACTTCTTGGAATTTAGAAACTTTTGTTACTTCTGACCAACTATTTCCATGGAGATTTTCTTAGACTTCTTTCTTATACTTAAATCTCTCTATGACTCATAATTTTTGTATAACAAAAATGTAAATTAAAAAAATATAGCACTTTAAGATTTTGGAGGAACGTTTTGCCTTAAGATAAAATGTTCTTGACAATGTAGTGTATGTATTGAAATTACGAATATTACCGAATGATCATATGTAAGCTTAATAAAATAGTTCAATCCCTTGTGAAACACAAGTAATTTATTTAGTTTGAAATAATACAAAAAATACCATTTGAGTGATGAATTCGAAATTGAGATGCGATGTATCGGGACAATTGAGGGATGTATCGGGACATTTTGGGATGTATCCGGATTCCATCAAATTTGAGGGATTTTTGTTATTTGAAAAAAAGAGTAGAGATAAGATGTAATTAGCTCTTAACACCATGGGATTTGTGTAAAATTCTCATTTAAAAATGCAAGAACTAACCTCCCGAGTTTTTTATTTATTTTCAAATAAAAGATGTAAATATTGACCTTTGAAGGTCGGTTTTTAATTTTTTAATATATATTTTTTCTTTATTTACCTTTTTTTTTCAAATGTGGCCTTGGGAGATCCTTTTTTTGTGAAAATATAAAAATTTAAAAGAGTATAAAAATCAACCTCTTAAGATAAGTTTTTGGTATTTTTTTTAGCAGTGGCAGGTCGAGTCACGAATCTCAGGTCTTTAGTGCTGGGTCGCGGCTCGATTCCCGAGTCTCCGGGCAGATCAAGTGGACCATTCAAAAAATATTAGATCAAATTGAGCAGGACATGACTCAGTCCATTTCGATTCAACTCATACTAATCCAAGTATCTTTTAGGCTGAGTTTAGCCCAATCTATTTATTAACTCAATCCATTTCAACTTGTTCAATTTCAATCGAACCCACCCACCCGTGATCACTAGGTTGTTGCAATTTTAAATTAGAGTGAAAAGAATGGAATATTTATTAGGAAATGTGGAAGGTTGTAGCAAATTGAAGAGATTTGTAAAGATAATGAAGTGTTCCCATCTAAAAATGAAACTCAAAAACCACCACATAAACAAAATCACACCTTATCCCATTAGGAGTGAAAGAGAATCAACCTAATTAGTAATCATGAGGAAACAAACAATATGACCATTTCTTCTCTTCTTCTTCCTCCTCCTCCTCCTCCTCCTTTCATCAATTACACTACTAACAATATCAATGGCAAGTCTATTTCCATTCATCAACCTCATCGATTTTCATTCCGAGGTAAAATGACAAGTTTAAAGTTTTTAAAATTATTATCAATTTTTTTTTAAAAGAAATACTGAATTTAGTTGAACCGACATCCTCTAATGTTTTGTTGAATGTGTGTGTGTGGCAGTTATCAATGATTCGAATAGAACAGAGTTAGCAACTGAAGATGCAATAGCAGATAAGCTGGTAGATGGAATGGATTTTGGGGAATTATGCGATGAATTTGAATGCATTAGTAGCCCTTCTGTGGAAGCTACTGCAAGGCAGCTTGTTCGAGATATTCTCGAACTACGTGAAGGCAATCGTGCCCTCGGTACCTTTGCTGTCTCTGTCAAGTATAAGGTACGTGTGTATATATGTTGAGATACTCATAATGGTGTCACGCCTTTAAACGAACAATAACTTAACATGTTTTACGTTGTCAGTGTATATAAGTTCATAACTAATTAGATAAGACATTGACAAACAAAGCAAATAACTTGTGTAAAATAATGGAATTTCAGTTATTATTGAGTGATGATTGCATCTAACTCTCTCTCTCTCTCTCTCTCTCTCTCAACAACACACCCACGCAGTGTAATCTCATAAGTCCCTATCTAAGAAGGGTAAAATATACGCAAACCTTATAGTCCCTATCTTGGGGAGGTAGAGAGGTTGTTTTCAAAAGATTTCAGTCTCAAGTGCAACAAATCAAAGTATTTATGAAAAAAAGGAATACAATAGTAGGGAAAACATGACATTTAATTAGGGGAGCAGTACAGAGCATCCAGAGAAAAGATGACGAAATACAATGAAATAATGATGTGGTAACTAAAAATAAAATACATGTACATGACTAATTCTACTACTACAAACACAATGCTCCCACCAAAATACAAGTCAAAGTTCAACTATCTACGAATCTTCTACTCTAATCTGTGACCCCTCAAGTTGTTTCATATATATAAATATAATGTACTGTCACACAATGAAATGCAGGATCCAGTGAGAAGTTTTACTGGACGAGACAAGTACAAGAGACCATTATGGATAACTGATGCACTGCAGAATCCTAAAACGGTAACATTTTAACATCTCTTTCATTTCTACAAGTTTTATATATATATATATAAACAAGGACATTGATATGCAACATATTATGATTGTTTTAGTATAGTTTTCTTTGTCATCTGATATATTGTCATCATGATTTGCCATTATTAGCTTCCGCAAGACACTCTGATTATGTAGCTAAGCCCCAGACTTGAACTTAGGTCGTTGCACCTTTCTCTCATCAGGAGTAGTCTATAGCATTCTGTAACATTGTATTTTATATATCGTCATCATGATTTGCAATTATTAGCTTTCAAATGACACTCTGATTCTGTAGCTAAGCCCCTGACATGAACTTAGGTCGTTGCACCTTTCTCTCATCAGGAGTAGTCTATAGCATTCAGTAACATTGTATTGTATATATAGTCATCATGATTTGCAAGTATTAGCTTTCAAATGACACTCTGATTATGTAGCTAAGTCTCTGACCTGAACTTAAGTCGTTGCACCTTTCGCTCATGGGGAGTCTATAGCATTCAGTAACATTGTATTGTATTGCTATGCAGAGTGTGCAAGAAATGGTGATGTTATCAACAAGTGTGTTGAATATTAAGTGGACAATAAAAGGAAAAGCAAAGTCATTGATTGCTAGCATAGGAGGGGATTTGATCATCAAAGTAAATTCAAGATTCACTTTAAATCAAATCAGTGGACAAGTAGTTGAGCATGAAGAGCAATGGGATTTATCAGGATCATCCATCATTGCTCAAGCTTATTTCTGGGCATCGCGACGACTATTTGCTACTGTTGAAGCTGGAAAAGATGTTGCTGATTTTGTGAAAGACTTGAGTTCTAAATCTGCTAAAGAGAATAAAAACATGGATGTTTATCCTGACCCTTATGGTGATCCAGCAAAGGTATTTCTTCTTTATAAAGTCTCAAATCTTGAAATTATGCTACTTTTATTGTCCTAATTCTTAGATTGCAATAGGGCAAGGTAGGTCAAGAGGTGGATAGTAATATTTTTGGACCAAACTATTGATGGCGGAGTCATTTTTAGATCAAACCATTAATTGATCGACTGCACTTTTGTTCAATTTCACATAGCTAAGGACATTTTTTTACCCTTTTTCGTTTTGATTATTTAGTGCATAATACATAAATAAGTCTTTAACTTGGCCTCGATTCACATCTAATGCCCTCCAATTTTGGATGCGCACAAGTAGATAATTAAACTTGTATAAAGTTGAACAAGTATACACATGCACTACAACAAAAAACCTTTTAGCGGCAATAAATATACACATTAAAAAAGAGTGTTAAAGCCTTTACCGGCATTAGTTAATTGATATTGAATCCAGTCGCTAAAGGCTTTAGGGACATATATAAAGAGTGTTAATTGCCGCTAAAAGTACATATTTAGTGCAATTAAGCTATTGCCGTTAATTAACTACTGTTAAAGATCATTTTTGATGTAGTGATGCGTCCTACATGGCATAATACAAGTAGGATGTCGTATAGGATGTGAATTGCCACGTAGGACGCCAAGTTTGACGTGTGTGTATACTTGTTCAACTCTATACAAGTTTAAGTGTCTGCTTGTGCACATCCAAAATTGGAGATTATAGATTTCAGATGAAGCCTAGTTAAATGGCACGTTTATGGACGGCCTTATTTATAACATACAAATGTCTATAATTTGATTTAAACTACTAATTCTAAAAATATTTTTTCTCTTAAACTATATGCGTTTGCAGTCAAATATCACCTCATAAATTGTGACCAAAAAAAAAAAAGTACATTCATAGGGAGTTATAAGTTTGGAGATTATGTTTATATATGAAGAAAATTTTGCAAAATTTGATCAGACAAAAATTGTGTACTTGTATGAGGATGCAGTTCTTTCAAAGGGATGACAGCTTCCAGAGAGATTTTTACCAAATTGCATTGCTGCTGGCAGTTATATATTTTGTCGTACAGTTCTTGAGGACAACTTTATGAGACTCATAATTTTAAGTTGATATAACATTTGTATAATTGTAATTATTAAATTCATGTTTCTATATTGATACATATACATACTTTGGGGAATATATATCACTTCAAATTTTATTTCCTTCCCCTTAATACAACTCAAACAAAAGATTATGTAACATAGTTTGAATTTCTAGAGTCAAACAAAAAAATCTTTGATCGTGATTTATTAGTATGCTTTTTAAATTGTTAATTTATTATGTAGTTTTTATTTATGTAAAATATTTTTCAAAGATTTTAAAGATTGTATGTCTGAATATATGGTCAAAATAAAAAACTAATTGAATACTAATTACTCCTCTAGCCTCTGTTTATTACAAACAAAATCCCCTGAGCCTATGCAATCCCTTCTCTAATAATATTTTGATTTGCCAAGTCCTTTTTTTGGTATGTGTACCTCCTCTTTTGGTACCATATAAGTTGTGGTGCAGTGGTGAGACTGTTTCATCCTTAGCCATCGATCTCAATTCTGAGTCCTGAATATAGAGAAAATCATATTGGAAGTGTCACATCCAAATGAGACTTGTACTGCACGATCCAAATTTAGTCGGGACTCTGATATAGACTTTGGAGACCGGGTGGGAAACTAAAAAAAAAACTCCTTTCTCCTCCAATTGTGTCATCATACTCTTTAGTGATCAGTATTATGTTGGAATATATTCAATCTAATATTTGTTCCTGAAAGTAAATTGTTATATATTTTTATGAAAAAAATCAACAGGACGAAAGAGAGGGATATATAACATAAACACTCATACACAATGTTCACTCTGCTTGCAAATGCAGCCTGAGGCTGAAACACTTTTTATCTAGCACTCATAAATTAGAAAATACATTAACATGACATCCTCATAAAAACAAAACAATAAAACACCAATTGATTTACATTAATATTGAAAATACTCATGAATAACATCTAAAAAAAAAAACTATCCTATCAAGCATTTGCTTGCATCTCTTCACTATCAGCATCTTCTATCACATGGCCCAAGAGAACAGGCAGGGAAACAAAATGAAACAGAATAAGAAAGGAATACTTAGACCAACAGCACCTACGAGAGGTCAGTCCCTGTGTGTTAGAACAGAAGAGAAACTGCAGAACTTCTGTTACATCAAACCAGTGTTGTTTGTATTTTGTGTAGAATGTCAAGAATCATGTTGATGAGGTATAAGACTTGTAATTCCTAAGAATCATCGAATTGCGGAATGTTATGGTACAACAATGACTCCCTGTACAGTTTTTTGTCTGGTATCTCACTTCAACAAATTGCATAGGAGGGAGATTACTAATATGAAGAACGTAAAAACCATTCTTGAATTCAACGTAGAAGCTAATGAAATATTGTGAGCACCTACAGTATACACCTTCCCAGAAGTTCCATCTCTGACTTTGATGCTCGAAGAGCCTGACATATAACAATTAAACAAAAAAGAACACTGTTAAGAATACGTCCCATCTTTAATGCAAGTCTTCCAGTAAAAGTATGGACAACGTGCTGAAAACAGAAGATTTTTTATCATATTGCTAAAGATAGTCTACACATGAGGAAGAAGTTCTGATTTCGAGTTTCACTGCCACTCATTATCGAAAAAGAGAATCACGTGCTTGGCCCATGATAAAGAATCAAGCCCACACGTGATGGAGCATACTGGGATATAATATGATAAAATAATTAAAGACATGCTCTCTCTAACCACTTAAGTTTTAATAATAGTTAGTCATGCATCTTCAACACATACAACATCCATTCTCTAAATCTTTTTCCTCAAAAGTTAGCCTCCATAAATATATCTCTAATTGGCCAAAGAAAAGGGAAACCTAATCATATAGCTAGTTTATATAACTACTATATAATAATAATAGAAAAAAAACTTATAAATAAAGCCATTAACAGGCATTTAACATGCATGTGAATCCTCATGAAAACACAAATCTTACAGTGTATAACATGTAAATAAAATAAGGAAACACCAGAATCACTTAGTATTGGGTGCTTGTCAAAGCACTAAAGGTTTAAGTATGCCCAGATAAGTGGTGCACTACTGAATGAAGGAATGAATTAAGGTCTTTGCAAATGTGAAGTTACTACGAGTGACATGAGAAATCCTGCTGCATGTGGCAGATATACCTTCACCATAATTTTATACAAAATAATTTCCTGTGGTTTATATTAAAAGCTTAATTGAGGCATCAAGATAAGGTGTAGAAAATTATGGGATGGACATGAAACAACTTGTGATGTATCATGTAAAAATTCAAAGCATGAAATTTCATATCAACTCTTCTTTATCTATTTCCTCAAAAGTCAACATTCTCTCATAGACATTTCCAACAAGGAAACATAATTATTAACCAAGACCCTACTGAATCATACCATTGGGGTGTCGTGCGATGGATGGGTCTCTCCACCCTTAACCAGAAATTTTGGACATGATCCATGAGAATGGATAAACCCCCGAGGAGAGCTCCCCCTTAAAATGGGTCATACATGGCGCAAAATCTGGATTAACCGGACCAGTGGATTCCGGATACCATATGGTTTTAACAAAAACAGAAACAAACCATAGAAGTTTGGTTCACTTTGGTAAAATGTACAGCTCAAGACAACAAGAATCCACACTCTGTAATGGAGTGTTTTAAAGTAATTAAATTAGTGATGTAAGTTCACAGTTGTCTCTCAATTTAACTGTGCGGGTATCCAATACGGGTGCGGGTGTCCATGAAGGCTAGTAAGTAGTTGAGCGTTATACGCAATATTTTAGATGAGATGGTCACATAATTCAATAAGTTGAATTGGTCCATTTCTTCAATTTTTTCCAAGACAACAGCTGACTATCATAGGTCAATTATTTCTGGAGACTCACATGATCTGATTCCATCAACTTAATTACTTAAATGCAAGAAGAACTCTGTATGTGTCACTCAAAAAGTTCCCCTAACAAGGTAATATAAAGAACCCAGAGCTATAAAGGTCAAACGTAAAATCCATCATATGTCTGAAGAAGAGAACAATTGGTACTATTTCAATAAGGAGAACAATTTCTACACAACTGACTTATAAATAAGTTAATGAGTAACTATTAAATCCTTGAATTAAATGGTAAGGCTAAACTCACAGTTATATTCAGTCCAGCCAATACTCTGGTTTTCAAGATCATAAAGAACCAGCTTGTTGGATAACACAAGATCTGCATCAAAATATCAATAAACCAATCAATGAAAATGCTGTCAACTGTATGAAAATGCTGCATCCATTTAGTCATCTCTAGTATCTTAGGATGGCAACAAGCTTAACTAACAATAGGTCAAAATGCCACTACACTGTCTTGTCTCGCACTTGCAGGAACTAACACTAAACTGAAAATTGACACTAGTTGAGCAAAATGTAATTTTCATAAAATTAGGTATAATTCTGAAATGTAGTTCACCATCAAACTGATTTACTTTTTTTTATTTGGGAAAGTAGGCTGATTTACTTTCATATACTGTTACTGGTCAAACAATACCTCCTAACAGAGTTATTTCCTTTCCATCCTTTGTCTGCATTCCACTGTCCTGCCAACCGATACACCACTCGTTGTCCTGCAAAATTATGAAGCAAAGGGGTTTGTAAGTCATGTTATTCAAACTGCAATGCAAGTGCATCCAGTTGCTTTCTCCTCCCATGCACCTTACAACAAAGGTCTCTGCCATGTTGACCCATCTTTTAGTACCCTGTTGTTTGCATTGGACTACACATAATTTATAACAACTGAATGAATTTAATGGTAAAAATTCATGGAAATTAGATAAACTCATGCCAACATTTCCAATGTCAACAACATAGTATAAACATCACCAGGCAAATCAAACAGCTCACGAATGCTAGGAACAAATCTAAGATAAGAAGACATTGAAGATCAATCACTTATGGGAGAAATTCGTGAATTCCAACAAAGATAATGTCTCTACTGGTTACTGAATTCCAACAAGATTATGACTTGAAAAAACAAGTAACTGCCACAGCAGTCAAAGGATACAATATATGTTAACAGGGAAAAGGAAGGTTTTCTGGGTAAACTAGAAAATCTTATCTGATTAAATGAAGAAATAGTAGGAGAAATTCAGCAAAGCCAGATTACTTACATTAACCGAGAAAAGATAATCATGGGGATAAACTTTCAAAGACAGAGAATTAGCAAACTGAAAGGTTACAACTGGGAAACCATCATCAATCCTGCGCCACCAGAGGAAGAGTAGTTGAAAGAGATGAAGATTAAAAGTTATTTATAGCAACTAACTGAATTACAACAATTAATATCTGGAGAACTGGATTAAAATAAGAATGGGTTACAGAGCATTATTATTATTATTAATAATTAATGATCTAACCACCACTGAATTAAAGACATTAATACATCCATGCATCCATCATGAAAATAGAGTTTGGAATACGATAGCGAAGCGGCTAATCACAAGAAACCAGAATTTTAAGAGAAGGTCAAATGAGATAATGGCATCTACTCAAAAAACCTGCAGAATACCCTTATCAAACAAATAAAAAAACTGCAGAATAATGATTCTATTGTCGGTGAACTCACTTTATGCAGCATTAGCATTCAAAGCTAAAGAAAGAACTATAGTTGAGAGGGCACAATGTTATAGTGTACATGATCATAGAGGGAGAAAAGATATCACAAACCTAACAGAAAGAATTAAGATATTCATGTGGAGAGGGTAAAAAGAACCTTACTTTTTACTGAAGTAAAAGCAGTGGAAGGTCCCCTCGACAAGATGAGTTGTCAGATCTGGTTGCCGAGACATCAACTACAGTAACAGACAGAATGAAGAATCAAGCAGGAGGAACTGACGTATTCATGCAAACATGCAGTTTTCAAATGTCCAAACCTACCTTGCTCATGAGAGCATCATAGACCTTGTTAGGAAGATATGCTAACGTTGTACCGCTGTCAATAATTGTTCCTCTGTTGGATCCAGCATCAAATATAGTGGTTGGGATGTTCAGAGCTTCACCATTAACCTCAATTCCTTTCATGACAACATTATAATGTGGCCTAAAGTGGAAAACAGATATAGTTAAAGTCAAGAAATAGAGAATGGAGGGAGCCAATTTGATGTTTAGACAAATACTGATATTTAACAGTAAAAAAATGATGGTATAACAAAAAGTAAAAAGAAAAAGCAAGAGAAGTGAATGACGAGAATAACAATGCAAAAATGACAATACAGTTAATCAAACATGAATGCAAGTACTGAAGTTTACAATATGCACCACCTACCAGTAGTCAAAATAACTTTGAATTTCTTTTTCCTATTTGTGGATGAGTTAACTAATGTCATTTTTAGTACCAAGAAGATACAATACAGAGGAAGGCCCGAGATTCCAACTTTAGACTTAAATTACTTCAAGTTCTTCTGTGAAATGTTGTAAGTCGAACACTAATGTGTCTCAGAGGAAGGACTGGACCATTTGAACTACTGCCTTTCCCAAAGGAAATCACCACGTTCTCTTGAGGTCTCAACTAACTGTTTTTTAGGTCTCTAAACAAGTTTATTTGCTACCACATTTTGGACTTTGCATGTGTGCACTTATCACTTAACAACTGGTCGCGGCAGCTTCCATCTTTAATGTTGTCAGTAGATAGTAATGTGGGCAAATCATCGATGTTCCTACCCTTCCCTCACCTCCACCCCCATCAAAATAGATAATTTTTGGGGTAGGGCGAGGCGAGAGATTGGAGTAACCAAAAACTTGACAGCTTGGTCCCACATCTAGATCGCGAAATGCTTAAGAACATAATTGGAGTGAGGGCAATGGGTGAAGCAGATGTGCAAAGGAGAAGATCATATGCCAGTAAACAACAATAAGAAATGAAAAATCTAGAACTCATAGCAACTTTTGTGGCGGTGCTATTCATGGCAGGAGAATTTTAAACACCAAACATACATATGTCACACAAGAGAGGCAATAAGAGGTTGCCAGGACTGGTGACACCTTCCTATTTCCACGATCTTTAGTTTTCATCTAAATTAATGAGGCAGTTTAAATTTACTCTAGGAAAAGAAATGAAAATTTAAAGAAAAAGATCATTTGGAGACTTGTTTTCTTTTTTGGTAAGGAGAAATGGATTCTTATGATACCCTTTTAGGAGTTTCTTTTAGAGTCTTATATAGTTCATATTGTACACACTCTAGCTTGATATCTTAACATAAAATTAGTATTTTCTCTAAAAGTCTGCTTTAATAGAATATTTTCATGTATTGGGTAATTTCCTATATTTCCTGAATTCCTGCCGTCTGTTCACAGAAACCAAAGTCTTACTAAATTCTGTTTCTTTTAAAGAGACTGCATAGAATTAAATAATTTGAACTTTGAAGTCAGTAGAAGCATATTTGCATTTGTTCTCAAATCGGTCTATGGAATTCTCAACTGGAGCCTTCAACAACTATGAATAGCTTTTCATAGCAATTTGTTTCCTTTGAACTGCTATACAATTTAACCCACTTCTATTTTTTGCCACTTCTTTCCATCACTGAGAACAGTCTTCATGTTAAACTTTTCTCCAAGCATTTTCCCCTTGAATCCATTTAAAGCAATAGTTTCTACCCTATTCAGGACTAGATCTACACTAATTCTAGCTCGGGGGTTGCTATAGATCAGTTATCTGCTCATGTAATCTCCTTTGAGTTTTGATCGATGGCTGTGTTTTTTTTACTTCAAAGTTTGAAGATCAAGATCAAGATTTCATATAAGAAAAGATCCCCAGTTAAATTAAAGTTGCTCAACCGAGCACTAAAACCGCTAATACAGCATCCAAGACTGGGTCAGCTACTATAAATTCACCTACCACTTACTCTGTCAGGCTCGGACTCCCATCCAAGCTAGACCCGGTTGAAGCAAGCTACTCCTCTTGAGAGAGAGGTATAGGTAGTGATTAGTGAGTCTTCTCTTTCTCCTTGGTCTAAGGTCGAGTTACTTCTCATAGAGGAGGAATTCAAAACAATAGGCGGTCTATGAGGAAAATTCAAACAATAGGCGGTTGATTGTTGAGTCCCCACGTCCACATCAGTTCCCTCCTTGTTACTTCCCTCATACAAGACCAAATGAAAATTTCCTATGAAAGCATACGTTCTTTGATTTCTGAGATATTTCACATAACTCATTATGGATATTCTATCATAAATCCTTGCATGCATGCATATGGATTGTGCTCAATAGGATATGAATCGTTTAAACCTACCAACAGAATGTGAAAGGATGCAAAGCTGGAAGAATGGAGCACAAATTTACAGACCAATGATTGCAATTTTCCTTATTTATAGTGGAGCAGAATAGGAGAAACTATATACAACTTCAAATAAGATGATACCAAATCTTAGTTCAGGATCATGTCAGATGTTTGCGTGAATAGCCTATTTTTCAGTCTCCTTTTTCTTTTTCTTTTTGTTCTGGGGGAAGGGGTGGTGGTTAGGGGGGAAGCAGGGAAGAGGAAGAGAAGGCACTAAATATACTTACTCATTTGGGACTAGTGGTGTTGACTTCACTTTTGGCTGAACTACTTGTCCAATGGCAAATATGCCGCCACCATCACTGCCGTCTAGGCAATGTGAAAAAACTTTGTTCACCTTCCCAGATGCAGCTAGCTGTGAAATAAGCGATGAGTTTGCTTGTCCAAAACCAATTATTCCGTCAACCGCTTGAGTAGATGAGCCTAGCTCTCCTGATTGTCTAGATGAGCACCTATCTTGGATCAAAAACATGTAAGTTACATAAATGTCATCAAGAGATAAACTACTTGCTAAAAAGTGGTACTCCATCACAGGCTCGAGTAGCATAATTTACATCTAAGAAACCAACATACTATATGGTGACAAAACCAGAATTAACAGTTATTGGAGGAGACAGTACAGAATCAAAACCATTGAAAATAATCGGCTAGGAAGAAATTACTTCATTAGATATATTAATGAGTGCCGCTGTCAGTAATTCCTTGCTAAAAAAAGTGAAGGGAGGAAAATATTACAGAAGCTAAACACTTTTAATTAATATTACAGAAGCTAAACATTAACACTATAACAATCTATTCTGGATATAAAACTTTTTCATGCTCAGTATACAGAATTGCAGAAAACAAATATAACATGTCATCAGCAGAACTTTTTATGTATTGACTTACCAATGATGTGTAAAACACCTAATATAATAGATCAAGAGACTGTGATACTGAAATTGTTCCACGAACCCATCCAAGAGTCCACTTACTGAACTAACATAGGAACCGGAAACAATATACAAGAGAGTCAGTGTGAGGAGAAAACAGCTTTCCCTTCTTTTTTTTCTTTTGGTTCTTCACTCTGTAAACTAGTGAGTATTCATGATACTCCACTACAAAAACTGCTACACCAATGCAGTCAATATCTCTGCTCTAGACAGTGTAATGACTTGTATACTCAAATGTGCATATCAACTACTTCTCACACGTTTCCTCAGCAGGTAACTTATTTAATATGGCATAACTAAGACCGAGACATTAAATAATTCTTATTCTAAGCATTTCCTTCCCCTGGTTCTTCAGCTCAAGAGAGGTTGAAATTAAACATCCCAATTCAATTAGCAATTTAAATATCTACTTCAACAAATATGCAAACTGCACAGGTTTCACGTTTACTTGAATAGCCAGATGCTGCTACTACAGCAAATCTATTTTTTAAAACTAAAATTGGTGAAAGAGACAAATTTGTTTCTTTTCCCAATGAACTGCAACAGAATCTATTTTAACCAAAACCAGATTCCAAACATTGTTTGGAAAACAAAACATTCAGACAGGGTAGTAGAACTTGGTGAAGTGAAAAAATGGTTACCAAAGAAAACCAAAATATTCCCCTATGGTAGTCATCCAAGTCTAACATCAATTCATTTGGCAACAATTAACATAAATAGATTTGAATTACAAGGATAAAATTACCCAAATGCTATGGACCCATTCATGGATGTGGTTTGAAGATCCCCAGAGACTTGATCAAAATGAATGAAATCCTTAACAAAGTATCCAGAAGTTGAGCTGCCATCTCCGTAAGTAACCTGATATTCACAGGGTGATCCCACCCTGCAATCTGAGTAGGGAGCATTAAACATATCAGTGCAGAAGTCTTGGTCGCAAGAAACACTTTTCCCAGTGGATGAGGCTTTTAAGTCATACAGCTTCAATTCTATCTGTAGTATAACAACATAGATGAGAAACCACAAGGACGGATCAAGAACAGAAAGTCAACAATCTGAATAATTATATTATACATACTGGAATCCATTTTCTTTACATGGATGGCAAAAAGATGCGTAAACTAAAAGAATGATCATACCCCAAGACTGCTTTTTGAAGGACATCTCATACAGCCAGCACAATTCACCCATAAGATGTCACTTCCAGTATCTACCTGGACATGATAGTCCTTAGAAGGAGTCCCGATTGTAAGTTTAGTGTAATAGAGCCTGCATGATTTATTTATGAAGAAAACATGACTACAATTTCACTAGAAAGAATGTGCATACATGAATAACGCAACGCCACCACTGCCTCCTGAATAAGCACACTTTTCTTTCCTTTTTGTGGATTGGATGAGGGTCACAATTTGATAGAGTGCATCTTTCTCCAAACACAAATTAGAATCAAGAAAATATGATCTAACATGTTTCTCCATAAGACCATAACATTCCTCCATCTCACTTAAGTATATACCTATAACTAGAACCAATGGCGGAGCCAGCATTTTCACTAAGAGGATTCGAAATATAAAAAGTAAACACACAAAAAGGCCAAAAGGGGTTCACCATCTACCATATATTCCTAAAAATATAATACTAACCATGTATAAATGGGATAATTTTTCCCGAAGGACTAGAGCAGAAACATTAACAAGTGAATAGCTAACAACTCTATTTGTGTTCCCTCTTCAACAATGAAATGGGAATTTTCATCACTAAAACACAATCTCATTCCAAAAAGGAAAATTAACCATTCTGAGCATATAAAGCAGACCACTTATGTCAACCAAGTTGATTCATTTCTACAATCACTTGCACCAATTATGAAAAACGAAAGCCCCCTAAATACAATATCCCAAGAAAACACAAGAATCAGTACAAACAAGTAGAATTAAACAAAGGGAACTAACGCTGCATCAGTAGGTTGGCCATTGCCACCCAATTCAAAGTCAACGGCTGCAAGCATTCTGCCATGGCGGCGACTATCATGAGCTTTGAGTTCCTTCAATATTGAACCTCCACGCCCACCATACTTATGTTTCACATTAAAAACAACATTTTCTCCCTTCACTGCCACAGCCAAAACCCAAATTAACAACAATATCAAATACCCTTTTCTCCTCAGATCCATTATCACAACATACAAACACAACACACCCACTTCCCAAAATCCAATCTTTATAAACACCCACAAGAGAAAAATGGGATGTATGTATGTATGAATGAATGGATCAAGAAAAGAACTTTTTTCCTTTATACACAACAATGCTAAAATATTTTATTTTTTCTTGATTTGGACTGAGAGAAAGAGTCGGTTGTGAAAAACCCAAAAGGAAGAAAACAGGATACAGAACAAATATAGTAAATGGTGATTGGCGTCAAGACTCAGGACTCTTCAAAGTGTAATTCTTTATGCTAGAGACAATTTTCTTGGAAATTTTCGAAAGAAGAATAAAATAGTATAGTTATCTTTGAGGAAATGGGGTATGTTCTGAAAAAAGAGAAAGCTTTGTGATGATGCAATGGTGTAGCTCACGTTTGTCGTCAATTCGTCATACTTGTCTGCACATTACTTTCTTCATACACATTTTCGCACTCCTCACCTTCTTCTTTTACTTTCTAGCTTTCTGTATAAAAAAAAAAGTTGGCTACAATATAAAAGGGTGTCATTTAAGTTGACATCAACTAACATTAATAGATATTTAAATTTGTATAAATTTGAACAAATAGATGGTAGACACACATAGGATCGACTTGTCTGTTTACTTATTCAAATTTATAGAAGTTGAAGTGTTTATTTGTGCATATTCAAAATTGAAGGACATAAATGTCAGTTAAGGTCAAATTAAATATATTGGCATAATAAATAAATGTGTCATTTAACTTGACATCATTTCATATTTATGCCCTTCAACTTTGGTTATGCACAAGTAGGTACTTAAAATTGTATAAATTTGAACAAATAGACACATGAGTCCTATGTGGCACAATACACATGGGACAAAAGATGGCATGTAGGGTGCCATGTAGGACATGTGTCTATT
The DNA here is from genome assembly GCF_900185275.1 of Solanum verrucosum. Taxonomy (NCBI): domain Eukaryota; kingdom Viridiplantae; phylum Streptophyta; class Magnoliopsida; order Solanales; family Solanaceae; genus Solanum; species Solanum verrucosum. Next base: position 502,960 of record NW_026020211.1, read on the forward strand.
TGTTCAACTTTATACAAGTTTAAGTGTCTACTTGTGCACGTCAAAAGTTGAAGGGCATAAATGTGATTTGAAGCCAAGTTAAATGTCATATTTATGTATTATGCCTTAAATATTTATGTATTATTTTTCTATTGTCATATTACATAAACATGACCGTTAACTTGACTTCATTTGACAACTATGACATTTTACTTTGGGTGTGCACAAATAAGCAATTAAACTTGTACAAAATTGAACACATAGACACATTGTCCTACATGGCAATGTTGTGTCCTATGTGTATTATGCCAAATAGGACATGCGTGTTGTGTGTCTACTTGTTCAATTTTATACAAATTTAAATGTTTATTTGTGCACACTCAAAGTTGGAGGGCATAGTTACCAATTAAAGCCAAGTTAAAGGTCATGTTTATGTATTATGCATTTTCTATTAGATAATAAATTTCATAATTATCACCAAAGTCTATGGTGCAGTGGATGCGACTGCTCCTACCTTAATCAAAGGTCTCAGAGGTATGAAAAAATCATTGGTAAAGAGCGCTAGCCCTCGAATGGGGTCTTACTCGACGTATTCTGAATAATTAGACTCAAACATAAATACCGGACACCGAATAGAAAAAAAAAAGTAAAAAGAAAAATTGCATTGTCTAAGGGCCTGTTTGGATTGACTTTTGGCTTATGACTTATAAGCCAAAAGCCATAAGTTAGGATTTCTAACTTATGACTTTTGGCTTATTTTTGTTATTTTGGCTTTAAAATAAGTGCTTATAAGCATTTTTTTAACTTTACCCAAACACTTCAAAACTGCTTAAAAGTTATTTTGGCTTAAAAGCACCTAAAATAAGTCAATCCAAACGGGCACTAAGTATAAAAAGTTAATCTTGTTAAAAGGTTTTGATAGATTAAGTTAAAAAGAAAATAAATACATTGTATCTTTCATAATTTCAAAAAGTAGTTTAGTACTTATAATAATTTCATAAGATAAAATTTAACTTGTAACAAGCAACATATTATGTATAGTTCAAAATCTAAGTGGATACAATAATGTAAAATTTTGTATTCTGACATAATTAGCTAAAAGAGAAGCAAAATCTAAACTCTTGAAAGTCATAGATGAGTTGTTTAGTTAGTTGGACTATTCCTTAACTATTAAGGCAATATAAACAAGTTGAAAAATTGTTTTTTGATGCAAAATTTTCCAAGTACGCGTTTTCAAATTGAGGGGGACTACTAAATAGATCTATAGCATACTATTTTTATTGTAAATATTGAGTTCTGAAACAACAAAGTAGAAAGTCAATATATATTAAAGGGAAAAACGACAAATATACCCTCGAACTATCGTAAATAGTATGTAGATACCCTCCGTTATACTTTTGGGACATTGGTGCCCCTGTCGTCCAAAAACTAGAGCATATATACCCTTTATAATAACGGACATACACATGTCACAATCCTATCCAACGACTCGACATTTATTAAATATCAGATCGACGGACAAGATTGTGCCATGTGTCCCTATATAGCCTTCCGTTACAGTGAAGGGCATATATGCTCTAGTTTTTGGACGGCAGGGGCACCAATGTACCAAAAGTATGACGGAGGGTATATGTATACCATTTACAATAGTTTGGGGGTATATTTGTCCTTTTTCCCTATATTAAATGCAAAAAAGAATATTTTTTCGGAAAAAATATATTCGACTAAACTATATATTACAGATAACAAAGTGAAAATTCAACCTTTCATATATATATAAAGGGATTAAAGCTTGAGATTTGAGAGATGATAAGGTCCGATTAATGTGAATATGAAAGAATCAAATGAAATATGACATTCAGACTCTTATTATTATTTTTCAATCTAGTATAAGCATGTTTATGCATGTGATATGTTTTAACAATGCATGTATGGAGTGTAAGCACATAGCCATTATCACAAATACTCAACTTCTAAACATAGTTGAACACACAAGGCAATCTCAAGAAGATTAAGGATTAAGTAATGATAATTAATTAACACCACCGTACAAGTTAAATTGCTATTAAATAATAGTAAATATTAATTAATTATCACTATCTAACAATGCTAATTAAGGAATGATTATAAGTTAATTGTTTTTTTTACAAAAGTCAAAACTGTGAAGGTCCTAATTTATTTCTTTGTAATGTTGCTTTTACCTCCAAATTATGATATGATATGATGTTAACAATCGAATACTGCTAAAGTGAACATGCTACAACAACTATTATCAAACAAATATAAAGTTAGAATATAGGACAACAATTGCACTTTAATGTTATCGATCATTGGTGTATGGTTAAAATCGATCTTGTCCAGGTGGACTAATGATATGAAAACATGTGGTATATGTGTCCGATTACGAAGAGTCGAATGATGAGCAAACACCTTCGAGGACTGAGTCGAGGGAAACACAAAGTGTTAGAATCAAAATAATCAGGTGTCATGCATAAGCTAGCAAAGCAAATTTTGATTTCAGTATTTTATTTTATTTTACGTGCTTTTTTTTTGGATAATTCATTATATTTAATTCTTTCATATGTATGTGAAACTAAACTTCTCATGATTCTACAATTATGATAATTAGATGATTATTATATTATTGTATGAATTTGACTTGACTTGACTTGGTAAGATAGTTATCATCATATATGACTCGAGAGGGGGGTTAAGAGAATGCAAAAAAGATCAAATAGAGCATGATCTTTGCCCTATTGGAGGGGATGGATTTATAACTAGGATAGAAATAATATACAGTGTCACCTTGGTTGCTTAATTAATGCAACATAAATTTATAATTGTTTGTGTCACAATAATCCTGATGCACGGATTGAAAGGCTATGCAACTTGAGAGAGCATAGTCACAATAATTTCAGTTAATCAATAATTAGGTAGAAAATTAGAGTCAGTTTAAATGATTATTCAACATGATTGCTAGATTCATAGCTCCATATCGATTTCAACTCATTTATCGCATAAAAATCTATTCGAAGGAATAATTATTCATTAGCTATTTTCTTTTTTAGTTTAGTTAATTCAACATGATAACTTTGAGATTTGATTGCTTTAATAAATTATTAGCAATTAGCATTATTTTATTTAATAAATAGTTAATCATATGTCTTTGTGTGGATGTAATATTTATCTTTTTAGTCACTATATAACTTGACCATGTACACTTGCATATGTATATCCTGAAATATCATGTTAAGGAAATTTATATGACGAGTTTGAATAAACATGAAATTAAAGTTTTATGACATATTTATAATATTTGTAATATTGAAAGAAATTATTAAAATAATACCTGCACAGAAAATATCATGTTAAAAGGTTAATATTCAAATAGTTATAAACTATAGTTGATTTTTTTTGAGCAACTTTCACATATAGCAAATACAAAAATCATATTTGTATGATATAACTATAGTTTGCATAATTGTGCTTCATAGCAAACATAAATATGTATATTTCGCTATACATATACCAAAGAAAGCAGTTGTATATAATCTGTTTCTGTTTCGGTATACATATACAAAAGATCAATTGTATAATTTGTGTTTGTATAAAGGCGAGAAAGAGAGAAAGGTAAAAGAGAACTGGGCAAGGGAATATCTGTGTTGTATAATTATAAGTGTATAGGACGAAGATATATGTATTTGCATGTGTATATACAATTTTCTCTCGCTTTATACAAACAAAATTGCGTTTCTGTTTGTATAAGATAGAGAGGCGAGGGAGAGACTGGCTAGCGAGATCTGGGAGAGGGGAGAGAGAGGAACGAAAATATATGTATATATACAATTTTCTCTCGCTTTATACAAACAAAAACACATTTTATATATTTGCGTTTGTATAAAAGCGAGAGAGGCGAGGGAGAGAACTAAAGTGGCGAACGAGATTCACCAGGAGAGAGGCGAAATAACAACAGTTTGCCATGGAGTACAATTAAATCAAACTATGTTTATAGAATTTAATTTAAATTAATATTTGTTATTATATACAATTTTCCCATATATTTTTTTTAAGTAGTAGATTTCAGAAAATAATACTATAGTGAATAACATGACGTCAAATAGTATGTAAAATCTCAAACGAAAATAGAAAAATGTAACTTGATAAGGTAGGAATAAAATGTTTGAAAAATTAAAATAAAATAATAGTTCCATTGTTTTACGAGTAGATCCAAAATAAACATCTTACTCTTTAAAAAGTTTTAATTCTTTAAATTTATCAAAATATTATTGATCTCCTTCAACTTGTTAAATTTAGCGAAATCTGTGAAAATAATATTTTACCAAGAACATCGGAAATTTCATTAAATTTCCAAAAATAAAACATAAGAAATTACACCAACATAAAAGATAGTCTAAAACTAACTGTAAATTCTTCAAATAATTTTTTTTCACTATTCTCATTAAATTTTACAATTAATTTTATTAATTAGGGATATAATTAAAGGACTACTTTAGACTTTTTCTAAACATAAGGGACTATTTTTTTTTTATCAATTTCTTCTAAAATACTTTGTAAAAGAAGTATAAAGAAAGCAAAGATATTTCATAAGTAAAGTTAAGAACAAAGTTGAGCAAAGGGAAGATGATGTAGACATTAGCCAGCATAAAATAAGTTAGGTTGGGAAAAAGTAGAATATAGTAATGTGCATCCCCATTTCCAAATTCCAAAAAAAAAAATGTAGGTCCTAACTCCTATATATGACCAATAATTTTTTCAAGTACTTCCTAATCCCTATGGTAATTATAATTTCATTTCATTTTTAAATCAATATATTTGGATTAATTATCAAACTCTAAAAGTATTAAGACATTGTTGACTTAAAAGATTCATGAGAAAAAAATCGTTCATCATTAACATGTATATTATTCTATTGATCATCTCTATTAATTACTTTCATTAACTAAAATCATCGATTAATCATCTGCCATCAATATTAAGACATTATTGACTTAAAAGATTTATGAGAAAATAATTGTTCATCATTAACTTGTGTATTATTTATATCATCGATCAATCATCCGTCATCTGTTATTAGTATATAAACATTATCACTAGCTGGTATTATTCAATCACCACCTCACAATTATCATTGTTGTCCACTGATCAGCTTTACCACCTTTGACCATTACCATCGTTAGCTTCAAAGATTATTTCATTAGGAAAACAATTTTTCCATAACTTATAAAACATAAGATTTTTCTAATAAATTCTAATATTTTATATCTAATCATTATTTTACATGAACGTAATATTTGTTAATTTTAGATAAGTATAAGTCATGTGCAATCAAGTTTTGAAAAACAAATGGTTAGAAAACGATGACAAAGTTTAGAGATATTTTGTTGAGATTACAAAAAAGAAAAGAAGTAATAGTTGAAGTTGAAAAAAAAATAATTGTAAGTTGAATTCGTATTTAATAATAATAAAAAATAAAAAAAAACTTAAAGAAATTCTTAAAACCTATCTTTCAAATTTTAATTTCTATATTTTAAATTTGAATTTAAAGTAATGATCAATTTAATAGATAATTAGTTATTTCAACAACATGATAATTGTTCAACAAATAATAAAGGATTATTTTCACCTTCCATAGGGGCATTCTAATTCCTACGCAAGAGTTTTATTGTAGCCATATATTGTGAGTTGAATGACTTTATCTAATATAAATTTATGACATGTTTGATTAAACTTATTTTGAGAAATGTTTTTATTAGAATTATTTTTTGATTTAGGAAAATAAAAGTTTATACGACTAAATTGACTTAAAAAAAAACTTTCATTAATAATATAAGTGACTTATGTTGCTCAAGATTCAAAAAGTAAGAAAATTATTGTTTTTAGCTTTTGAAAAGCAACTTCGACGACAATTCAAAAACACTTACTTCTTTCTAAATGCTTGGTCAATCACCTCAATTTTCTAAAATAAATAATTTTGAAAGAAAAAAAATTACTTAATATTTTTGACTTCTAAAAAATTTAGTGGATTTGGGTATGATTTTTTAAATATATGATATCATGCAAGATACAAAATGACACATATAAAACAAAAATCCATATCGACCTAATCTCTGAAAAGCATACATCACTAGTGAAATTTCTTGAATTACATGCACCAATTATTTTTTTATAAATTTTTGTTTTTGATTAAACCTACCATTGAAAAATAATTAAAGATGGTATATATGTTTACACTTTGGTGTATCAATGAGAGTCTCACACATAATAGATTTATAAGATTTGGTATATCAATGATAATCTAATATAAAGTCTAAGAAATCAAGCTATTTTTATTTCCATCATCTCTTATTAATAGTATTTTTATTATCGCTATTCAGTGGCGGACTTAGGATTTTTGCTTAGGGGTTCGAAGTATAATGAAGAAGTTAAGGTGGTAATGTATGTGCGCGGTGAGCGTTGTAGCCCCTCGACATACTCTTTGTACAAGAATCATAGATGTTTCATTGGTTCATAAAGGTAAAGACTAAACTAATCAAAGATACCGAGGACAAAGATGAACTGACAAGAATTTCAGTGGATCGATTGTATACATAAGTTAATTTCTAAAACACGTGAAAATTAAATGATGAAAAAGGGAGCGAGACGGGGAAGAAATATATTTACCTTATCATGCTAAATTTAACTCACTTTATTATAGCGTATTAAACATTTCTTTTTACTTTTATCATGCTCTATCGAGCATTCTTAAAATTTCTTGTGCTTTTTATACTTTTATTTTGTAATATTTTACTTTATATTTCACTTTTTAAAATTTTTAAATTAGTATCCAATCAATCAAATATTACTATGAAAATCGTCAAGATTCTCTAAAAGTGTGTAAGAATAGAGTTACTAATATTATAATGCATATTCAGAAGATAAATAAATAGCATCGTCAATTTTTTTTAGTTCATATAGTTCAATTTATGAGGTTAGTCATAATTTGTAAAAAAAAAACAAATAACGAATAAATCAAATAAGTTTAGTTTCCATCTCTCTAAAATAGAATTAAAAATATAAAAGAAATTTCATGAATTCTATTAAATTAATATTTTTAAAACCATGTTGACGATATTTAAGTTTCTTCATTCAATTACATCTAATTTACATTTTTTTAAAAATAAATTATATTTCTATCTCAATTTCAAGTTAAATATAATTCATCATTTTAAAAAAAAAGTTATTCAAACGTATATGAAAAAAGAATTACGTTGAAACAAAATGAATAATAGATATATAAAAAAAAATATAAAATTTTTTAGAATGTGTCTAATAAATTTAAACAAAAACAAATTAAAAAGAAGAAATGGAATAAAAGGAAAAAATAATGAAAAGAAAGAAGAAGGCTAAACCCAAAAGTTCCATTTTCCAAAGCATTAAAAAAAAAAAGGGAAAAAGTGTTGCTAGTGGGATTTGTACCCATGTCAAAGGGGCACTTCATGAACCACTTATCCATTGAGCCAAGTCTCTCCTTGTTTTCAAGGGGTTCATTTTAATATATACACACATAAAATTAGAATTTGATGTTATATATATAGTGTAATTTTTTGACGAGGGGGTTCGGTGAACCCCTAGGCTCCACTTAGGTCCGCCCCTGTCGCTATTTTTGGTGACACGATATTTTAGTATAAGTTCATGACTTATTTCCAATTTTTTTTAATTTTCTTTGAAAGCTCCATATAATTGTTGTATCTTAGTATAGGAACAAAAGAAATATTTTGAAGTATTAATCACATGTCTTATGTTGTGGGGGCTTTTTCTTCTTTCTAAACATCCTTAAACTATACTCCAAACTTAAATTATATTCTTAAAAAAAAAAATTGGCAGAAAACATCCTCCAAACATTTGAAAGTTAACAATTTCCATTCTTCTGTTAAATATTGTCAAAAAAACTAAGGCATGCTACAAAAATATGAGCAGTTCATGTGACTATCAACAAAAATTTTCCTGCATAATTTCATTACCTACTATAAAAAGCTTCTGAAAAAAAAAATATTAAAAATCTTGGACACCATTGCTTACTGTGACAAAATTATTAGGAAGGCATGAGGATACATGATTTGCTCTTTTTTTCATTTATCAACGGAAAGAAGTTGAAGCTTAATCATTTTTACATTTTCAAAGAAAAATTGTATTTACATCAATAATTTTCCGGGGCAATCTAATATTGAGGTGATCAAAATTCTAATTATGTCTTGCATTCGTGTTTCATTCTCCATTTTTAGAGGTGGAAGTCTCCAACAAACACTGCTTCTAGCAGATTCAATTGAGAAGAAACATATTTCTACTGATAATTTTTTTTTAAAAATCCCATAAAAATAAATGAAAAAAAATTGTCAAATTAAAAGATTTTGATTAATGCTAAACTAAATTGTCGAAAAAATTCACAAAAATATTTTTGTGACGTATCTCAAAATAATAAATACAAAGGAGTGACTTAATTTTTGTGAATCTGTTGGTGTTTTGGCAAATTCAAGTAGAAGGATGAAAATTGTTAACTTTTAAATATTTAAAGAATATTTTCTGCTAAAAATGATATTTTAAGAATTTAATCGCAGTTTGGAGTATAGTTTAAGAATGATTTTAGCTAAAAACTCATAAAACAAACCAAACTAAAAAACCAACTCTTGTTGGTTTAACCTAGTTCATAAATTTTCAAAAGCAACGCAACTTATTAATTTGATAAATAAAAAAATTAAATCAAATCGACCTATGTACACCCCTACTTGATTTCTACCCCTCAACATGGTCATAGGCTCATAGCATATCCAAAATCACTAGTACTGTATGCTCAAATAGCTTAACAACAAACTCCTTAGCAAGGAAAAGAATAACAAAACCAACAAGCTACTCAATCATTCATACTAGTTTAAATCCCAAATAAATTGACAACTTAACATTGCCAAATCTTGAAACAGCTAAAAATGGTTGAATTTTTCTACTATTTTTTTTTTCATTGACAGTAACCTTAAAACAGACTATTCAAGGCTGTAATGATCCATAATGCTTGTGAAAATGAAGCTGATAAAATGGGCTGCACGAAGCCACACTCTTCAAGCTTAGTGGAATATGCAATTACTTTACACTAATTCGTAAAAGCTAAAGATCAGCGAATCATATCGCCATTTCAGGATATAGAAGCCACTTGGAGTTCTGTTTCCGTTCCTAATCCTGACTTTGAACATTCATATACAAGGGATATCAGATGATTTTGCTTTGCTAGGTATGCTAAATCCTAAACTTCCTATACTGAATTGCCACCCGTTATTCTTTGTACCACTAAAGAATCTAAACTTCTCGTCATAATTGATGCATACTTACAATCAACAAGCCACTCATTGTCCACTGAGTATACTTGAAGTTGATTTTATCTTTGCAGCAAAATGTCATTCGTACTTATCTTGTCATCTTGAAATTTTGATTGTGCTATTTGAAAGTCAGTGGCCGTCATAACCGGCTCTTCTGGAGCTGTGCATAATTGGCTCATCTGTGTATCAGAAAAAAATAAGTCAATTGCATGAGCTTATCGAGTTCACAACTGTATACATGATTAGACAATATAATGAGCACAACAAGCAAAGTAGGTAAATGGTAACTAGCATGTTGAAAGAATTACCTTCATCTTCGTCTCCACCTTGAGTAGTAAAGAATGGAGTGAGGTAGTTTTTGTCCAATGCTGAGAACGAAGTAGTACTGGAGAAAACAATTAAATGCATTAAAAGATGAGACAACCTGCGTCTCGCAGCAGTGATCTACCCAGTTAGCTAGTTAGCTGGGATGACTTGATAACATTAAGGAGAACAATGTAGGTACCGGACACCGGGTGGAAAGCTAAAAAAAACATTAAGACACCAAGATTTAAATCACCCAACACTTGACATTGAGCTACAAGCAAAAGAACATTACCTCTTGTGGAACTCCTTAAGTTTCATCCTGAACCTGTTCCCTGATGACGGTTCACCATCATAAGATTCATCACTATAAGAAGGAGCTATATATCCATTGTTCCCCTCAAAGGTCTGAAAATCAGAAAAAAGCAGGAGAAAGAATTAGTGCACTGAGCAAAACATTGTAACTTATTACAAAGTTGGGAAACAGCTTGGCTAATGCACTTACTTCATCCATGGAGCCAGATTGACCATCACCCACAACTTCCAAAGCTTCCAGCATGGTTCCTGTTGATCCTCCAATAATCAAAACCTGAAAAGTTGCAGACGGAATTTGATCAGATTATATCATATATTGTGGAAGAGATCATCCATCCAGTGTGGAGGAAGAACAGGTAGAAAGGAGCAACTGTAATCCAAGTGAAATATTCTAGAGCAACAAAAAACTTCGGTTCGTTGTAAATATTTTCGAAGTAGTAATATTCAGCTACGTGCATGCTAAGTAAAAACCATCTATTGGCAAACTTTACTCTGAAACATTATGATTGTAGAATGACACATGTGAATTGTCAAACCCACTTTTTGCAATATAAAGTTTTGGGGTTTCACTAGGATCTCAGGAGAAAAGTTTACATGAAGGACAGTAGTTTCAGAAAATGTACGAGTGCATGGCTTCAGCAGAACAGAGACATTATTCACCATCAGTTTGTGTCTTCTAATCAACTTTTTCTTGTTCTGTGATAAAGTTCTCTGATTTCATCCAATATAGAGTTCTCTAATTAACTATGCAATGTGATGTCTTCAGAAGCCTTTTGGTGTGAAATGTTAAACCATTATTTTCTTTTAGCAAACACATACATAATGAGGGTCATAAGAACTGTATAGATTTTTTTATACATCCGTGGAAGATGAAAATTGTAGCTACACTCATAATTAGGCTGGGAGAAGTAAGCACCAAGAAATATGAGGTTAGCATAACCTGTGGTCAAAATGGTACCTAACGACAGTTTGAAAAAGATTGCCTTGGAGAGGTTGGAGTAGAACTATTCGATGTTATATCAAAGGAGTGGAAAGATGCCAAACGACTAGAGAAGAAGCACTTGTCCGAATACATAAGACTAACGGAGAATTCAAAATTGTATAAGTTGCAAATTTCGGAGTCATATGATGAAACACTTCTAGAAAAACTGATAAGGCGTTGACATGGAAGAATTAGAGGCTGACAGAGAACCAACTTAGGCTACGCGGTAGATCTTGAGACTATATTTTTGCAAAATGGATTAATCACAGTTTGCACGAAGAGGAGAAAGATCTTCACATGATATTAATGGCCTAGAGAAGAAGTCCTTGTGGTGGATGTTGAAGAAGAAATAAATTCCTATCAAACACATAAATGTCCTGAATGATAAGTATGAAGCAGCCAAACAAGCATAAGAATAATATAGGCTATTTTTGCATGTGATAGCAATGTTATGTTAATTGACAAACTTAATAAGAAACCAACAAAAACTAGAACCAGAGATCATGGAGCAACATTCTAAAGAAGAAGGGGAATTTGGTAACCGGGAATAAGAAAATAGTCCTGAAGTTCACTAAATTTTATATTGGACTCAGTTCCGGTATGAGCAATACCAATATAATAATATAATACAACAACATACCCAGTATAATCCAACAAAGTGGGGTCTGGGGAGGGTATGTACGCAGACCTTACCCCTACCTCAAGAGGTAGAGGTGTTGTCGGATAACAAAACAACACACTGCTACCTACTAACCTTCTATTTAATGTGTATCCTCTACAACCTTCTATCTAAGGTCATGTCCTCGATAAGTTAGATTGTGGCATGTCCTGTCTAATCACCTCTCGACTCCCCCTAATACTTCTTCGGTCTTCCTCTACCTATTCTGAAACCATCCATAGCCAACCCTCACACCTCCGCACTGGGGCATCCGAACATCTCCTCTTCACAATCCCGAAATAACTCAGTCTCGTTTCCCGAATCTTTTCCTCCATTGAAGCCATTCCCATTTTGTGTTGAATGTCCTGTCTAATCCTTATCTCTCCTTGCATTCCCACACATCTATCACAACATCCTCATTTTTGCAACTTTCAACTTTTGAACGTGAGAGTTTTTGACTGACCAACACTCTGTCCCTACAACATAGTTGGTCTAACTATCATTTTGTAGAACTTATCTTTAGGTTTAGATGACACTTTCTTATCACACAACTACGAATGCAAGCCTCCATTTCTTCCACCCTGCACCAATGCAGAGAGTGACATCCTCATCAATCTCTCCATTCCCTTGGATCAAAACTCAAGATACTTGAAACTTCCTCTCCTTTGGGTGACTTGTCTCTAGCCTCACTTCCATATCTGCTTCATGTATTATGTCAGTTAACTTGTATTCCAAATATTTTGTCTTGATCCTGTTCAACTTGAACCCTTTCGACTCCAAGGTATGTCTCCAAATCTCTAGCTTAACGTTAACTCTGTCGCAAGTCTCATCAATTAAAACTATGTCATCTGCAAATAATCTACACTACGACACCTCACCTTAAATTTATCACGTCAATGCATCTATCACCAAGGCAATAAAACAAGCTAAGGTTTGATCCCTATTGGTGCTATCGTACATGTCCTTAATTGCCCTTAGTATTCCACAGGTACACCTTTAGCCTCCAAGCATCTCCATAAAACCTTCCTTGAAACTTTGTCGTAAGCCTTTTCTAAGTCAATGAACACCTGTACAAGTTCTTCTTCTCTCTATATTGCTCCACCACCTCCTTACCAAATGAATGGCTTTTGCAGTTGAATGTCCAAGCATGAATTCGAACTGGTTCAGGGATATTTTCACACTCCTCACCCTCACCTCCACCACCCTCTCTCAAACTTTCATACTGTGACTTAACAGCTTGATAACCCTATAGTTGCAATTCTAGATGTCACCCTTGTTCTTGTACAACAGAATCATTGTACTCTACCTCCATTCTTTGGGCATTTTCGTCGTCCTAAAAATGGACATTAAACAACCCAGTTAGCCACTCCATACCAACCTTGCCTGCACTCTTCAAAAATTCCATCGGGATCTCATCCGCCCCAGTTGCTTTTCCCTTACTCTCCACTTCTTTATACACCTACAACACCCAAAATCATGGTGTCTCTCTGAGTGCTCCAAATCCCCAGGCATGATGCATATGTCTCCTTCTTCGTTCAAGAGTTCATGAAAGTGTGACTGTCATCCCCGTTTAATGAGTGCCTCCTCCACCCTTACTTTGTCATCCTCATCTGTGATGCCCTCTTTTCTCTCACCTTGCAATGTCAGTATTCTTTCAACAGGATCCAACGTGGGATAACTTCTATGAGATTAGCTTTACAAGGATGAAACACCTAAAGGATCAAACTAACCTTGATTTCTTTTTTCTTATTGTTTATTTACTTAAAAACAATGGTAAATATGTAAACTATTATATTGGTAACCAACAAAAAACTAGAACCAGAGACAACGAAGCAAACATTCTAGAGAAAAAGGGGGCATTTGGTAGCTAGGAATAAGACTGAGAAATATTGGAGGAAATATTATTGAATTGTGTGTCTATATTATTATTCAGAGACCCTATTTATAGACACTACAATACAATTCTTTACCAAGTAGGATATTATATATTATTCCTATTCTAACACTCCCCCTCAAAGTGATGCATACAAATCATATGTACCTAGTTTGTTACAGATGTAATTAATATGAAGACCAATGAGGAACTTGGTGAAGATATTTGCAAGTTGATCACTTGACTTCACAAATCTTGTAATAATATCTCGTATGAGTATCTTTTCACTGACAAAGGTTCACTCAATCTCAATGTGCTTAGTCCTCTCAAGAAACACTGGATTTGATGTGATATGAAGAGTAGCTTGACTATCACACACAAGTTCCATCTGTCTAATTTAGCCAAATTTTAGTTCTCTCAACAACTGTTTGATCCAAACTAGCTCACAAGTTGTTACAACCATTGCTCGATATTCAGCTTTTGCACTAATCGAGCAACCACACTCTATTTCTTACTCTTCCACGACAATTAATTACCTCCTACTAAAACACAACAGCCAAATGTAGAACGTCTATCAAAGGGAGATCCTGCCCAATCAGTGTCTGCATATCAAATGATATGCTCATGGCCTTGATCTTTGAAGAGTAGTCCTTTATCAAAAGCTGACTTTATATATCGCAGAATATGAACTACATCCCAATGACTATTACAAGGGGAAGTCATAAACTGACTTACAACACTCATAGGAAAAGAGATGTCAGGTCTAGTAATTGTGAGATAATTCAACTTTCTAACCAACCGTCTATACCTTTTAGGATTACTGAGTGACTCGCCTTGTCCTGGAAGGAGTTTAACATTCAGATCCATAGGTGTGTCAATGGGTCTATATCCATCATTCATGTCTCCTCAAGAATGTCTAAGGGATACTTGCGTTGAGAAATAACAATACCTATCCAGACTTAGCAACCTCAATACCTAGAAAATACTTCTCTTTCTGGAAATACTTAAAGAGATGATTCTTCAATTTAGTGATACCATCTTGATCATTGCAAGTGATAACAATATCATCAACATAAATTGCTATTTACTTTAAAAAAATTCTTTGGATTTTTTTGTCTTGTTAATTGCTTAATCATATACAATACAAATTACTTAATTGCTTTTAGTTATTTGTTATTTACTTTCTATGTTTTTAGCTATTGGTATTTATTTAATTTTAACATGTTATTTAGATAGTTATTTATTTTAATGGGTATAATAAATATTAGCTCACTAAACGTTTTGGAATTGAGAATTAGCTCACTAATTTCTTTAAACTCTACATAATTAAACCCTACATAATTGAACTCTACATAACTAATACATGCATAACTCTATGCAGTAACCAAATGGTCCCTTAATGCATATTGAGGGGAAAAATTGGAAGAACATAGTGTGACATGGTTTTTGTCATTTCCTATGTAGACCTCCAAATGTATCAGTCACCATGATGATTGAATGTGTTATAAATGACAAAGTAGACCTAATATTAGATAGAGAAAAGTTACCTCAAAAGACCTACACAACTTACTTGAGGACTTGGCAAAAAAAAAGCCTAATGGAAGCAAAATATCAATATGGGCGATATTGACTAGTTCGAATTAAGGTTAGCCATTATTGAATAATTTGATTTTAAGCTTAGTCGTTATTAACACGCATGCCAGGTGACAAGAGTCCTTAGAGTTGGTTGAAGATAATGATAGTGTAAGGATATTTGGCTCTAAGACTGAAGTATTGTTGTTCTTGCAAATACCCTTTATTCTTCAAAGCACCCGCCACGAAAAGGTCTACATAGTTTATACACTAGTAGCTGCCGATCAAGGAATTTACTGTACAGCTTTGAATATGGTATGACCTTAGTAGACATCAACACAAGGTTCTTAATCTACAATTACATGGAGGAGGAAACTAAAGGCTAAAACCTCAACTTCATTCTGGTTAATTTCTAGTACATACTACATCCAACAAAAATTTACGCCCAAACTTTGTAGTTCAAGATTTCTACAAAGTTCACCTTCTTTTTTTTCCTTTCTCAAAAAAAGGTGAACTTTGTAGAAATCTTGAACTATGTAACACAACAACTCCAAATAGCTAAACCGGGGTAGAGACAAATCAGTACAGATTTTAATAAGAATTTATCGTACCCCATCAACAATCAACAATCAGTTCCCAGTGAAATCCCACTAGGTGGGGTCTGGGGAGGGTAGAGTGTACGCAGACCTTACCACTACCTTGTGGAGGTAGAGAGGCTGTTTCCGGGAGACCCTCAGCTCAAGAACATCAAATCTAAGTGACAGGAGAGATATAATTAAATGTCTTCTAATTATATCTCATGATAACAAGATTATAATTAAATGTCTTCTAAAGAAGAATGCATAAGTCACATGTGTATGCAAAAGAAGAATGGTGCTAGCCAGCTTAAAGACTTCAGACCAATCAGCCTTGTAGAAATTTTTACAAGATTTTGGCGAAGCTATTGGTGGAAAGAATTTAAGGGTAATATCATAGGTGGTGGCAGACACACAATTGGCATTTATCAAGGGGAGACAGATCTGTGATTTAGTCCTAATCGCAAACGAATGTGTGATCTTATAGATAAGCTAGATTATTCTGCAAACTAGACATAGACAAAACAAATAATCATGTCCATTGGGATATTAACTTTATCAAAGATATGGGATTTGGGACTGGAGCAGTTAGAGTAGGAGCTGCATTTCGGCAATGAAGTTTCTCAGTTTTGGTGAATGGTGAACCAGTAGGCTTCTTTCTTTTCTTCTAGCAGGGGTTTGACTCAAGGTGACCCATTATCTCCCTTTTTATTTATTTTGGTTATGGAAGGCTTAAGCACTATGTCCACAAAGAAATGGATCTTGGGCCTAACTCAACCTCAAAAGCTAGCTCACGAGGGAAGGATTGCCAAGTCATACAAGAAGATCACCCATCCCTTTTTCATCCGATATGAGACTCCTCAATATCCCACCTCATGCCCAGGGCTGGACATCTGGTTCATGGGCGATTTACTACAACACTCAACATTGGTACACAATAATTGGGGTGGGTCCTTCCCTGACACCATGTAAAGAAATGGATCTTGGGCCTAACTCAATCCCAAAAGCTAGCTCATGCGGGGAGGATTGCCCAAGTCCATATAAGGAGATGTACCCATCCCTTTTTCATCCGACATGGGACTCTTCAACAATGGCAAAGGTGGCTATCCAAGAAGCTGGAGAATGGGCTTCTCGGCTTGGGTAAGAAGGCACTCGAACTTGTACATGTCTCACATTTTATATGCAGATGACACTCTAGTTTTGAGTGAAGTAGAGGAAAAGAAATTCTTTTGTGTTAATTCTGCTATTTGAAGGGGCAACTAAGCTGCACATAAATTTATCAAAAAGCCATCTATTCCAGACAACGAAGTAGATAACAATACAGGGACTCACAGATGTTAGGCTGCAAAGAATCTAAAACCTTCGCATGCCACAGGGCAATAATTTCAAAGCTGAAAATATTTGAGAACGAGTCTTGGAAAAATGTGAAAGGAAATTGGCGATTTGAAAATAAAAATATTTGTGGACGTAGATTGGTGTTCATATATTCTGTGTGTGCTGCCAACTTACACCTTGTCCATGTTCTCAATGCTTAAAAGGGTAGAGAAAAAACTGACAAACTGAGGGGAATTTTCATAGCAGGGCAACAGGGAGAAGAGAATACTACCACAGCAGCCAGAAAAGAAGGGGGGCTGGGAATAAAGGCATCAAGGAGTATACAACCAAATTCTTCTGTTTAAACGGCTATGGAGATTTACCAAAAAGAGTTCTCTGGAGAGAAGTGGTAAAAGAAAAATATGAAATGGGAGGTGATGGATGATTAAGTAAACATGTCTGTCAGATTAGACCACTATGGGAGAAGCTTACAGGTAGAAAAGAGTTTAAAGTAGGAGATGACAAGAAAATACATTTCTTCTTGAGGCATGGATAGGCCATTGTCCCCTAAAGGAACAGTCCCATGAAATTTTCAGGCTGGTGGAACCCAACAGCTGTAATTGCAGAATATGGCTAACATAAGGACAGGACACCCCAATAAGGAGACACTGCAATGATTGTAAACTAGAGAGCATATGCCAACTAATCCAGCACATCAGCAACACTCAAATAACACAAGCATTCCAGACTATTTGATATGTAAAGCAGAAAAAGCCATTTCACAGTTCAGCATACAGTTTCCTGTCCAGCAATGCAAATGCAGGTCCATGGAAGCTTATTTGGAATCTTTGATATGGCAGGTAGCACTGAGGCATGTCCAACACAACACTTACAAAGGAGAGGAATTGTTATATGTAACAGATGTGTGCCTTTTGAGTTAGGATATGAGCAGTTTTCCATCGATTCTTTATCAAAGGCCAACGAATTATCTATTCATCCACTGCAGACAGACAAGAGATTATTGGGACATGATGCTGAACCAACTAGAATTTCAGTGGTGCATGCCAAGAAGTACCAAAGAGCACTGTTGGTTTCAGGAGCGCATAGGAAACCAAAATAGGAGATATGGAACACCGAATATTATCCCTGCAGCCATTTGGTGGATGATATGGAAAGAGTGGAACCAGAGAATTTTTTGAGGAAGAACTAGCGCATTCTCAGACAAAATTTAGATGTATACTTTTGCTAGCATTATGCAATAGGGAGACAGATATACATGATACAGGTCTAATGACAGAATCTCTCAGTTCATTACGTGCAGTAAAAGAACTGAGCTTTTGTTATTTGGTGATACATAGGCCTAGAAAAACTTGATGGCAGAAAAATAATTTTTACCCAATTTCATTTATTAAAAGAATCACAATAGAAGTTTTTGACCAGCTACTCTAATGCTTGCAATTAGCACACGAGGAAATCTTTGCAACTGCTAATCAGACTTCAATGTTTGCATCTACGTACTCATCCTATCAACAGTTTCTCAACCACAGTAGAGTCAGTTTATTTCGATTAGTTTCTCTTTGCTGCTTGATTTCAGGAAAGTTTATTCATGCATATAGCCATCAACAAGAAATTAAATCAAAACTCGAGTAAGTTTGCCTACCGTCAATACAACAATGGCAGTGGTAGCAGTGAATATTGTCTGACCATGTCCTTCAGGAAGATCATGGACTGACTGCAAAGCAAGGGCAAAAGCCATAGCACCTCGAAGTCCTTGACATCCACATTAATAATGAGCTCAAATAAAATTGAAAAAGCCAAAACATAGACTGAAAAAATAATTTCTTCACCACTTACCACTGTACCAGAGTGCTTTTTGATGTTTTGCTGGTATCTTTTGGTGTGGAGGTCGTACAAGATTGACCAAATATGCACAACCAAACACATTGGCAGCCCTTAATGAAAGAGAGGAAAAAGATTAGTAATTATGGATTTACAACCTTGAGATCATTCCATCCATAATTTAATCCAAAATACGGGGAAAACATAGAGCAACATAGGCATTGGTACAATGAGTTTGGGATAAAATCCCGCAACCAAGTGTAATCCCAGAGAACAAGAAACAGATTAACAAACATACCTCGCAATCACAATGAACAGCTGGGGCGAACAAGAAGTTAAGGGAAAAACGCTTGATTCAAAAAATTATTGAGGAACAAGTTACAATATATAAAGAAGGCTACATGTTAAGGATACAATTGAGAAGAAGATAAATCCCACATGGGACCAACTATGTTTCTCCATCGCGATATCAAATCCCATATATATAAATCTGCACGTTAAACAAAAACAAGCCTTACTGGAGTTATTTAACAAAAATGGGAACAAAATATCACAAATCCTCAGAAACTGGAATGCCCGACTTACACAAAAGTTTCAGCCAAAGATGATATCAAATGAAAAAACGCCGACACAAATCGCTGTGAACTTTCTGATAAATTCGGGTACGTATAGCGCTTCATAACCTAAAATACAATCCAGAAGTACTAAGCACATCTAGTAGGAAGAGAAAATGAAAAAAGAAGAAGAGAAATTGCAGATGAAAACTTACGACTCCAGTGAACAATATAGACACTATGCCAGAGAGACCAAGACCTTCTGCTAGCATATATCTGGAAGATGATGGTTCATGATAAAATACATGTTAGGCACAAAACCAAGATAGAATGTAAAAAAGTGAGAATCTAATGTAGTTACTTACGAGAAATATGGAAAGAGGACAAACAAACAGCTCTCCAAGTTCTGAAGACTGACAACAGAATTAGCAGAAACGCCATCAATATCATCAGTCAGAAGCAGATGGTGCAAAAAACTACAAAATACTTGACTTACTTGTCAATATCCAAGCCAGCATATTTGAAAAGGTGTGTGAAGTCAAGGCACCACAACACTTTATGAGCTAGAAAGCATCAAATGCACATTTATACTAAATATAATAGAACCTTTAAACTAATTAAATAAGAATCACGGTGCCTCAAAAAGTTAGTAATTATAGAGGCACCGTAATCTTTAGAAGACCTACAAATTTTGGTTAGAAATCACTAAGGAGGTAACACTTCCTGGTTCATTTTTTCTGTGCATACAAAATGCGAGAAAGATGCACTGCTGGAAGAAAGTAAAACATGAAGGATATCAAAGCAGAAACAAATCCAACTCCAACACCTGTAGAATCAAAGCAGTAGGTTGTTAGTTGATTTGAAAAAAAAATTCAAGTCAAACTATTGAAAAAAAAATTGTGCTCTTATAGAACAAAAGTAAGTATATGGATACTAACTCCAGCAGTTCCCTTTTTTTTCCATGGATAAATTTCTGGGCTCCAGCAGTTACAACTGAAATATATTCAGACTGCTTGAAAAGAGAGCATCCTCTCAAGATTTTCCAGAAAATGACATAATTTGAATAGTTTAAAAAAGTTTTTTTTTCCTTAAAATGACACCTGCTTGACCTTCTCTTTCTTATTACGACTAGCTTTCACTGAGTGAAGAAAGATGAGGAAAAAACTAAATGGTACAAAATACTAACCAGCTGACAGGGATCCCATAAAAGTTTCAACAAATCGGATGGTTATCATGAAGTAATTCTGATCAGTTGACATGTGGCTTCTGACCAGTGACATTGTCCTACAAAACAATCCAGTTCTTGATTGTCAATCCATCTGGATCTATTTGTATGTGCAGATGCTCCTTGAATATCAATACCAGTGCGACAGTTAAGCATGCGTATACTAACCTGTACAAGGATATTGCCATCTTCCAAGTGTGCAGCATACAAAGAAAAACAAAGAAATAAATACACAAAATGCAATACATAAATATTTTTTGGTAAAGAATGCATATACACAACTTAAAATCCCAATATATAGGAAAACAAGCAAACGACATAGCGAAACGCCAACCTTTCACATAAAAGAATGAGTAGGACTTACTGCATCATTTAAAACAGATTCCCCAAACACTAAAGCATATAGGTTCACGTCTGTGCCAAGCTCCTACAATCATGTCAAAGAAACAAACTTGTTCAACAAAAGGACAGCAAAGCTTAGCCAATGATGACACAGTTAAGACCTACCTATATCAATTTGAAAATTATGAAAAGCCACATAAGTTGGCAAAGGGATTGATTGTCAAACAATGAATGAAAATACCCAACAGATCTGATATTCAACCTCCAATGACAGAGAGTGGTGATAGACCATGGAAAAACCAAACAACTTCTCCCTCTTTCCTTTCTCCAATGTTACACTCTTAAATCTTTTCTATTGAAACCGCAAGGTTTCAAAGTCATGTCTTGTTAATATTGAGTTTTCCTCAGCAACTGTGACTCTCCTCTTCGATTTGTGTATCTCCCTCAACGAGGTATGATCTATTAAATATTTTGGATTATATATCCTAGTTTATTTGCCTGAGATGAGCTTAAATGGAGCGACATAGTAAATTAGGATTCTTATAGTCGATCCAACATGTTTGGGATTGGGGAGTTGTTTTTTTATTGTTGTTGTATGTATACCTGGTTTATGATAAACGCATAACTTATAGCTGTGACGTAGCATCATCTAAAATACCCAAAGAGCAGTCATGTGGAGGCACAAAACTCAAGTTACTCTATTAACCAACACTATATCCAAGCATTCTGTCAAACACAAGATATTTTTCTGTCAATGCTATCAGAAATACTACCTAAACCCACTAAATTGGCTTCATGCAAATAATTTCAACCAACAAATGACAAGAAGCTGACAGAGAAGATTAAAACAATGACACAGCTATTTCCTTTTTTAAGGTAGTGATGGTCTGATCGAACCTGACCTTAATTGCAAGTAGTCTACCTTGCTAATCCTTATCCAACTCAAGAGCAGAACATGTATGGGAAAGTTCTCCACATATATGAAAATAACTTATGTTTTAAATTTCTATATTGTCTTTAGCTACTTGAATAGGTCGTTGGTATTGCTTCCTGTGGGGTTTAGACAGGTTGGTCACTGATGTTCACTATTTGGTGATAGTGAATCAATGGACTGTGATAGATCTGTCACAAGAGGTACGGTTACCCTGGAAACACAATAACAAGGTTACATAGAGGAAAATAAGGGTGATCACCCCCAAACATCTACTTTGGTTCTTCTGGATGAAAAGAATAGACAAACTATTGCTCCAGAAAAAAATGGAACTTAACTAGATTCAGCGCATTACTATTCCAGACCCATTTCTGGAAGAGTATTACAACTTTTGGAAAAGACACAATGATTGTTGTGAATTCTGGATAGATTGGCTACTTACCAGCTAGAGTCGGCTTTCTTTGTAACATGTTTTTTATGGTGGCCAGCATTCTCAATGCTGAAGAATACAATAGTACTAATTCTCAAAAATAAGTATCTTCGCCAGAAACATCCCCAATTTTTTATATTCTTTTTTACATGGTAAACAATATATATATATATATATATATATATATATATATCAGTGATACTTACACAAGTTGTGTAGATACCCAGATCAAAAGGGATTACAATAGGAAGATAAACAAAACTCTCTATATGTAATCTAGGACAAAAAAGATAGATCCTATATTTTCTAGACATTCTTGTTTAAACCAAAAATAGTAAAGCACTAAACAATTCATCTTTATCTTCCCGTAGAGAGTTTCATCTGTCTTCAAAGCATTCAAGTATCTACCACTTCTTATGTCTATTATTTGTTTAATTGGTGTTCCATCACCACAGTAGATCCTTAGAGCTCCTTGCCATCACCCATTGTGTCTCAGCTAAGGCAAGAAATAACTACACAACATGTCAGTCACCTTGGTAGTGCATGAAACAATGAGTGTTGCTCTCTTCTTTATCTTGACAAAAAAGTAGCCGGAGCTCAGTTGTATACCCTTTTCTGTATTATTTCATGATCCAAATAGGCTTCCCTAACAAGCCAAATGAAACATGTCATCTAGAAGAGAGCTTAGGTTTTCCAGATAAACTTCCAAAAGCCATTTTGGGGCTTGAGTTGGTTTTGAGAGTTGGGAATATGCAGAGCCAGAGCTAACTGATAATCTTTTGTTGTTTCATCCCTTCTGTGTAGCTGAATCCTCCGAATTCCTGATATCCTGGATATATGGGTGGGCATAAATCACCGAATTACCGAGCCGGACTGAAAAATTTGGCGATTTGATATTCAGTAAATGATAAGATATTCGGGAGTAAATTTCAAAATTTCGATCGTCGGTTTCGGTATTCGGTGAAGTATATAGGCTTTTTGATTTTCTTGTTCTCTAAACCACTCTACTAAATTTATCCATATAGGTTTTTCATATAAGGATGACTAGCTGTCACCTAGAGGTTTTACGGGTAAGACCTGATAACCATGACACTACCAAATCAGTATCAAGAAAGAGGAATTTTGTACTGAAGAAAATCAGCAAACAAGTGCACCAAAGGGTGTGGCCTAGTGGTCAATGAAGTGGTTGAGAACCTTGAGGTCTAACGTTCAAAACTCAGCTAGAAAAAAAAAATTAGGTGATCCTTCCCATCTGTCCTAGCCTTGGAGGACAGAGTTACCAACTCTGGCACCTGTTGCTGGTGGGAGGTGGCAGGTATACCGTGGAATTAGTCGAGGTGCACAAAAACTGACCTAGACACCACGTTCATCAAAAAAAAAAAAAAAAAACAGCAAACAAGTATGAGGGATGACCTTGATAAACTTAAACCATCAGAACTTACGAGGTCAGCACTCCTACGCTTCAGCCCACCCCTACGCTGGCAAACGTCCAATGTCTTCACCATTTCAGCCATCCTTCCAACCTCCAGTCATTTAAACCTCTTTTGAAAGAAAAGTTCAATCCTTCAGAGATCCATGTCTCCTGAATAGTAGCCTCAGGTGTAGTTGAACAAAATAAATCAGAGAGTAGATCTTTGAAAGGACAAGGCCCTAACCAGTTTTCACTCCAAAAAGATATTTTCCTTCCATTGCTTACTGTAAACCCAATATTTAAAGCATATTCCTCCCAGTGTTTCCTGATAACTTTCCATGTGCAAGTTCCATATGAAGAATTGACTTTCTTAGTGACCCATTTACCTTGCTGTCTATATTTTGGATAATCACCTTCCTCCATAAGGCATTGTCTTCTACATTTTTTATTTTTTGATAATACACATTGTCTTCTATATTAAATCTTCATAACATCAAATCCTATTTGATGAATTGTATGATTGTCGTGATAGTGAATTGGGCAGCCATTTATATGTAGGGACGGGCTTCTACATAGTTGCGAGTTAAAATTAAGATCAATTGAGCTTCAGTTAATACTTGATGCAATACACGTGTTGCCAAAGTTGCATTATTATATATTTCAGCTTCATATATATGCATATGTTTCTGTATTGGTTTACAGTATCTCAGAATTAAGGATGAGGATAGTAGTTGCATTATGGGAGGCGACGGAAGGATTGAGTGGATGTTTGTATCAACCAGTGAGTGGTGCCATCCCAAACCACACGTACAAGTGTGGATTATATTTTTTCCATTAGACTATGTCCAGCTACACAACCAGATAACGGCAAATTCAGGGCTTGCTAGTAGTCCCAACTCAAGTACAGTACTGCTCTACTATGAGGTTGACATCATGAGATAAGACAAATTCTTGATAGAACCCTCCCCAGTTATAACCTCATAGTTACATATGCATTCATGCAGTTCAAACAGGAACCAGGGGTGTGAGTTGAAGTTTTCAGTTAATCATTCCTGCACGGTTCAGTTCAATTCAGCATCAATTGCATTTGCTTTCATCTACAACTCCGTTCATGCATGCACATTTTCTTCAAATACCTGTGTCAGTGTTTTAGGGACAGTCGGTAAAGCTTACATGTATAGATGACTCACCTCTTACTTCTCGTACAGATATAGAGGCAGACATAGAACCAGATGTTTGAGCATGTTCATGATCAGTATAAGCATCTCACTTCGTTTGTAAGGGTCTATCTTATTTTGCTTATAATTTTAAATTGCGTCCCTTTTTCAGTTATATGTTTCGGTTAGATGCCCCGCATCCTCTGTCAGTGGACAAGTTGACTAGTATGTTGTGGTTTGTCCCTAGTAGACCGATTTATGATATGATTAGGCCCTCAGTCCAAGTTCGAGACTTGGTACAGTTTTCCTTATAATTTTATCTGATGGTACGGGACTGCCAGAGTCCCTTTCATTTGTTTTGTTAGATCAGCAAGGGTCTGCTTGATGAGACGAATGATCACTAAGTGCCTATCACAACCCTCCTGTTCTAATTCATGACAGTATACTGATCTAACATATCTCATACTCCTTACCCAGCCGTCTTCTGTCTCTATTGTTCCTGGCATTCATATACGCGGAATTTAAGCGCTAACATGATCAATGACATTATCGTGCAAACAGTGAAGATGTCACCAAAAAAGTTGCCTTTTTCATAATGGAAGGATTCTTTTTACTGATTTTATGTGTCAACGTATGTGGTTTGTACCAAACCAAACAAACATAAAAATGGAAAAGAGAAACTGGTCAAAAGTGACTAGTCTAATACAGGAAGCAAAGCTGTTCATTGAAACTATAAAGAACGTCAATAAAAAAAACTAACCTGAAAAATAGACAGAACAGTGACAGGATCAGTTGCCGATATAAGAGCTCCAAACATCAGACACTCTACAAATGGAAGTCTGTACATGAGATACGTAACTCCACCAAGGTAACTGCAAAAAATTGCATTCACAGTAATCAATTATATGAAGAGTGAAAACTGATAGTACTAAGAAAATCATAGACGCAAGCAATACTCACACCAGAATGCCAGTAACAAAAGAAGCAATGAAAGTTCCTACAATAGCAAAAGTGATAATTGCTCCAAAGTTTGAAAAGAACGGTTTCTGCTTACAGCATCAGTAAAGCCATGATGTTAGCAATGCAAAAACAAAAGCAGGTTGCATATCAAGTAAGTACCAAGAGAAGAAAACTTACAGGTGATAGACTAAATCCTGACTGAGTAAGCAAAGAAGGTCAAGGAAAAGCTCTTTTGTTCATAAATTCCAAAATAAGCTGAATATTTAACTACAGTATGGAACAACAACAATAGAAAATTTTCTGCAGGAAAGAATTTAAATGTGGATATAATATGATCGGTGGCAGTAAAAAGAGGAAGAAAAACTCTTCATGGAAGTTAAACCATGCCCTGCCAAGTAAGAAGAGAAAGAAAGAGTCAAAAGTGCAGCAACACGAACCCATAGAAACAAATAAAATCTTGAACCAAATGGTAATAAAAGTTCAATGAACTACCTAATGCTTGTTTCTGTATTTGAAACATTAGCCAATCCACCAACAATCAAACCTGCCGCAAAGAAAATCCAAGCATCATAGGTTTCAGTATGCCCCAAGCTAAAGGGTACCTCAATTGGTCAAGTAAATGGAAAATGCTGAACAAGCTTGTCAAAACAGTACTAAAATTGCATTTTACCACTCATTAGATTAGTGCACTATTACCAACATCAACAAAACAAAAAAAAGTCACACTCCCAAACTAATTGGGTTTCAGCTATGATAGCATTCTATTCATTCTAATCCTCAATTTAAGGTTTCTCTAAATCTTAAGACCAAACTAAACATACAATGATCTAAACAAACTAACCAGACTCCTTGGCATAATCTAAACACACCAACAACAACTGAACTCCCAACTAGTTGATAACACCTGTATGAATATTCTGCTTCCACTGTGTTCTGAAACGATAACCCACAACAACAAACGCAAACTCATCCAACGAAGTTCCCAACAAATTCCAGCTGAAGTGTACCTCAATTTGAAAAATTCATGGCAAAGTATGGAAAAACATGCTCATATTGGCATTTGAAAAAGCCAAAAGGAGGATGAAATTGAACAATATCCAGAAGAAAAAAAGAACTATGTTATAGAAAATGCTACTCATATTAGGCATGGCATTTTCAGAGTCACGTTATATTAACCCAGAACAGAAAAAGGGGAAAATTGAAATGCAAAAAAAGACTGAAAATTGAACAATACTTCATATTGGCATTTTCAGACTCACATTCTATAAACCTAAATGCAAAATATACAAAAAATTTAAAGAATACCAATCAAAAGAGAGGCACTGGCTTCAGGAATATAATAAAAATGACGACGACGAAGCACATGTCCAATAACAAAGGAGAGTACAAGCATCATGATCTGCAGAAGTATGCCATATCCAGCGGCTTGTTGCTCTTTTCCTGGAATCGCCTTTGCTCCGGCCGGAGAAATCTGAAGATGATCCTCCATGGCCGATTCTTCCAAGTAAACACTCACTATATACTGCGATCAACTATATGATCTTACAAACTACTCAACGGCGAAACCTAGGCAGTTTTCCGGTGACGGAGCGTTTACTCTTCTTCCGGTTTAGCTTGTTTGAAAAGACTTTTCTGCGGTTTGTGAGAGAGATGGGGAGAGTTTTGTTTCTATAAAAAGAGCACTTTCAGTCAGGTTCTTTGTGTTAACATAAGAGAAAGGTCTAGGAAAATTATGACTTTGATCATGAAAATTGTTGCGAGTATTTTTAAAAAAATATATATATTTTTAAAGTTAGAAATGAAATTTGAATTAAAATTATATTTGATCATGAATATAAATTTAAGTTGTTTTTACTACGATATCTTATGTTGACTTTATATAATAATACAAATTCTCACACATAACAACAAACAATAACAATATATTCAGTAAAATCCTATAAAATAAGATTAGAAAAGGATAGATTATACGCAAACTTTACCATTATATCCTCGATTTAATTGTATCAAACCCAAGTTTGACCCAAAAAGAGGTGAACCAAACGACAAATCCCAAAGGGAGGCCCGACTCAAATTCTAATTGATGGAGCTAAATAATTAGGTCTCATTTGTTTATATTTAATGGAGGCCTGGATCTAAATGGTTCAGACATTTGAATTTTGATCATTAAATGCATTTATTTTCATTAAGATTTGAAACACTTAATTGGTCTGAATAGGTCTTAATCATTAAGATCTAGAACAAAGTCTTAATATCATTAAGAGGCATTATTGTGATATTCACAATCACTATAATCACAACCATCAGAGACCATCACTAATCACTACCATGTAACGATCCGATCGGTCATTTTTGAATTTTTTTGTGCATTTACCATTTTGTCCTCCCGTGATTGATCCCGAGTCTACTATGATTGAGTTTTGAAAAGTTGGTTTTGAACTTTGAGTTAAAAGTTGAGAATTTGGTAAGTTTTGAGTTTGAAAGGCTAAGTTGTTAAGAAAGTGGTTTTCAGTGTCTTTTGGAGTTTCGAGTGTCGCAATGAAATTCGGTTGATTCCATCAATCCTGAAATGTGAAATTTGATCACTGAGAGTTGTCGAGTTCAGGTTTCGAGTTTTGAGGATTTGAGGTCCTAAATTGTGAATTTATGAAAATTTAGCCTTTGGGTTGACTTTGGTCAACATTCGGGATTTGAATGCTCGGGTTGAAATTTCGAGAGTTCCGTTGGATTCGGAGGATGATTGTAGGCGTAGGTGAGGTCTTGGTTGATTTTTGAGAGGTCTCGAGCTTGTTTTAGTCTTTTTAGGCATGAGTTAGTTTCTTGTGGTTTTCACAGGTGTCGGGTCAAGGAGACTTTGGATTCATGTTTTGACGGTTCCATTGAGTTCGGAACGTACAGTATAATTGATTTACATATGTGGTTTGTGTTCACGGGGTTCCGAACGAATCCCGAGGGTTCTTTCGAAGTGTTGAAAGTTCGTTATGTTTTTTGGTGCTACAAGCTTCGCTTTTGTAAAGGTCCTGTTGTGTAACACCTCGAATCTCAAAATGAAGAAAATCCTAGATTTTAGAAAACTAGTGCCAGTACCAACGGAACCACCCACGGATCGTAGGTAGAACCACGGAGCGTAGGTGAGGTTCCGTTGTTGACACCTAATTTTGACCCTCCCCGATAATAATTAATTTCGAGCTTCTTAATTTTGAAATGATTTAAAGTAATTAATTTTAGAAATTTCGAAAAAATAAAAATAAAAAAATATAATTTGCAAGTTGTTTCAAATAGTTTGTCACTTGTTATAATTTTTAAATAATAATATGTCTTTTATACAATTATGTATATAATTAGTGTATTTTATAAAATATTGGAAAATCGTCTCAAAAAGATTTTGTTTAATTAGATATTTGGTTAGTTTGTTTAGTTATCTAATAGTTTACAATTTTGAGCTAATTAGTTAGTTTATAATTAAGTTAATTATTATATAATTATGTGTCTAATTAGTATATTTTACGAATGTTCAAAAATTGTCTCAAAAGGATTTTAGTTTTATTTAAACATTAGGCTATTTGGTTTAAATTAATTAATAACTTATATTTCGAGTTAACTAGTTTATAATTAAGTTAATTTATATAATTATGTGTCTAATTAGTATATTCTATAAATATTTGAAAATCATATCAAAAGATTTTTATTTCTTTTAGCTAAGTGTTTTACTAACTTAGTTTAATTTAAATCATAATTACAATTTTGAATTGATTAGTTCATGTTTAAATTAATTATATTATTATCAAATTAATTACTTTATTTCGTTAAGATTAAGAAGCTCATTAATTAATTATATTAATTCGTCATATTTAAGTCTTAACCAAATTTACTAGGAAAATTCAATTTGGTCAAATCATAATTCATTTGGCTATATAAAAAAAAGACTAAGTTGGCCATCCACTTAGATTTTCCTACCAGCAGTCCACCTACCCAACCTTTCCAGCCCACATTTCTAATTCCTTTTCATCCCAACAGCCCACTAATATTCCCTTATTCCCAGCCGACCCAAAAAGCCCACCAAACACGTCCCAAACAACTCAACATCAATACATATCACATACGTACATTACATACCCGACCCAACCCTTTTACTTCTTTAGAAAAGAGACCCAGAAACGACGTTCAAAGTGAACAAACGGAAAAGAATGCCGCAGCGTGAAAATACACGGCAAATTCACGGAGAATTCATGGAAAGGCAGTGAGGAATGCAGTACACTGCTCCCCTTTGTCCTCTTCCTCCAACGTCCCTCTCAAATTCGTACTATCGCAGCAGTAGCAAGCAACGTTCCTCGTCCTTATGGCCCTGAGATGAAGCCACGTCGACGTCCAAGGACATGTCTTCGATCCCAAGCGTTGATTTCCCCCTTTCCTCTTTCGGAATGGGGCGAAAGCCGCAGGAAAAGATGTCTGTCCAGAATAGTGAAAGAAATTGAATTTGAAATCCGCCCCAAATTTCTCACCCGGATTCCCCCCAAAAATCATGAACCCTAAGCTCTTTCTATATATACTTTACTGTTTTCAGTATAGAGGGGGATTTTTTGGAGTTGGTAATTTTCTTTTTTGACAAAAGCATATAGAATAGCTTAAGCAAATAGTAAAAAAATCCAATACGAAAATACATCAGGAAGAAGAGAGGAGGTTGGCAATTTTTAAAGGAGGACCCAGAGAAAAGCTTTATAAAAAATAGTTACAGAATATATACAGAATACATTTAAGAAAAAGAAAAAAAAAGGATTACGAGAGGTTCGGAGTGTCTTTCTTCTCTCCCATTTGTTGTCGTTTTCCAGCGTTTGTGAGTCTAAGATCCCGTCTGGATTCCTTGCTCATCGTTTGTATTCGAGTTTTTGTGGCGGAAGGCGGCTCTGTTGCTCATTTGTGTCTCAGTTGCTGCTCATCAAAAGGTATACAACTCTCGACTCTCTCATTTAGTTGTGTTATGTATTGGTGTGATTCGACTGTTTGTGCCTGAGTGATGAGAAGTTGATTCCTTATCTGCTGTTGTTCTCATTTTTTCCTGACTTTCATAGCTTTTCGAAGCACTTCTTTAATTTAGTTTATTCTCTTGAACCCGTATTATTGCTCATTGTTCGGCTTCATATCCTTCACCCATTCCCCTCAAGTTGAACGAATGTTCTAGATATCAATATTCCGAATCATGTGTCGTATTTGTGATCTGCTACTGTTTTGAGTTCTTCTGTTGTATATGTATGGCTAGCTTTGATTCTTGTACTCGGTTGTTTGTTGAGCTCACCTCAAAATGCAAGGCATTCAAGTATGAGGGTCTTAAGAGTATTAGGAGTGATTTGTGATTTTGAATCTTTCGAAATAACAAACATTTGACTCCGATATTTCCTTTAGTACTTTGTTTGGAGCTTGGTATCTCGTTCAATGTTGTTTTGATCTCTTTACATTAGCGTCTTGCTACGTGGCTCTTTTTTTTTTTTTTTTTCTTCTTCGAGTTTCTTTTAACCCATTATAGTTGTTGATGATTATATTTCTGTTGTTTGCTCAAAATGCTTAGACTAATATTGAAATCATGCCCTTAAATCCATGGTTAAGACCTTGGCCGAGTCGTATGTCTTTATTATCCTTCGCTTTAAATCCGCATAGTTGACTATATGTCGAATTTGATTTGTCTATGTCCCTTTTATTTTATTTTATTTTATTTTTATTATTATCCAATACTTTGACTAGATTGCATCCCTTTCCCGTCGTACTCATCTTGCCATAGTTTAACTAGTTATTTGAGAATTTATTGTTGGCTATTCAAATCTTATATTTGCTGTTTATGTTTTGCTTCCATCGAGAGATTCATTAGTGTAGTACCATATTTGGACTTTGCTCCTTAAGGTTTCTTTAAGAAAGTGCATTTCCTAAAAGTTTTAGTCTTATACTTGAGCTTAATACATGTCCTTTAGGATCTTAGCCTTCCTGTTTTGCTAGTGTTAAGCTCCTTTAAATATTTTCCCTTGTGTTAAAGGGTTAAAATTTATCAGGACTTTTCAGTGCTTCGCATGTCTTTGAATATTGTTGTGAGACTATGCCAATGAACCCCCCTATTTGGTTATTGTCTTTAGGAAATTTGGCGTCTAATTAATTTAGTAGGAGTTGTACTGTCATTTACTAAGTTTAGTTGCTTTAATTTGTTCTCTGTTACTCACGCTTACTGACATATATTTGCTCCATAATTCTTATTGTTCCCTTACTGTTTGTATGAATAATTGTCCAAAGTCATGTGGTCACTAGTGTATTATAGTCTAGTCACCGTAGTTTGGAGGCTTTAAACAAGATATTGATTTATTTATTATTGGAACTTTAAAATTACTTAATTTTGACCGTAGCTTTTAATAATCTAAAGACATTGAAATGTCATTTGGGTATGGATTTAAGGCCCTTGGTGGCACACATTATCTCTTATCGTAAAATATTAAAATACGGTAGTATATAATTTTTTTTAGAATATGGGAGTATAATAAATATTAAAATATGATAGTATGTAAATCTTAGAATACGGTAATATATAGATCTTAGAATATGGTAGTATAATAAATTTTAGAATATAGTAGTGTAATATATAGTGAGGTAATAAATATTAGAATATAATAAATTTTCTTATATTATTCATAACTCTTACTTACTGATTCTCACTTTCGTGTTTGCATGTGAAATTTGTCCGGGTCCTCACGGACTCTATCCTCGCATTTTCCTTTGGGCCACGGAGGCCCATATCCCCTTTTATCCGAGTCAGCCAGATATTAAAATCGACGAACATGTCTCGAAATTGAAAGAAAAGCGGAGCAAATCGGGAGTTGAAGAAGATTGGGCTAAAGCCTACCTTTATTTATTCGGAATTGTATTTTGTTATTATTGGGCCTAAGCCCCTTGTCATTTTACTTACTATTATTTGTTAGTTCCTAGGACAGGTGGAGAAATTGGGCCTAAGGCCCAAAAGAAAGAATGATTACTTTGTGTTAGTCTAGGACAGGTGTAACTCAAATGGGCCGGAGGCCCAAAACAAAAAATGGGCCCAAATACTGGTCCAGGCGGACAGAAACCAGATTTGGGTCCAACTCTCTTTCCCTCTTTACTTTACTATGTTTGTTTTGCTTATTAATATTTGTCGTTAATCTTAGGGTCGAAGAGTTCAAATCCTCGAAAGACGCTCATTTCGTTTTAACAATTTAACTAAATCGATCATCTTTCAAAAGACTTAAAAGCATAAATTTCGAGAAGTATCTCGCTTAGATCATAGGTCGATATTTCCCTTTTTCCCTTTTATAACTGTCTCAACTATAAAGTAGTTCAATCGTTCTACTCAAATTAAGTCAAAATTATTTTAGCCAAATAATTAATTGTTGGATAACCGCGTG
The DNA here is from genome assembly GCF_900185275.1 of Solanum verrucosum. Lineage (NCBI taxonomy): Eukaryota > Viridiplantae > Streptophyta > Magnoliopsida > Solanales > Solanaceae > Solanum > Solanum verrucosum. Next base: position 536,157 of record NW_026020211.1, read on the forward strand.
TTAGCGGGCATTTCAGGTGCTTTCAAACCCTTCCCGAAATGCTAATAAGAACCTCGAACCCCTTTTAAATATTTTTCATTAGATTTACTGTTTTAATCTTTTGAAAAATAAGTTTTCTTAATTTTTCTTAAAAATTAAGTGGCGACTCTTAAACCAGTCAAAATATATTTTCAAATAAAACATCCGTCATTAAGGTCCAAATTTTGATGGTCTCTGATCCCACCCATGGTCAACTAGTATGGTCTGTGGTTGGACCTATGGACCGTAGGTGAGGGTCAACAACTATTTAGAGGAAAATGGTTGTTGGGTCAACTTCAAACGATCATATCTTTTAGCACAAAATGAATTAGGTGGCCCATGACCTATCAAATTAAATATATTTGAATCCTCTTTCCAACGCCACCTAGTTTGCTAAAATCCAAGCTCGGAGTAAAAAGTTATGCTCGTTTTAGTGAAGTCCTGTCGGGCAGAGCATGAACGACGACCCCAAATGACGGTTGGTAGTTCAAACGACGTCCTGTCAGTCCTGTAGTAGATGGCACTCGTCAATGTTAAGTCAGTATCGTTTTGGTCTTAACCCTATGCATTAGGCACTTAAACTACGTCATTTGATGCCTAAACTACGTCGCTTCACTCAATCTAAGCCTAATAACCTAGTCAGACATACCTAGAACCCTCATTCTCCAAAAATCATCCAAACTTAGAGCAAAAAGAAAAAGAAAAGTCGACCAGACCTCCCAAGAACAAGCAACAATGTTCTTCAAAGTGCAGCTCCGAAATCCAAAGGATTTCTCCGTAGATTTTGTCACCAGCTTAGCTTTTCAATTATGTTTTAGTATTTATATTCTTGCTCAGATTATGTCATTGCTCAGTTATGATTTGTTCAACTCATATATATTTGTTTATCTTAGTATCTATATCTTGCATGCTCAGTACATTTCAAGTACTGACGCATACTCTGCGCTACATCCTTTCATGATGTAGGTTCAGGTACTCAGCATCCAGAGCACGCTTAGATCGATTCTCGATCCGCATTCAGCAGCTTCAGTGGTGAGTCCTCATATTCTGAGGACAATAGACATGCTTTTATTTTAGTCATTATTTTTTGTTTCAGTTTTTGTTAGAGTTAGCTGGGGGCATGTCCCAGCAACTTAACTCAATTAGAGGCTTTTCAAACATATTAATAGATTCAGCTTGAGTTTTTAAGTGGATGTCAGTTATCACTAAACTCTTAGTATGTTTAATATATTCAGACTATTTGGGTTTTGTCCCCACGCCAGATAGTTATTGATTTAGCTTCCGCATAGTTCATGCTCTACTTAGTTTTTTTCATATGCTTATGATATGTCAGACTCAGGGTTAGCTTGGGGTCACTCGTGATCCTAGGTCCCGTGTTACGTTAAGGAAGTAGCCTCGGGGCGTGACATGTTGCTTAAGTAACCCTTGCTTTTGCGAAGGAGGCTTCTCTTCTACGATGCCACATTTTGAGCAAAGCGAACTCCTGGTCGCTTTAGTGACATCTGAGAGGGGGGGGGGGTTTGGCCACTATTTCGGGATTGAAGCTCTATTTCACCATTTTTTTAGTTTTGGGAACTTTGGGGTGGTGATTTGGACCATTTTTCGAGGAAAAACTTTTGGGTAACAATTTTTAACTCTAAATCTTCAATTACTAATTATTTTTATGAATTTATGTGTTCAAATCAACCTTGTAAAATGAGAAATTTGGGGTTATTTTCAAGAACCCAAGAACTTAGTAAAATTGTGATTTTGAAGTAATTTTAAGTCCTTTTTCGAAATGATTTTTCCTAATTAGTTCCTTAAGCCTTGAGTAATGTTTTCAAGTATTAAATTTCCGATTCAAACCTTAGTTTCAGAATTGGGTTTTGTGTTAATTGACCCACTTTTCAAGAGGATTGATGTGGGTATTGTTGTTTCCTGAAATTTGTTGTGAATATTTACTTGTGCATAGATTGTGTGGCCTTGGAAGTGATTCAGTAGGGGAAGACTCAACTCTTGGAGTGATTGTTGATTGATGTAAGACAAGTGATCTGCTAAGCCTCATATTCTAGTAGAATTCGTGTACTTTCTGCGTTGCTTGTGTGTTGATGTAATGGGGATAAGGTGAAGGGTTTAAATTGTCTACTTGATACATCTTAATGAATAAAAAGGGGCTGACATTAAAAAGGCTATGTGATAAACATGATGATGTGAATTGCCTTATTGTGACCCTTGTTGATTGATTGATGAAATGCTTGAAAGCATGAACGTGGACTTAAATTGTGTGAATTATTGTCTCTTCCGTGTAGTGTGATATTATTTGTATGCATTGCTTGTGAACATTGTTATGAGACATGTGGTGGTTTATAATGTCAACGTCTTTGTTGGTGAGTCTTTGGACCAGATTTATTAATAGATGGGGCATTTAAGAATGCACCACCATTGCAGCAATAACAAAATCAGCATCAACAACATTTTCCGGAGGATGATTGTTAATAATTTGGACAATAACACTTTCACATAACAAATTTCTATTTGAAAGTACATAAGTGAAATTGGTGTGTTTTCTTAAATAGTTTACAAAATCTTTTTATCATTCATTTTGTCTTTTAGATAAATGTGGAATGCTTATATGTTGTCTGTTGAAATAAACATAAAAATCATATATCTATCTTTATTCTCTAAGCAATTTTCTCTCTTGTGTAATTGATAAATAATTCATCTATGAGTGAAATTTATCAAAAGAATGTTTATTCATCAGTGCAAGATTGAAATTTATGTCACTGTATTTTGACTTAAATATCTTCATACCAGGTAATTATATCTATATTTTAAGGAGCGAAGGAAAATGAGGTTGCAAATATTTATCAACCTTAGCTTAGCTTCAAGGTTATTCATGACATTTCATATCATTAGATATTCACGAATTATTCATCAATTTGAGCTTGAACTTTCCCCCTTTCGATTTTAATTATTCATTACACACATTTGTTAATATTATCTATATCGTTTAAAAAAAAATACTAATTGAGATAAATTACACGTGCAACACACATATCCTAAAACTAGTGTGTGTATATATCTATATCTATACTACCTTAAAAACATGAACTCCAAAAACTGAATATTAAATTACGACAATACCCCTCACTTAAAAAGATTACAACAAATACCCCTCACTCACTTAAAAAGATTACACAAATACCCCTCACTTTTTTTATAAAAAAAAACCCTATCGCAACAAACAACGACAAATAGTCAGCACTTTCACTAGACAGGCGCCAAGTCCTCTTTGACTGAACAGTCACCAAGTTTCCATGTATTGTATCTGTCCAACAGCCAAATATATACTCCAACCAACGCAACCTCTGCATAGTCCCCTATTTATATCAACCACACATACAACAAATTCTCCATTAGCAAATCAACTTCTGCACAAAGCGTCTCCATTAGCAAATCAACTTCTGCAAATAACGCATAGGTATGCCTTATTTTCCTCCTCTTCTACCAACATATTTGTTTTGTTACTAAAGCGTACATCTGCACATTCGAATTCAATTAACCTTTTTGCGATACTTCCTCAGGCCAATATTGATCTTCCTTACGCAAAACACGTAATAGTATTGGACTCGACATTGACATATTTCACTTTACATCTTAAATTGTAAGTTTTCACTCTCCTTATGTATTGCTATGATCTTCAATGGACTACTTGCAGTAACATTGCTACAATCTTCTTAATGATTCCTTTGTATTTTTCACTGACACATTACGGTCCAGAATGAATAATGAAATTCACTTTTTCCTTCGCACCTCTAACTATCCAGAATCATCACACATGGCGACTGAAGTTGAACAATCAAAGCATAGTGTCTCCCTTAACAAGATATCAAAATACTCTGTTAATTGGGTAACGCGAGTATTTGTTATTCGAAAGGGTTCTGTTATGTCGTACAAGAATTCACGGCATGAAGGGACTTTCCATATGGTAATATTAGTGGACGGCGAGGTAATAGTTTTGCTTAGGTTATATGCTAACATTTTTATCTACTCCCTATATTACTTGTCTAATCAACTCACATGTCAATTACATCAATACTAGGGGACAGTTGTAACCGACACTATTTAATAAGCATATCGACACATGGAAGGACTTCTTAAAGACAAATAAGAGTTACTACATTGCTAATGGGCTGTTGTATCGGGTCAACCCCAACTACACTTCTGTGCACAAATAGATTGAACTCTCCATTACCAACAACACAATCATAAAGGAGAGTAACTATGTTGTTTTAACACACAACTTCTCTGAAGGCTTTGTGTCTTTGGAACACACAGAAAAATTACCAAATGGTGCCTAATTGGTAACTATTCACAGTACTTGAAATTTCTACATTCAATTACATAATATGTATCACCAACTCACCTCACCACTATTCATACTTGCTTTGCTGTTAGTCACGGTCAATCCTATCATTGTAAAAGGCGATAGCAAAAGACATGAAATTGTTGTTACAAACGAACTGTAAGTTGCCATTACGACTTCTTGATCGTCCATATAAATCTCTTGATGCATTCACAATTCTTATCTAATTCAAAATCTAACATGGAGTGTACAACTGTTACTCTATGGGGAGATTTTGTAGTACACGACGGTGCATTTCTGGAAAAGTTGAAAGATGATCAACCTGCTTTTGGCTTATGTGACGTGAGAGTCTCGATATATAGAGGTATACCCAGTCTCTTCGATATTCTAATTGTAAAATTTTCGAGTATATTATTTGATACCTCACTTTAATATGTTGTTTTCCAAACTAGGCACTTTTGGGATATCAACTATACCCGTGAGCAGTGTGTTGATCAATCCAATGTTTTCAAAAGCACTACATCTTCGCACATGGTACACAAGATAATCTACTAATATGCTCAACAATATTTCATTAACCTCACTGCCAAAACTTATGGTCTAACTATAATTTATTGAGCCATACTTTAATCTAACAATTCTAAACCCACAAACATTTTCTTAAATAAATGCTACAGGTAACTTACCTCATCCTATATACAGGAGTGAAGTCATAGAAGGCGCAATGAAAGATATTACAACCACACCAAGTAAGGTAATGAAAAGAGCCACGAAAGTGACGTTACCCAAATTATGGCGGACACAATACACATGTACCTTTTAATGGACACTTTATGCATCCATAAAGGACCACTGTTTACCAAGCATAATCTTCAATATTTGTCATTAACAATGTCCAGGAAGCTTTATACAAGTTCAAATCTAAAAAACGATCAAGTATTTGTACAAGTATATATATATGGGTCATGATAAATGTGCGGTTTACATAGAGTCAGACGATGGAGAAAAATTCATAGATGAAATGCATAGCTTTCAAGATGCACGTTGGGTGTCACCACCAGAAACAATGTGGAGAATTTATGAGTTTACTCTAAGTGAAATGCAACCAGCGGTTATAAATCTAAAATTACATCTACCCGTCAAATAAACAGGTATTTTGAAATCCTTTTTCAGATAGTATAATCAAAAGATACAGTTGTCCAGCCAAATAGATGAATATTAATATAAGACTATTATTTAAAATGTAGTGTACTATAGAAAGAAGTAAAATCTTCAAAATATAGCGGCCTCCCAGTTTGTACAACAAACTATGCTTACTGAGTATTTTAAGTTGTGCTCAAATGACAGTGAGGCTTGAAACTATCTATACGACGGAGAATTGCCCAAGCATTATGTTTGGAACTCCCAATCTAAAATTTGGAGTAAGAGGAAATCACGCTCCGTGATTGGCAGAATAAATACTGATAAGACAATTACACTTCATTATGTCATATTTATGCGCTAAACAGTAACTTTACCTAACTACACTACTTAATGTCACAACAAATGCTAGAAAAGGTGAAAGGTATTATGAAAGATTATTATTGAATGTCTTTCGAGGCCCGACATCGTTTGAAGACTTGCTCACTGTTAATAGAATACAATGTGATACTTTCAAGGAAGCAGCTAAGGAAAAAGGTTAATTAGAATTTGATGATAGCATTTCTAAATGTTTACGTGAAGCTGTAATCTTTAAGATGCCCGTAGGTCTTCGAAGTTTGTTTGCATCCATTTTAGTTCATTGCAACCCAACAGATGTGAGGTGTCTATGGGACACATATTACAATGATATGTCGGAAGACTTTCAGACGAGCCAGGAAAGTTCACCAGAGGCACAACTACAAAGTACCTTGAAAAGTATATATACATACTTGGAGAGTATGGATAAAAGTGTTGCGAAATTTGATATCCCACAAATCAAACAAGAATTACATAAAAATGACACATATGAATGCCGAGAAATAATTGAACAAATGTCGGTAAAGATGCCAACTGAAGATATGGATGCAAAATCAAAGTTGAATCCACACCAAACACAAACTTTCAAGACCATATTGCAAAGGGCTAACTCTGGAACAACAAGATTATTCTTTGTAGACGGACCGGGTGGAACTGGAAAAACATTTTTGTATCTGACATTGCTGGCAAATATCAGATCGAGAGGTATGATAGTATTGGCATCCGCTAGCAGTGGGGTAGCATCAATAATTTTACCGGGAGGCTGTACAACTCACTCAAGATTTGAAATACCTCTACTAGCAAATGAAACAACAATTACAAATATGTCCAAACAAGATGGCGGCGGTAAGCTAATTAGACAAGCAAAATTGATAATATGGGACGAAACACCAATGGCTAAGAGACACACAATTGAAACAGTAGACAGAAGCTTCCGTGACATAATGCACCTTTTAGTGGAAAAGTCATGGTATTTGGAGGTGACTTTCGACAAGTACTATCGGTGGTTCCTAAATCAACACGAGCAGAGACAGTGGATGCAAGTTTGGTGAGGTCATATTTGTGGATTTTAATGGAAAAGATTCATTTAACATCCAATATGAGAGCGAGAGCAGATTCAATTTTTAGTGAATTTTTGCTTCGTGTTGAAAACATCGAAGAAAGCACAATACGGGACAATTTAATACAACTGCCACAACAAATGATGGTCCAAGCAACTGGTAATAGTAAACCAGAAGAATGCTTACTAAGGAAAGTATTTCCATCGTTACAACAAAACTACATATCGTCAAAGTATATAACTGAAAGGGCAATCTTAGCAAATAGAATTGAATATGTGGATAATCTAAATGAAATGTTGATTACACAATTCCCAGGGGAAACAAGAACATATATCAGCTTTGACTCGGTGGAAGATGATACCAACAATTAGTATCAAGAAGAATAGTTGAATACATTAACACCAAATGGGCAGCTACCATATATGTAACATTTCCATACTGTTATTAACGTTGCAAGTATAATATAACTGTGAATCGCTAAACTGGATGAAAAATAAAGTTGAGGTTAAATATTAAACAACTGATGTATATTTGAATACTATATATTAGATTAGATTTGAAAGAGACTGCATCTATTATGATGCTGAGGAATCTGGATCCAGCAAATGGTTTATGCAATGGTACACAATTGATTTGTAGAGGTTTTGACAACAACATCATACATGCCGAAATAACAACAGGAGAATATGCAACAAAATAGATGTTTATACCAGGAATCTAATTATCGCCTCCGGAGAATGAAGGATATCCTTTTAAATTTATTCGCAAGCAATTTCCAATACGTCTCTATTTTGCAATGACAATAAATAAAGCTCAAGGTCAAACAATCCCTATTGTTGGATTGTATCTTTCACAACATGTTTTCTCCCATGGACAACTATATGTAGCACTATCGAGAGGAATCTCAATGACCACGACAAAAGTATTGGTAATGACTGAACAACTAGATACGACGACGGGCACATATACAAAAAATATTGTATACAAAAAAGTATTAGGTAAGAGACGATTGTTATCTTTTAAAGCGTAATCAATTAGGAACAAAATCAACACATTACATGAACCTTATGAAAATGTCATTGGTTGTGTTTGATAGGTTCGGTTGAAGAGGAGAAAAGTTGAGCATCAACATGCAATTTATGAAGAACATACAACTATTGTGTAGACTTAGATATTGGTAATTAGGATACAAATGAGTTGAATATCCAGCAAAGCATCATGTATTTATGGACAGCGTCATAAAATTTCATGCATCTAATTCAAGACAATTAGACGAGCATAATCGAGTAATGTTCAGAAACAGAAAATTGGAATCTGAGAAACATCCATACAAATTATTATCTTACATATTGAATATATTTAATAATGGTAGTATGCATACAATTAACTGTAAAATTATGTATACGAGACTGTTCTAATACTTGCAACAATATATTATGACAAAAAAGTAAGCTTACTGTTTCAGATTTAATCACATGACAAGATGAGGCCATCACGTGCAATGCACGTATAGTAAATCTAGTATATATATGTGTGTGTGTGTGGAGGAGGGGGCTCAAATCTAAATTTTAGGTATATCATATACCTAAAACGAATTCCCTCATCATAATCTCGAAGCGCAACTTAGTGGTCAAGGAGGTTCATAAGTTTTCTTGTATCACGATACATTATATTGACTTTACAGTAACAAAAAAAAAACTATGACTTGGGCAAAAAATACAAAAAAAAAAAAGAAAGATAAAAGCAATTAAATTTTTATTTTCGAGTATTGTTTTTTTAAAAAAAGAAAAGAAAAGAAAAAAGTCACTTTTAAATTAGATTGTAATTGAATAAATAATCAAAATGGTCAAAATACAAAAAAGTAAAAAATAACAAAGTTGGCCAAATAATAGGCGAATCAGACAACAAGGCCCAAAGGAAAACCCGACTCAAATCATAACAAAAGCAAATAAAGAATCAATTTTCTTTTAAAAAAACATCTAGATAAATCTTTCAAGTGCTTTTTCATCTTCTCCAACCAAGCATTAGCGATAATGTAGATGCATTGAAGTTCAGTTGGTCGGCACCCGCATCTTGGGAATTCTTCACTATAAGTAATTTAGTCATTTAATTTTTTATCTCAAATTTTAGATTGATTTCACCTGAAACACTTAAATGATTTTTTATCAAGCCGAAAAAATATTATTTAAAAATATTTCTATAATATATTGTATGTATAATATTGTGAAAATAGTTATAGTGTAATGTACGTATGTGACTGTTTATAAGTATTTTCCTTCATATTTTGTTATTCGATTGTTGTAGTTTTGTATGGATTTGTTTGTATATCTTTTGTTTAAGCATTTTTATATTCCAAGAAGCCCGACGAGTATACATAAGAGCTTACACTAACGAAAAAATAGTACCAAAAGTAATCCAGAAATATCAGTTGGAACTCAAGCAAGGAGACAACCAAAATCTAACATAAGGATAGACGTCAAGTAAGTATAGCTCATCTTGAAATCTTACATCAGGATAGGTATAATGAAAGTCATCCTCTCTCGAAATCTTACATTGGGATAGCCGCATGAATCTAGAATCGGGATAATTGCACCAGCTCAAACTTGGAATTGAGAAATGCTCCAACAGGGTATCGAAATTTGTTCGGAATCCTGTGCATGCAAATGAACTATTCTACCCCACCAAATTCGACATTCCAAACTCAACATGAATGTCAAAACTTCCAATAGAGATTGTCTTGATAAAAAGTGGGTTCCACACCTCAAGCTCTATTTTAGCAAAAAGCCAAAGGTAGCTCAGAATGAGGCTAGAAGCCTCAAGACCTGAACCAAAGGTTCGTCTAGACTAAAATCAATATTTCAGAGCTAATGAAATCATCAGAAATACATTTTGAGGTTGTTTATTTTATATTTTGACCAAAGTCAAACACATACACTTTAGGAACTCCAAAACACAAAAACTTGTATATAAACCAAACGAATTGTCTATTGATTGGCCAAATATAGGAAAGCTCTAAATGTTGAAAAAATAGAAAATAGAGAAAATAACCTAGAAAGTCATTACATTCTTCGTGGCATTTAAAAAATCTCAAGATTGTAAGATATGTTATTGCTATTATTTTTTGCATTGATTATGACTAATTTTGAGACTTTTCATTTCCTTATTTATTTTATTTTTGTATAGTTGACTAGGTTTATAAAATATGCATATTTAGACAAATGCTTTTCAAAAACAGATATTTTAGATAGTAGTAGTTATTATCTCACCCAACGTCCATGCATGTGCACACGATCGACAAATAATAAAGACATGATTAGAGTATTGTTCCCAACAAGGACGTAATTGTGAAATATTTAGTATATTATTACACTTTCAAATATTTCAAAAAATATTTGATTTGAATGTTGAGAAATGAAAATCAACTATAGATTTACGTGATTATAAAAAATAATTAAAAGAAAAAGTTCCTAACGTGAGAATTGATATCAATCAATTCTCGAACATTTATACAATTAACGACTTAATTAATAGTAGCAATACATATGTGATATTGACAATAACTAAAAAAACAATATGAATAATTTATAATAAAAATAATGGAGTGACAAAAAATATTCTCTTAATTGTTAAAACTCTTAAATTAAATTTTCTTAATGCTACTTGACATACATTTAAGCAATTTAAATTTGGCATTCACAATAAATGACCACCATCATTTACAAGTAATTGTCAAATTTAAAATTTATTTATAAATATCTAAATTCAAATTCTAGAGTCTGAACAATATTCAGGCTACATTCAATTAATCTCATGTCATTGAGAAACAAAATTAATTTGTTACTATATTCTTTAGATATAATACAAATCTTTTTAGATATCAACTTTGACTAAAAATTTGGTAAGAAAATCATGAAATAAATCTATTTAAAGGGCTTTTTGCTCTTGTGTGAAGCAATTAAATCAAAATTTTATTTATTCTAATTTGCTCTCTAGTTTCTAATAAACCAATGAGTACTCCAGAAGGTGGTTCTAGTTTAGAACAAAAACTTATCAAGTGAGTTCTTTTTAATTTTTTTTTTATCTCCCTTCCCTTTTTTCTACTTATTTTCTTAAGCTTAACTAATAATATTCACTAATTGTGTAAATGAACCCCTATATATATATATATATATATATATATATATTCAAATTTATGAATAATATTTTTTTATGAATGGTTAGACTCTATGTAGATATCTTTTAAGTTAAACTCTTATTTATTCCACATTCTTTATGATTTAATTATAATGTTTTTTTTATGATTTTCAGAATAATGGAGAAAGAAACCAAGAAACTTTTGTTTGAGAATGTATCGCTCCGCCTGCAACATAAATTGCTTTGTTTGCAACAAAAATTATTGATTGAAAGGTTAAACAATTTGACTTGCTCAACTTATACAGAAGATCAAAAATTATGTGAGGAGATCGACCAGATGAAAGCAAAGGTGAGCTTTTATCTAATCACATATCAGAATTAAAGTATAAGTTCTATGCATATAAAAGGTGAAAATAAATTTTATATAATAATATAGCTTACTAGGTATAATTGTTGCCAACACTTTTGATAAGCATAATTAATTAATTATTTAATAAAGATAGTAAATGATATGTTGCATCAGGTTAAAGTTTATTGATAGCGTAAAAAAACATATGATTTCTAAGTATATATAATGTAAATCGTTTAAATTATTGATATTTTTTTTTATTTTTTTTTGTAGAATGAGATGTGGGCGAGTGTTATGAAGGAATTAATTGATGATAAAGAGTAGAGTTGGCCCTCGAGTTGGCGATGTTGTTGTTTTATTTCATATTTTAGAGATTTTAAAACTTAGACAAATTAATAAATTTGAAGAATGATGTGTTCCCTTCTTTATGGCTAATGAAAATTTAAAGACTATGAGAAATGTTATTGTTATTATTTCTTATTTTGATAAAGACTAAATTTGAGACTTTTCATTTCCTTGGTTATTTAATTATAGTGTAGTTTGCTAAATTTTCAATATCTACTTATTTAGAAAAGTATTCTTATCATAAGTATTCTCTAAAAATATATTTTTGGAGTGTATAATTCGTATTGCACTTGATGTTCACACAAGCACATACAATTGAAAGATAAAAAAGTAACGAGTCGAATATCATTTTTAATGAAGATTTAACTGTTAACTTTTCAGGTAGATTAAATAGTAAAATTTTTAATAGAATTGTGATTCGAATATTGAGGACAAAACTAAATAAAAGATGATATTGAGAATTCAAACGAGAGAGATATTCTAGAGCTACAAATAGATTTATTCAATCCAATCCAATAGTATATCCAATTTAGTTCGCACATTGAATATCTAGTTTCTACCACATGATTAATGAAAGTTATGTTTACGAGTAGTCGACTCTTTCTGCAGATAGAGTTATAAGAGAATAAATAAGCAAAGTACAGAATATAAAAAAAAACTAGATATTTTTATACTCATTCGGATCACCGATGGAGTGTTTAGTCCAGTTACCTTGGGTTTCAAGGGTTTCCTTTAGAGCTTGAGGAGAACTTAGGTGATACCGAGATTTGAACCTAAACTCCTATATGATATGCAAATCAGATCTACTATTTTGGTACAACCTCTATCTGTATAACCTATACTCAGAATCTTTCTTTCACTTTTTTTTTTCAATTGTTCACTCAAGTGTGTACAAAGCTTTATGAAAAATAAAAGAAGATTACAATATAAGTTCAAGTGAAGTTGTACGCTTCACAACTATGACTATGAGTTGGTTTATATAGTGTTGAGGGCTGGTTTTTTAAGGAATAATCCAAGGGTGTTTTAAATCAAGAATTTTAATTAAATTCTTAATTTCGGTTGATTGATTCATGTTCATATCAGATATGTGCATGAGCAAATCGATTCCTTTCTTTTCCTTGGAGATTTTCTTGTGATCTTGATAATGTTCCTTCTCTTGCAGATATTCTTGTAGTCTTGATACTTGGCTGATTTGATTTTCTATCTTCCAGATTACTTCATCCTAGTCAGACGCTAGGATTGTGGTTGCTTTAATTTCGTATCCCTTGAATGATGGCTTTCCTTTCCCGCATTGCTTCAGTGAGGGCAACTTTTTTCTTTCCTTCTTTGTAATGTTTTTTTGGCGTTCTTCCTTTTTTATTTTCATGCTTGATTTAGTATACACCTTCTTTGATTGAGTCTAGCAATGACAGATCTTCTTTGAAATGCATGATTGACTTGTGAGATTTGATTTGATTCCTTGAGTTCAGATTGATTTGAATCACCGATTAGATTGATTTGAGTGAATCAATCTTCTCCTTAATTGATGGTGCTGATTTGATGCTTGATGCATCAATTTTCAGAATTTTGTGTATCTAACACAGATACACTAGTCTTGATTTTCTTGCGACACAAGATAGTTTGTCATTATATAAAACATTATAAGTTAACAATTAATAGAATCCCTGATAAAATGATTTCTATTCAAACTAAATACTTATATCCTTGTATCATCTCAAGTAGAAAAATGCAATTGTATCTCTTATATTTGACTAAGAATTAAAGACAAACTAGTTAGAGGTCTATAACTAACTTGTTACTTGTAAGTTAATCAAGATAATCATTATCCAAAAAATCGCTAAATTATCATAACCTAAAATTCACATGAATAATCATGATGAAACCTATACTCTCCCCCAATGGGTAAGACAAACCACCACTACCAAACAAATTTAAAGTAAAGACAATATGCGAGGTAAAAACATTACCAAATTTAAAACCATATGCAATCACTAACAAAAATCAAGTGTGGGAAAATAACAAAATACAATCCCAAAATTCAGGGTCATATGAACAAGAGTGAAGTATAATTTAATTGTTCAACAACCGATATACTCTCTATCGTCTGATGGAAGAAAATATAGAAAAGTAAAGGATTGAGGGAGTTTGGCTTTGCCGATAAGCTAGACGACAACTCTCTAAGAATATCCAAAAATAAAAGGTACAAACTTGATAGTTAGTGTGACCCACTCGTTCTTGGGATACAATTTGCACCAAAAATGTGCAGTATGTTAGTATAAGTATATATGGAAAACATGTGCACTCAATCAGCATTAGATGATGACAATTCTAAAGTATCGACGATAATTGTACATAATCAACCGATAAACACACACATGATCGACGTTCTGAGAGTGGTGATGGCACACCCCAAATTTGACCTTGACAAAACATGCATGAGATTATATAGAACCATATCAGAAGCACCTTATAGATATAATAGTTCACTTCACACAATTACCCCATCACTACTACTTATCCAACTATGCAACCAGGTATATATAAATGAAGACAATTTAAATTAAGGAAATAAAGAATATATAAATGATGTGCATTAATTATTTAGTAGCTAAACTATGGAGACTTTGTGAAAGAGATAACTAATTCAAGACGCAGATCAAAAATTTAATAAAGCAAGTATGGAATTCCACAATGAAGAGTCTGGGTCCACCAACAGTAGTCTGTATGAATAACAAGTTCCTCCTATGCGATGTGATCCTTTCAAAACGGCTTCTCTTTTATAACTAACACTCAATAACAACAATTAGTATAAAACAATCATAATTAAATAGTTCAAATCCAAAATTAGAATAAATCATGAAACTTAGTAAAAACTGCTAATGAGTAAGAATTAACCAATTTGAAATCATTTTGTTTCAAAATTATATTAGACCATTCAAGACCAAAGTCTAGCTAGATAGCTCAGCAACATGCCATTAGAGGAAAAATCATAAATTAAACACATATTAGTTCAGGATAAAACCAAAGATGGAAAGCCATAGATTGGATCCCATTCCTCAGAAGTGATGCACCAAGTTATCAACACTCGAAGGTCGATTTAATTTCCTCTAGACATACACAGTTTTTCATTAGGATCCATAACAACTATTTGTCCTCTTGAATAACATAGCTTGTCCATACATGTCCAGATATAAATAATAACAATCATGTTATATTATTCAAATTTAAAAAATCTTAATAGTGCTCAAAAACATTACATCAAGGTGTCAACTCATGACAACCAATAGTCCTCTGAACTAGCATAGCTACTCGAAAGCATTTCACAAAAAAATCAACTCACAACAACCAATCATCCATTTCACCAGAACAACTTGTTCATATGGTTCTTGTGACGATTCAATTCACCGGGTTGTATGGGTACATACTCTTAACACTATATAGGTGAACCCTTACCACCCAATTTAAAAACAGGACAATGAGGAAACTAATTTAACATGAGAAAACTCTAAAACAAATCCTTGAATAAACATGAACCCATTATAAGGATTATCTTTTTACAAACAACCAAAAAACCTTCACAAGGAACTAGTCTAAACAGGTACAAGAGCTATTTGTAAGAAATAATCTATAAAAAGATATAAGTAGAAGCTGTCGGAGATCATGCAACCGGACTATGTCAAGTGGCATAAGAAGATTAGTATCAGCACAAACAAGACGTACTGGTAGACATCACCAATCAATTCGAACCCACTACGTAATATCATGCAAATAATCAAGAAACATGCAATTTGGATATTTAATTAGTACCCCCATTTCACACCTGCACCACCTACACTACACTACAAATACCACTACCTTGAAACTTGATACACCTTATCCCTTCCGGCGTCAACTTCACCCATCAGATCATAGCCTAATCCCTTCTATCACATTACATTTCCCCTGAACACCAGATTACTAAATCTGCCACTACTGCCCATCAAATAATTTTTTTTGATTAATATTCAAAATTCAATGAGGAAGTACTCGAAGACCTGACTATCATGTTCCCAGTCAAGTGGCAATATGTACTATTTGTAACTAATGCTACTGAACTTAGAATGAATCTCTAAGCTGCTTACATACCTTGGTGGACATGATAAAGTCATTTCATTACTTCAGTAAGAGTGATCTTTTGTGTGTCCTAACTTTTTCCTAAGTTGCCTTTTTCGAGGTTTTCAACCTAGTGGGTTTTTTATTTTCTAACTTTTGTTTAGGCCACCTTTTTTTTTAGGTTTTCAAACTAGTGAGTATTGTTTTTTGTGGGGGGGGGGGGGTGTCGTCATAGTTTATACTCGTTCCTTAAGGATCATCTTGCTTATAGGATAGTACATTTTCAAGAATTTTTCATTAATATGACTGATCCTCATGTCATCTACATTAAAAAGATTGTAAGTGTTACTCGAATATGTTTCTTGTATGGCATATGGTCCATCCCACCTCAAGGTGAATATGTTCCTACACTTATAGAAAGTGATAGTAAATCCTCTTATTGTAGGGATCATGTCGATGTAAGATCTGTGTGAGGAATCACTTGAGATGTTTTTAAGTTGGAGATAAATTCCCCTTGAGGTGAATAGATCTGCTTTCGATAGATGTTGAGGTGATCTCAATGAGAAGATAGTGTAAGATATGTGTGAGGAATAGTGTTTAGTCTCCAATTTGAATTGAAATTGATCGCTTTAAGCAAATGTGGCGGCGATGTTCCTTGTGTTAAAAAAAGGGATAAATAGAAGCAATGGCCTAACTTTGCTAAATATTTCAGCATTCGTTGTATTTTGCCTCATAGGTTCCATTAACTTGGTTTACGACCAATTGTGAGTCACAATCGATTTGAATGACCTCAGAGCCTAGTCCAAACAAAAATTTGATACTAAACCTGTAACGACCCTTCCGAAATAATATAAGCCTATAATAATATAAGTCAATAACTCACGAGATTTTTGCATATATATATTGTCCTCACAATAGTAAAAATGATATAAAAAGAATATTACCAACTTTCGAGTACCCAAAGTAGGTGGTTCATGCTTCACGCAATCATTTAAAATTAGCGGTAAATTTAACATATTACAAGACTTGGGCTTACACACCCCAAAAGAACAAAACATAGAGTCATACTTATATTACAACCCATGGTGACATGATCACATTAGTCCTCAAAATTTCATGTAAATATACACCACATAGATCATGTACAAGTTCCAAGGTTTATACAAAATATAGATGCCTATATGCAATTGTGATCTTCCATCACCAATGGCCAGCTTCATGCCTCCTCTCGATCATTCCCTACGATAGAAACAACTATCGCTAAGCATATAGCTTAGTGGTGTAAAAACTATAGGTTTGGAGCCATCAGATTCACAAAACTACCTTTCTCAAGTCATGAGCAGCATAATCGAACATAATAAATAAATCAAGTAAACAATATATCAAGAGTATCAAGTTCCATATTTAGAGGTCCAAATGTCAAGAACGCTCATAGTACCATTTTTCAAAAGATTCAATAACAAGGCTCGCCCAATATATACATCATGTCTTCACACCAAGCACACTCAAGTATCAAGAAGAGCCGACGCCCTGTATCAAGAAGGGTCAAAGCCCAATAATTAAGAGAACCAAGAACCATATTAAAAATGGCTTTCTAGTTCGTACTTAAAATGAACAACTTCCATTCTTAAGACGGACTAAAAATCTAGAGTCAAGATGGCAAATGATCTGAATCAAGAGGCATGCCAATAGTGACAAAGTCACAACCACAAGAAGGACAAGGTCCCAACAAGAGTGCCAAGTGATCAAACAATCCGTACAAGTGGGCGAGTTACACAAGCGTCTTTAACGTTTTAAAGGATACTAACACGACAATGCAAAGTGACAAGAGGTAACCAAGGTACCAAGATCAACCTTCAGATATACCAGTAGTTAAAAGAGTACAAATACAAGTTTATACACAAACCTTAGTGCTTTAGTAAAGAAATAGTGCAACACAACTTCAAGAGTTCAAACCGTAGACCAACCAATGTATCAAGGTCCTCAACTGGTTCACGAGTATATACAACCTTTAAAATACAATTAAATAACTTTTTTAATCCCTAGAAACTCAATAATATTAATGTAAAACAGGATTATCATCACAAGTAAGATTAGCCTGTACAAACACAACTATGCTCCCAAAACAGTGATTCTGGCCAACCTAGTACCTCATGTCGCAACTTAGATTTGAAAAGGAAAACGGCAAAACTAGACTTTATAGCATTCATGAAAGATGTAGCTACATCTCTTAAGGTTGCAAACAAACAAGAATCACCGCAAAATATATTTTTTACAACAAGATATAGTCAAAACACTAACAGTTGTTCATACAGGATTTGAAATTCCAAAATCTGGACAAAACTTGTCCTATGTTGCTTCCAATATTTCGAATCCATAACAACTAAATCAGAGTTTTACTTAAACATAATAGTTGTAGGTCTATGAATTATCTTTCCAAATCATATTTATTCACTGTAAACTAAGTTCTAGAGCGAGAGATATGCATAAACTACCAAACGCTACCCAGCTCAGAAACATATTTTGTCACTTACCAACAAGAAGTGCGTGTTCTTGAATTCCAGCCAAAAGGGCCAAGTTTTTCTTTTGGAATTTTGAAGAACAACTGATTAAAGAAGGCTCTAAGGTTTTTAGACTTGGAAAAAAACGAATTAACTGAAGGAGGTGAAAATATATATAGTCACACAAGTTATGTTTATCACTTGTACAACTGTCTCCAAAAAGGGCTGCCCAAATAGTTGTGTGCTGCCCAAAATGCATACATATACACCTATATATATATATATATATATCCCTCATCTCCTTTTAAGGTTATACATAATTCTAATTAGAATATTACGAAAATACCCTAATACAATACCTTAAATTACGATCACAATTTATGTTAAGCAAGTTAGCAATTATCACAACATTTCAAGTTCCCAAAATGAGACTAAAACATATTCTAGTCATTAAGCAACGGTAAATCGACATGTGACTCTTGGTGGAGTAATGAATATTTGAGCTCTACCGGATTGTCCCCGATCCTTGTCTTTCACATCTTCAAAATACAGTTTTAATTTACTAATGTGGAAGACCGAATGTATCTTCAAGTGATGGGGCATCTCAACCCAATACGAGATTCTGCCCGCCTTAGCAATAATCTCGAAAGGACCCTCGTAGCAACGAATCAGACTTTGACTCACACCTCGTAGCGACTTGAATTTTCTAGGATTGAGTTTTATCATAACTCGATCCCCAATTTGATAGTCGACTGGTTACCGCTTTCGATCAACAAACTTCTTCATTTTTTGGGCTGCCTTATCAAGATAAGATCGTGCAAGATCAAATTGTTCCTCCCAGGCTTTCGCCATGTTATAAGCACCCGGACTCTTCAAATTGGCATCGACGGGACAGGATTGGGGCGTATTGGGCTGCTGCCCGATAGCCAACTCAAATGGACTTCTTCCCGTCGCCTCACTCCGCTATAAATTATATGAGAATTGGGTAGTGTCCAACAACTTCACCCAATCCTTTTGATTAGCACTAACATAGTGCCGCCAATAGCACTCCAAGAGTGTGTTGATCTGCTGCATTTACCCATTCGTTTGAGGATGGAAACTGGTCGAGAAGTGCAACTTCGAACCAAGCAAATTGAATAACTCTCTCCAAAACGCACTAGTGAATTGAGGATCTCGATCACTAATAATGTGTTTGGGTATACCTCAATGCTTTACGACGTCTCAAAAAACATCCCACACTTAAACTTTTGTTCGTCCTCGAGCAAACATTAAAACTCATCCCAAAAAATCATACTAGCAATGTCATCACTTTGGTTAATACAAACAATTAGGCCGTATACCAATTTCAAAACATCAAGTAGACTTCTCAATCATTATGCAAGACATCCAAATAAACAACAAACCTCTAACCTCCTAACCTCAAAGAAGGACTTTGAACTCATCAAATTTAAGTTTGCTCACCTACTCTCATCAAAGAAAGTTAATAAAATCACCTATCTATCATGAAACAAGTGCCCTCACAAGAAGAAATAGTCCACACACTCAAATCAAAAGATTGAATATAAATTAAGGACTCGGCATCAAAGAACACTCTCACACTCACGAAGAAAATTCACATGTATGCACAAAGAACCATATGCTTGCCCATTATGTACATCTCCACTAATTAAGCATGCTTGAATAGAATCAAATAGGACTTTAATGGATTGTAATGTAGGCTAAGGGATGGGTAGGAAAACTATATAATAGTGACTTACACTTCCTTAAGCACTTTGCAATTTTAGACTTCATAACCCATTATTTTCTTCTCTTTATTTTCAGCCCTCTCTTCAACAATTATTTCACAAGTAATTCTCATCCTTTCAAAAATGTTTTAATCCTTTTTTTTTCTTTTTTTTTAAAGTTTCCCTTCATAATAGCCACCCTCAACTTACGTATTTTACATGCGTTAAGGTGCACAATATCTTTGGAAGGACCAGGGCCATCATCAATGTAACTTTTTTTTTTTTCATGTCACAATTTTATTTTATTTTTTTCATATCACATTCAATCAAAGAGGACTTTTAATCACTTTGTAGCTATCATTGATTACCTTTTCACTCAACCATCCATTTTTTCTCAAAATTGATAATTAGAATAAGTTTATGCTATAATGCTCAAGAAAGCAAGGTTCAAAAATTAGGGATTCAACAAAATAGTCAAGGGCAAAATATGGCTACCAATAAAATGCTACAGGCTCAAAAGGGCTAACTAGTGATAAAATATCTGAAAAGGCTGAAATTTACCAGACAAAGCAAAGAAAGCCTATTATCATCTCCTAAACAAAGCAACACTTTTTATTTCGCTTCAATAACATGCAGGGCAAGTTCTAGACTAAGATACAAAATATGAAATAAATAAAATCTCACCACACATGACACAAGTATCAATCAAGATGGATCAATTCCACTTCTAAGAGAGACAAGATCATAACAAACTAAAAAATAAAATAAGCTATATACAAAGTCACAACCATGAGCTTAGATGTCAAAGAGTCTGCATTTTTTTTTATCAAGCATTAATAAGAAAGTACTACTCAAAAATTAGGCCCAAATAGTAAGTATCACATAACTCAAAGGGGTATTTTTTTTTTCTTTTTCTCTCCAAAAATAAAAATAAAAAATAAAAATAAAATTTATTCCTAAAAAAAATAAAAAACACTCAGTTCAAAGGGACTATCCTCAGGAAAATAACCGAAAACAAAAGCCAAGGAACCCATCCTAAAAAAAAGAAAAGACTCAATAAAACGGTAAAAAAACTAGGAATTCAATCCTCCACCCCACACTTAAAAAGATGCTATGTCCCCAAAGCATTAGATAAAATTTAAAACAAGGATTAGAAAAACTTCCTGAGGCCTTTTGGCCTAGCCAGTAGCATGTTCTCTTTATTCCTCCTTGCATCAAGGGTCGTCACCCCACACTTAAGCTCAAACATGCTCCTTTCCTTCAATTTATTTATTTATTTATTTTAATCTCAAACTTCCCCTAATCTGCAAAAACAAAAAAAATCAAAAAAAAAGAAAAGTGATACTAATAAAATAAAAATAAAATAAAATAAGAAATTACACTACTAACTGGGTTGCCTCCCAATAAGCGCTTAATTTAACGTCGCGGTACGACACCATCAATTTTACTATTTTTCCTTCCACTTTGAAGATATGAATTTCACCCCTAATTTTACATCAATTTTTCTATTACGCTCAAGGGGTGGTGGTACAAAAATAAAGGTCCCAAGCAATAGATATCGCATTATGCACTTCTTGGATCCTAAGTGAGGAATGTAATTCTCCGATATTGGAACAATAAATTCAAGAATATAGACACAATTTTCCTCCTCCATACATTCTTCTATAGGCTCAGATGGCTCGATTAATTTCTCATCATCTAAATATAATGTGGAAAAATTATTGGAATGAGGTCTAGTGCGCCCTAACTTATGAATTGTATTATTTTTTACATCCTCATATTTACACATACTAGAGTTTTTAAAAATAATATTATCTACTTCATTACATAACTCTAGTGCACTCTTCTCAACAGTCACAACATCAATAACAGTATAATCAAGCAATTTCCCCTCCACTCTTAGCTCTTCAAGTTGACTTATAAGTATTTTTTCTTCCTCACACATATTATTACTAAATTGTTGGGTTTCATATGATTTAATCTTTGCACTCAACTCAATATCTAAATAATAGAGATCAAATTCGAATTTATATTCAGAATTGCGCTTACATATTGATTTATAGCAAAGTATTAACAAATCTTCCATGTCCCCATACAACTCATCTAGTTGATAAAAAAAAACTAACTTATACGAACCCATAAAATCAGAAGGGCAAGAATTGCAAGAACATTTTTCACTACATATTTTTTCAGATGACATCTCAAGAAGAGTAAAAGAAATATGATAATAATAATAATAAAAAATTTTAAACTAATCCTAAGAAACAAAAAAGGACTACAAGTCAAAATAAATACTAAAGACAATTTCTAAGTCATATTCCCCGGCAGCGGCGCCATTTTTGATAACGTTCAAATATACTTCTTGAAAAGAAATATAAACGATTGTATGCAATATATTTACCCAACTATGAGTCGGGGTCGATCCCACAGAGAATATGGAAGAATATTGTCAATAGTAAATATTTAACTCGATAGTTGTTATAAAAATGGGGGATTTAAATTGAAATAAAATAAACAAACAATAAAAAGATAGCTTTGAACTAAGTATTTATTTATATTCAGATTATTAAAAGTAACTAGGAATGTGTTCCCCATAAGCTCATAACGCAGTAATTCTAATAATAGTAATCCTTTTCTAGTGTATTACATGCAAAGTGATAAGTTAGGTATCTCTAAATCCTTGGTCCGGCATCTAGAGAATTTCACCCCGCACCTTGGTCCGGCTACGTGTGTATAATTTACTAACCCTTACCTTTACCTCATATTAGACATCATAATAGATGTTTGACTTAGTTATTACTTCACACCAATCGACACTAGCCTATTAGATAGTATCACACTAAATCTATGTTGATAATTCTTTTCTTGTTAATTACCTCCTTGGTCCGGCAAGTAGTAACAAGACGAGTTCTAACGTTGGCCACCATTAAAAAGACTTCTAAACGAAAGAATTATCAATGCATGCAAAATACTAGTCAAGAATTGCTTATTTACTATTCATACTTTGTTAATCGCTCATGGTTCCCACAACCCTAGTTATGAAAGTTAGCTACTCATTATCTCAAAAACACAATCAAAATTTATTAAAATAAATATGCTTGTGTTAATCATAAAAAGTTAAGAACAATAGCTAAACTATCTTTTATTAATCACGAATACAAATAAATAATAAAGGAGAAGAAAGAATAAACCACAATTCTCCGGCCTCCACGGCGACTCTTGCAAAGTTCCTAAGCTAGAAGAAAATTTATATTATGTCTTGTATCTTGGTTCTTGGCTTCCCTAATAATTATTTCCATGCCCTATTTATAGATGTAGAAAACCCTAAATAAAATAATTGAGTCCAAACAAATTAGGAAATCAAAACCCGAAAGGAATTGGATTCCTTTTTCTCCGCGTGTAGCTTCCAAGTTTGTGCGTGTAACTTCTTTTGATGTTGCTGCCTGATACGTGGACCAGCAGGTAAGTTTTTCTTTCCTTATTTGCATATAAATTATATTAATATTATATTAACTTATTTCCATTAAGCTGTCTGCTTGATTTCCTTCTTCAACTTTTCATCTTTAATTCGTTTTAGCTCCAAACATCTCCAATTTTCCATCAATTTACTCCTACAAATAAAATACACAATTTAGAATAATCCATCAAATTAATGCTCAAAAAGGACAAATATAAATAATAAATGTGATGAAATAATGATTAAAAATATGTATTTTTAGCCTCACATCAGTATACCTCAATGCTTTACGACGTCTCACAAAAATATACGGGCAGCCTCTTTGGCTTTGCAGCTGGTCGTCGTGGCAGTGAAGGTCACATATTTTGAGAAGTGATCAACAACAACCATAATAGTCCCTAACCCCTCCGAATTCGGCAAGAAGGTGATGAAATCCATGGTGACACTGTCCCACGATTTTTCAGCAATATGCAGCGGCTCAAGCAATCCATGCGGTGCCTTCGTTTCAACTTTATCTTGTTGACAAACGAGGCAAGTACGGACATAAACCTCAATGTCATCTCGCATCCGAGGCCAATAATAAGAGGACTCTAGCAATGCTAATGTCCTTTTCTGTCCAGGGTGAGGAGCCCATGTCGTATCGTGATCCTCCTTTATCAAAGTACGCCTAAGGTTAGCTCACTTCGGCACGTACAAACGTCTGCCCATAGTGTACAACAAACGATTCTCCTCCCAAAACTTCTTCATCTTGCCTTGTTGGGCAAAAACGAGAAGTTGCTTTGCCACGAGATCATGTTGTATACATTTCTTAATATCATCAATAACACTGCTGCAAGTTGAACTAATAGTCGCATCCAAGGCAGCCTTGCAACTAAGCGCGTCGGGTACAACATTAGCCTTCCCCGACTTGTATTCAAACGTGAAATCAAATTCAGCCAAGAAGTCTTGCCAACGGGCTTGCTTGACAGTCAACTTCTTTTGGGATTGAAAATAAGTTGTCGCGACATTGCCCGTATTAACAACAAAGTGAGCACCCAATACATAATGACGCCAAGTCCATAGACAATGGACTACCGTCGTCATCTCCCTCTCATGGGCAGAATAACGTGTTTCTACATCATTCAATTTTCTACTCTCGAATGCTATCGGGTGACCTTTTTGCATAAGGACGCCACCAATAGCAAAATCAGATGCGTCGATATGAATTTCGAAAGCCTTAGTGAAATCGGGCAGCGCCAAAACTGGCTCATCGATAATGGCTACCTTGAGATTTTCGAAGGCATCTTGACACAAATCAGTCCACTCCCACTCACGACTCTTTTTCAGCAAGTCGGTGAGTGGAGCAGCAATAGCCGAATAGCCAAATATGAAGCGCCGATAATAATTGGTGAGGCCAAGAAAGGACCGTAATTCGGGTACCTTTGTTAGAGCCTCCCAATCCCGAATCGCCTCCACCTTATCGCTGTCCATCCTTATTTCACCATGGCTAATAGTGTGTCAAAGGAACTGGACAGTGGGTTGTGCGAAGCTGCATTTCTCCCGCTTCACGCACAAGTCATTATTACGCAAAACTTTGAACACTTTGCACAAGTGCTCAACCTGCTCCTCCATGTTGTTGCTATAAACGATAATGTCGTCCAAATAAATAACTACAAACTGATCCAAAAAGGGATGGAACAACTTGTTCATCAACGTACAAAACATTGTTGAAGTGTTTGTCAAGCCGAAAGGCATGACCACCCACTCAAAAGCTCCATAACGAGTGACACAAGTCGTTTTTGGCTCGTCACCTTCGGCAATCCGGACTTGGTAATAATCCTTCCTCAAGTCTATCTTCGTGAACACTTTGGCCTGCCCCAAACGATCAAATAAATCAGCGATCAAAGGAATAGGATATTTGTTCTTCACCATGACCTTGTTGAGGGCCCAGTAATCAATACACAAATGCAGTGTCCCTTCCTTCTTCTTTTGGAACAAAATAGGCGCACCAAATGGCGCCTTAGAAAGCCTAATATGTCCAGCATCAAGCAGCTCCTTGAGTTGCTTTCTAAGTTCCTCCAATTCTGGGGGCGTCATACGATAAGGCGTCATGGCAGGTGGCTTTGCCCCGGGAACCAATTCAATTTTGTGATCAACTTCCCTTCGTGGTGGCAACCGTTGGGGAAGTTCTTCTGGCATCATGTCCCTATTATCAAAAGGAACCTTCTCAATACAAGGAGGCAAAGCTACTGCCTTAATTGAGTCTCCAAAACCTCCGACTAGGGCACCAAAAAAGGTTGGTTCTCCTCTCTTAAAGCCCTTAACAATTTGCATGGCGGACAAGTGCATCCCATTTTGTGGTTCCTAAATAAGGGGTACCACGCAAGAAACTCCGGTATCACTGATGTGAAGTTGGTTGAGGCGCGGTGAAATAAACGCGTTAACCTCATACAAAAAGTCCATCCCCAAAATAATGTCAAACACATCCATGGACGCAATAGTGAAGTCTTTCAACCCCTTTCATCTTCCTAAATCAATGGGGACTTTAGGAGTGAAACCATGGACAGTAGTGGGGAGGGCGTTGACGGTTTTCAACATCGTATCGCTGGCAACATAATTCAAACAAAGGTCCTTAGCCCTTTCCTTCTTTATAAAGTTATGTGTTGCACCGGTGTCCACCATAATTCGAACGTCTTTGCCATTCAACTTGGCATTGACGAACAGTGATTCGCGTGGCCTTACACTAGCCGGCTGGGCAGCCAACGCAGCAAGCGTCATGTGATTAAACAACGCCATATGATTAAACATATCAACAACAACGTTCTATTCCTTGTCGTCCCGCCAGCCTGTCCACCTTGCTTCCCGGATGGTCCTCCGTTTGCATGGCAGCCTGCTCTTGCTGCTTTTGAGCAGCAACATAGCATTTAACTTACTCAACGACGATAATAACGGGCAACGTGAGTAGTCTCACCACAAATATAATATCCCTCATGATGTGGAACGCATTTCTTACGATCCTCATAATTTTTGCGGAAATTAGAAGGCTGATTACGATTGTTACGCATCGCTGCCTCGATTTGGAATAGGCTTGCTTTTGTTTCGGTTGTTATCCACCTTAGGAGGAATATTTTTGCTCTGATTTTCCCTCCCTTTGCTGCATCTACCCAAAAATCAGTAAGCGATTCAGCCACTACGATCGCTTCATCAACGTCATTGACGTGCCGCCTTTAGAGTTCTTGTTTGGCCCAATTTTGGAGACCATCCAAGAAGTAAAACAACAAGTCCTCGTTGGTCATACTCAGAATTTGGAGAGTGAGTTTTGTGAACTCTTTCACATAATCACGAAGGGAGGACGTTTGCTTTAATTCTCTCAACCTCTGACGAGCCTCATGTACTACGTTTTGAGGATAGAATTGTCGTTTTAGCTCCTTTTTGAATTGCCCCTAATCATCAATGGAGCAAACCCATCTCTCCATGTCTGCCCCTTTTCTCCGCCACCACAACATAGCGGTGTCGCTCAAATACATAGCCGTTGTCCGGATCTTGGCAGCCTCACTAGTCATGTTCACATGCTCGAAATAAGCATTCATTTGCCACAAGAAATTCTCAACATCTTGGGCATTCCTTTCATCACGAATCTCTTTTGGTTTAGGAGCCTCAATACGTGTCTCACGAACTGTAACGGGACCAGCAACTCCTGCACCGACAGTTTCATTAACCTGCCTTTTCAAAGTTTCAAACTCTTTATGAAGAGAGGAGAGTGTTTCGGTGAGCTTGAGTTCAAGGTTGGTCAGCCCTTCCTTGTTCACTTTCTCAAGCTCAACAATGTTGCTCTTTACCTCATCAAGGCCCTCTAGAGCTACTGTTTCAAGAGAACTAAAATTGTTTTCGAAAATCACAAGTCGCTTATTCAAGGCCAACAAACTAGCCTCAACTCCGATAATCTTTTCATCGTGTTGGTTAGTGTCGAAAACTTCTCCTTTTTCCCCAAGGTTTCTGCCACAAATAGGTGGGTTAGAAGAAGATTCCCTTACCTTACTTCTATCACGTTTCTTGGCAGTATCTTTCTGAATCTCCTGCTCCCTCTCTTGACCACCAGTTTCGTAGCGTTGAGACTTCGATGTCATGCTCAAACCGAAGCTCTGATACCACTTGTCACATGCCTATTTTCTTAGGTCTTGTGGGAAAACAAAGGAGGGCTTGCACAACTCTTCGTAAGCTCAATCCTAACACAAATAAGCACTATAGTGCAACAGCAAAATCATCTAAAACGGTCCACACACAAACAACCAACAAGAAGGCAAATAAGAAAGCAAGTTTGGGAGGCAAGTGCCAATTTTCTTTGTATTTTTCTGAGTGTTCCTCTACACAAGTGAACCCTTTACAATAGCTTAAACAAGCTGTAAAATAAGACTAAAAACGAAATGGGAAAATTCCCAAGATAAAAGACTAAAAGGGTGTCTTTACAAAAGTCAAAGATTAGGTGGGAGAAGGTGGAATGTCCCTTTCCACAAGTCAGCCTTGTCCCCTCTCTTGGGGCCCGTCTTGGCTGAAAGTCAAGGCTATTAAATGCTCACCAAGGGTCTTCAAGTTATCTCCCAAAGCTGGAGTATAATTGGCACACCGTTTGAGACCCGGTGAATCACAATACGAATCTGCCCCGCTCCCAGAACTGCTGAAATATAATGTAGCTCATTTCGGGGCGGCACATAAGTGCTCTATTTATAAGAAAAATTCTGTCAATTTGATGTCACTAATGACATCAATGGAAACTAACAATTCAAACTTGTAAGTAAACAACTTTGACATAAATGTGGTAGCCAATTTCCACAAAACTTGGCTGCCAAACTCTACCAAAATTCTATTAAACCTTGACTACCAAAACTCTACCAAACTTCCACAAATGTTGCTACCATCTTTCACATTTGTGGCTTGTCAATTTTCACATTTGTGGTAAGTAATTTCAATAAATGTGGCTGTCAAATTAGTTGTTGTATTTTTCCCACAAATCTCTCCACTAATTTTTATTTTCTTTTTCATTCCAAGGCTTGATCTCAATCTCTGAAAATCTTCAAACTTGAGAGGCTTTGTAAAGATATCCACCACTTGATCATGAGATTTCACATACTTGAGCTCTACCTCTTTCTTGGCAACGCATTCTTGGATAAAGTGATACCTTGTGTCTATGTGCTTGCTTCAATCATGATACACTGGATTCTTGGCAAGTGCTTGCGCAGATTTGTTATCAATACAAATCATTGTGGCTTCAATTTGCGGCAAATTGAGTTCCTTCAACAATCTCCTCAACCAAATAGCATGACACGTACATGATGTCGCTGTCATGTATTCAACTTCACGAGTCGAGAGAGTAACAATTGATTGTTTCTTTGAATTCTAAGAAATAACACAATTACCCAAGAAAAACACAAGTCCCGATGTGTTTTTTCTATCATCAACATCTCCCGCATAATCATTATCACAAGATCCCACAAGATTAAAATCATCAGAAGAAGAATAAAATAGTCCAAGGTCGATCGTACCTTTTAGGTAATGTAAAATTCTTCTAGCAAACTTCAAGTGAGTGAAGGTGGGAGCTTCCATGAAACGACTTACTACTCCAACCGCAAAGAATATATCTGCTCTCGTACATGTCAAGTACCTTAGACTTCCTACGAGACTTTTGAACAAAGTGGAATCCACTTTTTCTCCATCTTCAAACTTTGATAATTTTGTTCCACTTTCCATTGGGGTGTTCACAGGGTTGCAATCAAACATGTTGAACTTCTTCAAAATATCCTTTGTATAGCTTTCTTGAGATATGAAGATGCCTTCCTCCATTTTCTTCACTTCTAGACCCAAGTAATATGACATGAGTCATATGTCTATCATCTCAAACTCAAGGGACATAGCTTTCTTGAAAGCATCAAATAAAGATGGGTTGTTACTCGTTAGAATGAGATCATCAACATAAAGACAAACAAGCAGAATATCTCCATTAGTATTAACTTTAATGTAAATAGCATATTCATGGAGACAACGAGTAAACTCATTGTCTTGAAAGTATTTGTCAATGCGACTATTCCAAGCTCGTGGATCTTGCTTCAACCCATATAAGGCTTTCTTCAACCTCAACACCTTATCTTCATGATTTTTAACCACAAAGCCCAATGGTTGTGCAACATAAATTTCTTCTTCAAGATATCTATTCAAGAATGCTGATTTGACATCTAGTTGATGGATTTTCCACTTCATTTGCACTGCTAAAGAGATCAATAAACGGATCGTCTCTATGCGGGCAACAGGTGCATAGACTTCCTCATAGTCGATGTCATGCAGTTGTTTGTAGCCTTTAGCCACAAGTCTTGCCTTGTATCTTTCTACCTCTCCATAAGCATTTTTCTTCACCTTGTATACCCATTTGACTCCAATTGCTCGATGATCCTTAAGAAGAGTTGTTAACTCCCAAGTGTTGTTCTTCTCTATTGATTGGATCTCCTCATCCATGGCTTGTCTCCACCTTTTGTTAGTAATAACTTCATCAAAATTCATTGGTTCACTATCAGCAAAGAGACAACACAAAAAATCAAAATTAGTAATTTCTTCTGTGTCATCATAGAGTTCTTGGATGCTCCTCATCCTATGTGGTCTTTCACTTGAACTCTCTTGAGAAGATGGAGATGCAACATTTGTTGGTGAAGGGGGTGGGGTTGCATCATGTGCAGGTGCCATGGTCTCATGTTCTTTTTCATCTCCGAAGTATGGAAGAAAATCATATGTTTTTTCTTCTAGAGCCTCCTAGTTCCATGATGGTTCTTCATCAAATTCAACATCACGACTCACCACCACTTTGTTATTGCTTGGATTGTACAATTTGTAGCCTTTTGAGCTTGCATCATAGCCAACAAACACATACTTAACACTACGATTGTCAAGTTCAACTCTCCCTTGATGTGGAACATGAGCATAGGCTATGCTCCCAAATATTCTCAAGTGCTTGACACTTGTCTTTCTTCCGCTCCATGCTTCTTGAGGTGTTTGATCTCGTACATTTTTTGTTGGAGACCTGTTGCTCAAATAAACTGCATAAGAAACAGCCTTGGCCCAAAATTCTTTTGGTAGATGTTTAGCTTTCAACATACATCT
Organism: Solanum verrucosum; assembly: GCF_900185275.1. Taxonomy (NCBI): domain Eukaryota; kingdom Viridiplantae; phylum Streptophyta; class Magnoliopsida; order Solanales; family Solanaceae; genus Solanum; species Solanum verrucosum. The sequence goes on from NW_026020211.1 coordinate 566,802, forward strand.
AGCCATATTAAGAATTGTTCTATTCTTTCTTTCTACAACTCCATTTTGTTGGGGCGAGTAAGGTACCGTTAGAGGCGACGAATTCCATGAGATTGACAAAAGTCATTAAATTCTTTTGAAGTAAATTTGTCTCCTCTATTGGACCGTAATGCTTTTATTTCATAGCCACTTTTTTTTTCTACAAGTGCTTTGAAATTTTTAAAGGCAACAAAAACTTCAGATTTTTGCTGCAAGAAGTATACCCAAGTCTTTCTACTGAAATCATCAATAAATAGCAAGAAGTATTTTCTTTTACCAAAAGAAGGTGGATCGATTGGACCACACATATCGATGTGTACAAGTTGGAGTGGCTTACTTGTTCTTGATGTAGTCTCATTTGGAAAACTCCTCCTTGCATGTTTTCAAAAAAGACAAGCTTCACACAATTGATTTGGATGGTTGATTAACGGTATCCCATCTACCATGTTCTTGTCTCCTATTGATTTGAGCGCTTCAAAGTTCAAGTGCCCAAATCTCATATGCCAACACCATGAGTCATCTTGCACATTGGCCTTCAAACACTTTGCATCGATGGTTTTATGATTCAAAGGGAACAACTTATTTTTTGCCATATGCACTTTAGCAATTAAGTTGTTACTTGAATCTCTAAGCCAAAGATGCATATTTTTCATATGAATATCATATCCTTTTTCAAGAAGTTGACCCAAACTCAAAATATTACTTTTTAATTTTGGCACATAATAAACATTGTTAAACAATTTATGACCACCATCTTTACAGGATATTAGAATCGTACATATCCCTTCAATTTGGATCTTTGAGGTATCTCCAAAAGACACATTATCTTTCACCGTCTTCTTTATCTCCACAAACTTATCTTTGTGGCCACACATATGATTGCTTGCTCCATTGTCAAGATACCATAAACTGCAATCATCTGTATTTTCTTTGAGTGCTAATAACAACGTTGACTCATTTTCGTCTTTGTTGTTGTCAACAAGATTAACTGTCTCTTCAACATTACTACGACATTCCCAAGTGTAATGTCCAATTTTATGACAGTTATAACACTCAATTTTATATTTGTCATACCTCATTTCATTTGTACCTTGGTAAGCTCCATGTCCTCTACCTCCTTGTTGACCACGGCCACGACCTCTGAATGACTGGTGACTCTTATCTTCATTGTTGAATTTATTGGTATAACTTCTTTCTCTTCCACGGCCTCGCCATTGTCCATTTCCTTTGTAACTTTTCTAACCTTCAAATCCTTTTAAGGATGCTTGAGTTTTAAGAAGTTGCTCTAGTTGCTCTTCTTTTCTCCTTTTCATTTTCTCTTCGTGGGCTAGTAAAGAACCTTCCAATTGTTCTACCGTCATAGAGTCTAAATATTTAGACTCCTCAATAGCACATACCACATAATCAAATTTAGGTGTTAAAGAACGAAGGATCTTTTCTACTGCACGTATATCATCTACTTCCTTCCCGTATCTTCTTAGTTGGTTTACAACAGTTATCAACTTTGAACAAAAATCCAAAATGGACTCAGATTCTTTCATTTTTAAAACTTCAAAGTTAGTCCTTAGAGTTTGATGTTTTATCTTCTTTACTTTATCAACTCCTTGGAGAGAATTTTGTAAAATCTCCCAAGCTTCTTTTGAGGTGGTTGCATCAGCCATTTTCTCAAACATGCCATCATCCAAAAATTGATGGATAAGAGTGAGGGCCTGTTGATCTTTCTTTTTTGTCTTTAACAAGACCTCATTTTCATTTAAGGACAAAGTTTCCTCATTAACGAGTTTTGTATACCATTTGTCTGCAATGTCCCAAACATCTTGAGAGCCAAGAATGACTTTCATTCGTAGACACCATTTTTCATAATTTTCTCTTGTGAGACGGGGGTACTGAATGGACAACGGACTATTATTTGTCATGACTCTGATACCACGTTGTTGGACAAAATGATAATCACAACTAGGATAATGTCCAAACTAAATAGCAATAGGAAAAGAGTAACAACGACACCAAATATTGAAATGGATAAAATATGATACCCAAATAAGTAATACAATAATATTGATGAAAAACTTGGTAGTGTCAAAAGACTACTACTCAACACTCTTTTATTTCTAACAACTCACAACAATATTACTTACACACTATTTTCTCACAAACTAAGAAGTAGTTTGTGGATTACTCTCTCTACTCTCTATTGCTTCTCTATTTTTGGTGTGTCCTTACAAATGAGCATAGGTGCTCTATTTATAAGAAAAAATATGTCCATTTGATGTCACTAATGACATCAATGGAAACTAACAATTCAAACTTGTAGGTAAACAACTTTGACATAAATGTGGTAGCCAATTTCCACAAAGTTTGGCTGCCAAACTCTATCAAAATTCTATCAAACTTTGACTACCAAAACTCTACCAAATTTCCACAAATGTGGCTACTAACGACATTACCATGTGACCAACGTCCATTCTCTTTAGTACTTTAGGTTTGAGTTGAACTTTTTTATTGACTGATACAACAACACTTTTATTCTTGAGCTCCAAGTTTCCATAATTTACTTAGTCTTTATTCTTTAAGCTTTATCTTCTTGCCGCCATTATAGATATAAGGTCTCTATCTCCGGATCCGGTGTTCATACATCATCGAAGTCTGAAGCTTCATATGATTCTCTCTCTTACTTTTTTATTTGCCATTTTACTTAATAATCTCACAATATTCAACTAGATAAAAAGCGATACGAGATACCAAGTAGGGGCAAACCCACGTTGAGTGAAGGGTTGTCAAGCGAAAATTTTATTGAGTATATATATTATTACTGTGGCATAAAGAGATATACAAAACAAAATTAAATGACCCTATGTCACGACCCGAGTCTACACCCTGGACGTGGCCGGCACTCAAGAACCATTGTTGGTTCCCAAGCAAACCCTCATCCTGGCTGACTACAAGCGGAAGACTAACTTAAGCATACAAAAGCTTAAAACTGAAATAAAAGTTCATAAAACTTAAATACAAACTTTAAGTCCAAAGAAAACTCTGTATAATAAAATATATACAACTCGCCATAAAAAGGCAACTTTAGTCTTTAAAACATTTAATAAAATAAATGATACAGACTTCTCAACTATACTGACTATCTATGAAGCCTCTAACTGATAAAGATGGAAGTCGGGACAAGACCCACGACATCCTAACAACTGATATAACTGAAAGGTAAATGAAATCCTCCGAAAGTAAGGAGGATCACCATAGCTAACTCGAACTTTCGGATGTATCAACAAAACTCCTGTTGATGATCCTGAATACATGTGTCTACATCATGAAAAGATGCAGGTCAAATGGCTCAGTACGTGGAATGTACACACATGTTAGAGGAATTCTAAAGCATAAACATAAGGTTGAAACTTGATAAAAAGTAAACATACTTACCTCTTATCAATCTTACTCAACTCAAGGAATACTACAAACTACTCAAACTTACTCAACTCAGAAGTACTCAAGGATAAGATACTCAACTCATAGATTAGATACTCAACTCAAGAATATGATATTCAACTCAAAGATATGATATTCGACTCTGGATACTCAACTCTGGATACTGAACTCATTTCAATATAAATCAATTTAAAACAAGTTATATAAAGAAACAAAATGTTTAAAAACATGTTGTTAACTCTGTGTGTATGCAATGATACAACAAAATTCTGAAATGTATGTAAAATACAAATAATTGTGTATATAATAATACAATAACTTCTGTGAGAGTTTCTCTAACCGACAACCATCACTTAAAAGCTATAGTGATGATACATCACTTTACCTCACGCTGTCAAGGACCATCATATACCTTGCCATCAGTATAGGACCTTAACTTAACTTAGTGGATCCACTAGTCTATTGTGAAAAGGATTCATCTAAAAAGTATGACCCTTTTCTACCCATAGTGGCTACATGGTTTTATGAAGACGTGAGTTATCTAAACTCATGCTCGTCCCCAATTCGGTGCGCAATACTCCCAAAATATACTAGCTCTTATGTTTTTGAAAACATACTTCTTCTGTTATTTGAGATTAGTGCTCAAAAACTTAGCTCAAAGGCTATCTTGGAAATCTCAGTTTCCTCTTTTGTTTCATTTAGAAAACGATTACTCTTTTCTGAAAACTATCCCGAAAACTCTTTGGAAATCTCAGTTTCCGTTCTTATTTAAATGTGAAAATATTTATAAACTCTTTGGGAATACTTAGTCCCCATATACTTTTTGAAGAAAAGGACTTCAAACTTTACTTTTTACTCTTTACTGAACTAAAAAATTAAGTCTTAAAACAAAATTAAAACATTTGTAAAAGACTTCTTAAAATATGGTTCATGCCGAATTATGGACGTGAACAACTCGATGCAAGGTTTTCAATAACCATAGATAGAACTCAAATACTTGGAACTCAACAACTTCAATGATACTACTCATTTAAAAAATGCTCAACTCAGAGTACATGCAAAATTATGAGTATGAACTACTCAACTCAATGACTCAAAGATACTTCTCATCTCAAGACTGTTCGACTTACAATATTCATGCGGAATTATGAGCATGAAATATTCAACTCAAGTACTCAAAGATGCTTCTCAAAAGGGATTCGAAACTCAACACTTAAAGGCTTAGAACTTGAAGATACCACTTCTCTGAAGGATGCTCAACTTACGAAGTTCATGCGAAATTATGGGTATGAAACAACTTGACTCGATGGTCTACATAACTATATGGAACTCATGTATATGACTCTTCTTATTCTCTAACTTGCTTCCTCAAAACTTAGTTCAAATCGATAGTTGATCTCAAAGGATTCACAATTGAACTCAAAGGCTTTCTTGAACTCTACTCTTAACTCTCTTTTGAATGTGAATTATGAATTCAAGAGTTATGGTTCATGATATGAAATATCTCATGATGAAAAAGTAGACTCATGAATACATTCTCATACTCACTTGCTCGAGTCTTGAAACAAGTTACTAGAAGTTGTAGAAGACTCCACAAAAGGACTCAAATGGACTTTCTTAAAATGTTCGAAAGAATTCTCAAAACTTAACTCTCAACTCTACCTTGAAGTTGAATTATGAATTCAAGGTTATGATCATGTTAGGAGTGATTTTAGGTGTTTAGAAGTAGCTTAGAGTAGTTAGAATAAAAAATGAGTGAATGTGTACTTTAAACGAACTCAAACGAGGCAACCGACAATAAACTGGAGGGGGCAGGCGACCTTGGCGCGGGGCGCCAGCTCCTGAACTTCAAAGGAGGGTTTGGGACGCTCTGGCTGGCGCATCGCGCCAGGCCCCAACCCAGAAAATCGACGAATTTTCCTTGCTCGTTTTCTCACCCTAACACGCCTAGAATCGAACGGTTTCTTTCCCAATCACTTAGAATTGATTACTTAACATAAGTACACTCTAATCTACTGAATACATCCCTTAAAACACTCACTTTGACCTCAAGAAATCATCCAAAACCCAACACAACAAGATTTAGAATGAACTTCAAGAACACCTATCAAGAACTCATCAAGAACTCAAATCTTTCAACTTCAAGAATGAAATTTGCACTAAAAATAACATGTTTGGCGGGTGGGTGAACAAACCCAACACTATGGAAGCTTACATACCTCTTAGGGATCAAACCCCTGGCGAAAATCCTCTACAATACGCAAGAATCTCGACGAACGCTTGATCCTCTCCTCTTTTCTCTTCTTTTCTCTTCTTGAACTGTCAACTAAAACCCTAGGTGTATTTTAGAATTATAAAACTGAACTTAATAGGATTAGACCCTTAAAAGTATTACTAAAAATGAATTAAATCTGTTTGGGTAAGGAAAAGACCAAAATACCCCTTACTATTTCCGGCTAACTTTCCTTAACTAGACAACCTAACTTCGAAAGGCCATATCTCACTCATCCGACCTCGAAACTGAGCAAACTTGGTGGCGTTGGAAAGATAATTCAAGGTATTTCCTACGATATCTGGTAGCACACCTAACTCATCATGAGCTAGGAGTTATGGTCGTTTTAAGTCGACCCAAAACTCATAACTTAAGCAAAACTTGCAAAATTTCAGATTTTGGTATTTCCAATTTGGTTCTTTTTGGAACTCAAGGTGCTACATCTAGTGACCTTAAAACTTAAGAAATTTTTAATTTCTTGGCAAAATCTCACTCACTACGATGAACGATTCGAGTTTTAGTTCAAAAATTTTCTGGGGTGTTACACCCTATTTGACAAAAGTTATTTGTTGGTGTGTTGGCTGATTTTGTTTGTGCTTGGGGTTCCAAACCTCAACTAAAAGCAAATATATCATACTTTGCTTAAAAATTGTGGTTAAGTATACTTGAACTCAAGACCTCTTCCAACTTAAAACTAGCCTAAACCAGTCAAGCAAAAGTTTTACTTTAGAACCCAAAAGTAATGTCATAGTATAATATAATTCCTACAAAACATATATCGTGCAAAACACAAATTCTCTAAATTTATGTCTAGACAAATTTAGTCATAAAATACTACAAGCTTATTCCATATAATTTAATTCCTAAGCAATTTATGACAGCTTATTCCAAATAACTTAATTCCTATGCAATTTATGACAAGCAAGACAGAAATTATCTAAACTTATGCCTAGTAAAATCATATATATATATATATATATATAATCCTAGACCCGCCTACGTGGCGCCACCACAAATCAGGATTCTTTTTTAATTTATTTTATTTTCAAAACTAGCCTTCCTCTTTCATGAAAAGTTGTGACTTTTATGAAAAATTGCGACTTTTATGAAAGGTTGTGACTTATATATATATATATATATATATATAAACCCTAGACCCGCCTACGTGGCGCCACCACAAACCAAGATTCCCTTTTAATTTATTTTATTTCCAAAAGACTAGCCTTCCTCTTTTATGAAAAGTTGAGATTTTTATGAAAAGTTGTGACTTTTATGAAAAGTTGCGTCTTTTATGAAAAATTGTGACTTTTATGAAATGTTGTGACCTTCCCGAAGGGTTGTGACCATCCCCGAAGGGTTGTAACTTTTCCAAAAAGTTGTGACCTCTCTGATAAGACACAATAAACATTTGTTCACACGACCCTATGTTGTCTATAAATAGAGGAATTTCCTCTCATTTTAAAACAACATAAATTTTGAACTTCTTCTTCTTCTTCTTCTGGACAATATTTGTGTACTTTGCTCTTGTTAAATGACTCATTGACACCATTGTTTATTTTCCATTCTGTTTCATTATATTGTTACAGATCCTGATATGTTTTTTACGCTCATTAATTTATGTTTATATTATTAATTGTTATTTTTGAGTACATGCTTTGACCTTTGTTGTTTATGTTTCTGCAAAATTATTGTTATAAGTATTTGTTAGTACAAATTAAATGATAAACGTTAATTGAGTATTCAAGAAAGTTTTCTCTACTAGAACTTTTGAAGGTACAATAAAACAAGCCCTTACAAATCTCTAATTTTTTCATCAACAACGTCATTCCTTCACATACAAGGATGAGATTTTGTGTTCTTTAGAAAATCTTCTGAGAGTTAATAATTTTGCATGCCCATATTTTTTGGTTTTTACGTTGTTGTTTTCTATTTTTTACTAAATTTTATCAGTGGATATTATGAGTACTTTAAGGATTGAAAGTTGATTGAAGTGTTAGTCAATTTTTTGATGTACGTTAGTTCAAAACATAGGAACTTTTCTGGTTAGAATGATTTGTTATCATCATTGGATATCTCATAGTTTACTCCCTTTAATGTATATTTTTCTCGCTGTTTGTGGTCTCCTTAAAATTGTATTGATTATTTTTCGTTTGGTATGTATATGATCTTACTTGGACAAAGATTTCGTCCTTTTAATGTTTTCTTTTTTTCCTTCTCATTCGGCTCTTCTAAATATTTTGGTGTGAGTTATGACTATTTTCGGCAAGCTTAATTTGAAGAATATGAAATAAAATATGCTCTAAATAAAAGTAATATCTTAAGCTACAAAAGATATGTCTATTAACATAGAATTGTTGTCCTTTACGCCCCAAGTCATTGTTGAGTGTTTGAGTTATCTAGGTTATACTCATTTTTAATTTTTTAATGTTCGAGAATATTTCTTTAACATGAATCTAGAATCCAATATTTTAATCTATCTAGAATCCAATATTTTAATCTACTTGTACTTTCATAATGAAAAAAATATACATACATATTTATGAAAAGGTCGTAAAGTTGCATTGATGAAGCATCTAGAAGGGCCTTCAGAGCAGCAGTTTAATGAAGAATGAATTTCTAAAATGGTCAACAATATGATTCTGCTGTCGTTTAAAATTTATTTTTCCCCTTCTATAAATTTTGTTAGACTAACAAAGTAACAATAACGAAAAGTGGTGAACGTTTGACCTCAGACAAGTAGATTGTCTATAAAAAAAATTATTTATGTTGTTGTGGTGTACATTTTTAATGGTCTTAACTTATTTATAACTAATATTAATTATCGAAAACTTTCACATAATTTTACTTTCACAAGGAGTTATTCTAACCATAAAATTATAAGATTCTATATTTTTAATGTACAAATTTTTTTAGAAAAAGTGATGTTTAATCGCTACATAAAAACATCACTCGATTTTAACAAGACAATTATATTATCAAACATATATTATGATAAATTATGTAAAATAAAAAAATGATTAGATATCAAGATATTTTTAATCATTTATTATATATTTATAATTCTTGAGATATGTGATAATGTCAAATCATTTAATTTCTGTTGAAATGTTCTTAAAACCTACTAATTTTTTTTTTCTTTTCTTATAACAATCTATTATTGGAAAGGTTGTACAAAAGCTTAGAACGATTATTTATACCTGCGCGAAGCGCGAATTTATTACCTAGTATCTATCTATATAATAGGAGAAGAAAAAGTGTCACGTGTCAGCACCTTAAAAAACAGGCTTTTTAAATAATTATAAATTATTAATTAAGAATTGAATAATAAATTACTAATATTATTTATTTTTAGAAATGAAAAATAAAAATAATTAATAATAATAATAAAACTAATTTTTTGGTTTTAAAAATTAAATTTTAATAATAATTTAGTAATTTTCAATTTAAAATTAGATTAAATCTTTCTATTTATATATAGTATGAAAGACAAAATCTGCACATAAGCACCTTGAACTAAAAAATTAAAATTTAATTAATTTTTTTTATTTAAAATTAACGTGAGTTGTAAAGAAAATAACCGAATTAAAATTTTATAAAGTTTTAACATTAACAAAACTTAAATGAATTCCTTATTTTCTGGAAATTTATCATATTTTTAGTTTTACCTATTTTTATATATATAAAGTGTCCACGTATAAACAAGTTGTAAATTTATTAAATAAAAAAAATAGCTAAATAAATAAATTATTATTGAAATATTTACTTTGATAAAAATAGTAAAATTCAAAATCTAAGGATAATATAAGATAAAGCCAAATATTTAGGGATAAGTGATAATAGTTATCTTAAAAACGGTAAAAGAGTAAATATTTTTATTGAACCTGTGGAAGGAAGTTCAAAGGATGATAGAGATACGGTGGGTAAAGGAGGCAAACAAACAAACGATTTCCATTAGCATTTACAACAAAATAACTTTTGAAAATATTTTCTCACAAAAATCTTGAGAGCTTTGAAGGTGAATCTCTTTTAATTAAATGTGGAGAAAAATATCAATTCTTCTTGGTGGATTGTGATACGGAACAAGTAGCTTAATATTCTTCTAATACTATTTTTTGTTTAATGCAGCAAACATACCATATTATTATCTTTACCACTTTCTCCAAATTTCAACAAATGTGATGAAGCCTCTGCAATTTGTGAGGCTTAGCATCTTTGGTCTTATTGCTATAGCTATTTTTTACATTTAATACAGCAGAAGCATGAGTCTTTCAAGTAATAAATTTGATCCTAATTATACCATGTTCTGAATTCACTTTGTTGTGCGCGCAGTTCAATGTTAAATTCTTCGCATTTCGTTTATGCCTGCACTGTATCCATCATGGTGATCAACCGATACGTAAGTTTAGGCCTGCCTACAATTTCATCTTCTATGACATGAAATTTAATTTAATTTAATTTATCATCCGAAATGCTTCTACTTTTATACATATAGACATATATAGTTCATATGAAAACATTTTGAATTTAGAGTAAGTTAAATAGAATGAAAGACTACAACATTAAGAACAAAGCAGAGGACGGGTTTTCTCAAGAAGGCACTTTGCTGCTTTAAAAGAAAGACTTTAGAATGGAAGAATTGATCTATCAAATGTGATGTATGTATGGTAATAGATGATTGCACATTGTAATTGGTGTGAAAGTTGGCAGATTGTAATTGGTGCTAAAGGTTAGACTTCTTTCTTTTTCTATTTAATAAAGGAAAAAACTTTTTGCCCCGAAAATTTGGTTATCTTTTTAAACATTTTTACCCTTTTAACTTAAAAAATGGAAAAAAGATCAATTTGTTTTAAAATAAAAAAATATTATAGTTTTTTTAGCACTTCCCTTTAATAAATACCTTAATCCCAAATAGTGAAATTTAATCAACATTTTTTTCAATTTATTTCCAAATTTTTGAGGATAAATGTTATCACTAATTTAAAATGGTAGTTCACTAGAAGGAGAAACTTATGAAAAGTTTGAAAGTATTGTATCCAAAAAGAATATGTTTGAATAGAGTAAGAGAAGTTTGAAAATAATTTTAGTTATCTACCGTTTTATTTGTGAGATTTTTTTTTAAAGTTTGCTGAATTCTTTATTCAAGACTTCTATGTATTATATATTGTTTTGGGGTTTTGAATATTATTATTATATACATATGATTGAATTATTATTTTTTGATAAAATAAGAAATTAAACATGTAATGGGATGCTATACTAATTTAAAAAATTTAGAAGAAGACGATACATATAAGGAAGGATGTTGAACACTGTACTCACTATATAAAAAAAAATGGCATTACATTTCATATTGGTAAATCAATTTAAGTAAAGCATAATTAATGAGAACTTATAAAAAATAAATATAAATCATATCAATCAAATCGCGCATATAAAACAAAACGAAAGGAATAATAAATAATATGACAATTTATATACTATATCACCCTTAATATCATAAGCCATCTCATTTATTACGAAATGAATAAATACTTAATAAAAAGTAATAAAATCTATATAAAATGATAAATTATCTCTTATATTTTAATTATATAAGTGAAATAAATATTAATTTATTATAGTAATCAACAAAAGGGAATGGAGGAATATATTTCTATGAGTGTTCGACTTTTTTTCCCTCATTATTATCAAAATCAATAAATTTTGTATAATCTTTCTTCTATCTATATATAAATTGTATGTGCAATAATGACAGACGCCTTTTAACATCAGAAAATTCAAATTTAATTAAATTAAAAGTTATACAAATTTCAGAAAAAATGACTAGATTTTATAATCTCAAAAAAATATATTACGTTATTTTATTTACGAAAAATAAATACTTTTTTAATATTTATGTTTTATTCTTGAATCTTAATCAACTCAAAATTTTAAATTAAATGTATATTTGCTTTTGAATTTTTGGGTTTAACGATAAAAAAATATTTTGAAATCTTCTTAAAAAGTTAATTGACAGATTAAGGTTTAAAATTTAAATTTAATATTAATTTTTTTTTTTTGAGATGGTTACAATGTTTCCACTGATTGTAGAAGTTTTAAAATTTCAATTTTATTAAACTACAAGATAAACATATGGTTATAACTTTTCCTCTTTATCGTACTACAAAAACATCTTTTTTTTAAAAAGAGTTATTCTAATCAAATATAAATAAAGATAAAATTAATTTTAGGACTTTAACATATTTTAAAAATCAAGCAAGTTATATGAAAAAAATTATTATGAACAAAGAGTCATTTCAAAATATAGAATCATATGAAGAGTAATAAAGCAAATGTGTTCTTAGGATCTTATTGCACCAAGTATGTGCATGTGCCATGTCTGATATTATGAAAATTATGCTCAAATAAATAAGTTAATGATTGGTATTATTACTTTTAAAATATATATTACTAAATAGACAATAAATCTAATTAATTGAAATTTAAAATATTATTATATTTTAAAATAGCCACGCAACGCGCGGGCACGTATACTAGTTTATATAAAAGAGAATCATATGCCCGCTTACGTGGCGCCACCACAAGTTAGAATTTCCTTTTAAATTTATTTATTTCCAAAAATAGCCTTCCTCTTTCATGAAAAGACGTGACTTTTATGAAAAATTATGACTTTTATGAAGAGTTACCCAAAAATAGTCATCCCCTTTCATGAAAAAATGTGATTTTTATGAAAAGTTGCGACTTTTATGATGAGTTACGACTTTTATGAAAAATTGTGACTTTTATGAAAGGTTCTGACCTTTCCGAAGAGTTGTAACTTTTTAAAGAGTTGTGATATTTCCGATAAGGCACAATAATCATTCGTTCACACTATCCTTTGTTGTCTATAAATAGAGAGATTCCTCTCATTTTAAAACAACGAAAATTATGAACTTCTTCTTCTGCACAATTAAATATTCAAGTACTTTGCTCCAGTTGAATGACTCACTGACACCATTGTTTTTGTATCAATATACTTGTGAATAAAATTGTTTCATCCTGAGAGGATCTATCCCATTAAATCTCAGGTACTAGAGGGGAATAATTTCCTTAAGGGGACACTGTGCATTTAGTGGACTCAATTTTTCCTTTCTGTTTCATTCGATTGTTATAAATCCTGGTTTTTTTTTTACGGTCATTAATTAATGCTTATGATATTAATTGTTGTTTTTAGTACATGTTTTAAACTTTGTTGCTTATGTTTCTGCAAAGTTATTGTTATAAGTATTTGTTAGTACATATAAATATTGTTTATTTATTAGAAAATTTAATATCTCATGTTGATGTTCATCTAATTTCCCAAAAATATCAAATAGTAATACTTCCTGGAGACAAAAGGACAAATTATAAAATCAAATTAAAGATGATTGATTGAAGGATAAATTATAAGATGTTATAATTATTATTTTCCTTTACATTAATAATATTTGTTAGTACGTAATCTTTTATGTAAGATAATATAGTGTTAATGATGGATAGATTGTACGTATTAGCGCAGATAATTTTACTAGTATATATATATATATATATATATAAAAGAGAATCATAGGCCCGCCTACGTGGCGCTACCACAAACCAGGATTCCCTTTTAATTTTTTTATTTCCAAAACTAGCATTCTTCTTTCATGAAAAGTTGTGACTTTTATGAAGAGTTGTGACTTTTATGAAGAGTTGCGACATTTATGAAAGGTTGTAACGTTTATGAATGGTTGTGACCTTTCTGAAGGATTGTGACTTTCCAAAGAGTTGTGATCTTTCTGATAAGGTACAATAAGCATTTGTTCACACTACCCTTTGTTGTCTATAAATAGAGGGATTTCCTCTCATTTTAAAACAATGAAAATTCTAAACTTCTTCTTCTTCACAATTAAATATTAAATATTCGTGTACTTTGCTCATGTTAAGTGGTTCACTGACATCATTGTTTTTGTATCAATATGCTGGTGAAAAAAATTGTTCCATCATGAGAGGGTCTATTTCTTTAAACCTCGGGTATTAGAGGAGAATAATTTTCTTAAGGGGACACTGTGCATTCAATGGACTCGATTTTTTCCTTTCTGTTCATTCTATTGTTACAGATCCTGATATGTTTTTTTTACAGTTATTAATTTATACTTATGATATTAATTGTTGTTTTTGAGTATATGATTTAAACTTTGTTGTTTACGTTTCTGCAAAGTTATTGTCTCCGGTTATATTGAACATATACACATATAGTAGGTATTCATTGTGCAGAAAATAATTATGGTACTCATTTCCAATAATTCATGTTTTGATATTCTATATAAAATTCTATAACTTAAAAGTACTATATATAAGCTTACATATTATTTATTTTTACATAGATATGAAAGTTCTCACTTATCAATTGAAGAAACTCATTATGCAAGTTCAAAAGTTATAATTGCTTTCATATTCAAGCGTAATTTTTTTTTTGAATCTGTTAACAATTTTTTGAATTTTTTCCTGAGACATATATCACAATTGTATAATTTATGTATGCAACTTAAATGTGTTCTTTTTCTTACGAAATGCCTTTGTATATATTCTTATTTTCTTCTTTATTTTCCTTTTAATGTTGATTAAAGAACCAATGATTTATTATTTTCTGAATAATTCATTCATTAGAGGTTCTTGAGTTATGTGATAATGACAAATAATCAAATTCATGTTGGAATATTGCTAATATTTTTTTAAGAACCTATGATTTCCATTATTTTTAATGTATTGATATTAGAAAAAGATTATTTGCAAATTCAATGCAATTATTTATGACCGCGTGAAGCGCATGCCAATTGGCTTGTTATATCATAAACAAGAATTCTTTGATTCAAAATCTTTTATTAAATGAGCAATAAAAGCAAAAATTAAAACCATCATATTTGAAGATAGAATTAAAAATAATGGCAAAATACCACATATCTATCACTTGCCTCTGTTGTGCTTTATAAGCCTTTTAACTTGTTTACTCCCGTGGGAAGATTTAAACTGATCAGTTTTTGTTTGAAGATAAAAATAGAATTGCAGCAGAAATGTGTTTGGTATGGTGGAAAATATTTTGTAGAAAATAATTTCTAATTTTCTTATATTTAATTGGTCAAAATATTTGAAGAACATTTTTTTTAGAAAAATAAGTTCTTTAAAAATGAGAAAAATGACTTTCCTAATAAAAGTAAGAAAAATAAGTTACATAAGTGACATTTCACTTTCAAGTTTATTGGATCTCCCAACCCTAGCCCTCGAGCATCCCACCTCCGTAGTAGTTTTTAGAATAATACTTTCTCACTTTCTTACTGAACAATAGTAAATAAGTAAGAAACCTACTTGTTTTTAAAACAAAACTTTTTCTAGAAAATCATTTTTTGTCATAACAAACCTACCCAAATAGTATTTTTCAAGGAAATTTTAGGTCCAAATTGCTTGCATATGACTTACCAAAGCTAACATGAAGCATCATGAAATTGTTGCAAGTTAAAAGAGCAAAAATGAGACCAGGAAACCAGTAAGAACAAATGCAGAACAGTGCTGTAATATGAACAGTTCATCAACAACTTATGATAAATGGTTCAGTGGTTTGCTGATCGATAAATCAAATGATATTTCTGTTCAAACTTCTGGCTCTGAATCAAACTTTTCCTTGCCATAATGGTAACAGGCCGTTATTGGAATAGAAAATTTCAAAAGAACTAAGCTGATGGTATGCATTTACCATTATTATCCATCAGTGCAGAATCAATAGATTCACCAGACCAACTATGATCGATCATCCTTAGGAAGGATGTTATGAACCAGAAAGCATGAATAAATCCGAAAAAAGGGAACTCGTAATGCCATAAGTTGGTTAATGTATCTATGACGAATATTATTCCAGAGCTAAAGGAACCAATTAAGTCAAAGAAAAACACTGAATTGCCACTTCTTTGTGTGTGTGTGCGCGGGAAGGGGGAAAGCTTCTACATCAACCACAATACCCTTATATTAATTATGGCCTTGATATATAACCAAGAAGAGAGTCATCATCACAGTTCCATGTGAAGAACTTTGTCAAAGCAAAAGGCTACAATGACTGGTCCAGCCACATCTCCAATAGCACATCCTGAAAAATTATGATTTGATTAATTCTAGTAAAAGATGCTGTTTGTTATAGGTACTGAAAAGAAGCATATTGTAAGCTTACCAATCCACTGGCCAGTTGTAGGGCGAAACATCATTGCTCCTATCCCTGCCCCTATAGAAGCAAAAACAAGAGACGCACTACATCTGACAGTAACAATGGAAATCTTCCTTCCTAGAAGCTTCATATTTTCTGATCCATCAAGTGTGTCATCGTCTTGTTTAGATTTGAAAAATCGCCAGATATCAATGCCAACTTGAACAAACCATGATGCCAAAACTCCCAGAAAATGACCTGATCAGATAGTGGGAAGTGAAGTATCAAGAATAGTGGCTAATCTAGGTGAACCCTAAGAGAAGAGTATTGAACAGATAAGTTAAACCTCTGCATGTTGTTTTTGTAACACTGCAAAAATAGATCATACTAGGCATTCCCCTTTGAGCCTTGCGTGCAGCTGACTTGGGAACATCTGCAGAAATTGATAAATGCTAGGTCTCGTAACGTCAATCAGCAAGGACTATAGATTTAAGCTTGCAGACAAGAAGAAAAACCTTTTAGAAGCTTCCATGCCATTCGCTGTGAAACATAGTGGACAGCCAATCTTTCCAGGACACGTCTTGTTGTTACAACAGCAGTCTGACCAGAAGAAACATAACATTAATAGCAAATAAGATCTTTCAGTATATACTTTCACATTGAATAGTATGCAAGTGCATGATTTGAAGCTTAAATTGAAAGTAATTTTTCAAAGTAAAAGAAAATTACTCATACAAAAACACATTGGTCCATGAAAAGGTCAGATGTAACAAATCAGTTAAGGGACCAGACTATACTCCGCAGTTGTCTTATTGGCATGTAAAGGGTCTCTAAGCTCAACAAAATTAATTGGTAGAGAGAACTATCCAAGCAGGAGAAGATGAGAAATAAGAACGGAAGACCTAGTCTAACATCTCCAGTCTTTTTTAATATAACCAAAAAAGAATAAGAGGGAAGCTGGAAATGCATGTTCAGCAGTATACCCACTAGATTCGAATAATTTCTTTCTTTGGAAATTTTTTTTGAGAAGTAACGAAAATAATAGTTGGAGATTATTTTGATAAATATTTGCCTCACAATCTAGTCCACCACTTCAACTTTTCTCCAAGTGAAATTCATGTCCAATGCAACTTCAACTTCCAAATACTCTTTTTTTTCAAATTTCAACCAAATCATGTCGAAATACTAAAAACCAGCGGCCAGAAGATGTTGTGATATTTACAGAGAGCTTTCTTTGTTAAAAATTGTGAGCTCTGGCATGTATGTAAGGTAAGACAAAGGTAGCACCTAAAGTTTGTGGCATTTTATACCAGACCACAATACTGACCCCACAAACAAGCACCTCAAGTCTTAGATGAAAAATATCACTAGATCATAGCTAAAAAGCCGAGAAGGGTATCTCGTTAGAAGAAAACAAATTTCCATCTGCCAATCTAACGTCAATTGGACTTCTTCCATCTCCATTCTCCTTTGAAAACATGCTCTGCCACCTTTCTGGATGGAAGCTCAAAAAGAAATTGTGAATCATTCATTACGTATACATTGATTAAATGAGAGAAATTCCACACTCGGCACACCCAGCTCCGGATGTCATTCCGAGTTGGAGTTTCTTGGCTTGTGGCCAATAATTTCCCCACAATGCATCTGCTGAGCACGTTGTCTTCTGATACTACGGAGCTACCAGGGATGACGATTCTGGTGTTGGTGGTCTGGGATGTTTACCCTTTTGTAGCTTCTGTTGTTCAATTCTTGCTTCTGATGGCTTCAGCAAAATAAGATTTGGTTTGATGCTGCCTGATAGCTGCTGCTTTCTCACCCCTTTCTGGGACGAAAATGAACTTAAATTTTTTATTGCTGTTCATCCAGCATTTAATGTAATCTCAAGAGTTATAATCACTCATCCCCCCCCCCCCCCCCCTCTTTGTACTGCATTAAAACTGATATACCTACCATGTTTATTGTGTTTTAAGAGTGCAAAAAAAGAAAATCAGAGAAATGGTCACTTGTTTTCCATCTCTTGACTGACATTCATTTCTCCTTCGATGCTGCATTAAATACATGAACTATCCATCTCATTACTTTAAGACTTAATAGTTACTTTCCTCATAAATTCCTGCTGCGCTCACTGCTCAGCTCAGTCCATTCAAACCAGGTTTCTGGCATTGCGTTTGACTTAAAGATGTCATAAGATTTAAATACAGCATGGTAACAAATCCTATCTCCCCCATGTATAAAGCTGAGAAAAAAATAATCTGAAAAAGTGAAAAAAGAAAGAATTGAGGGAGAACACAGAAGGTGATAGCTTGGCCTGATGAGACAAAAGAAAAGATTTCCAGTTCTAAGAGTTACCAGAAAAGGTGATCTACCGTACGAAGAGGAGAAGAGCTAAGGTTCTTGGGAGAAGCATTTGGGAGCATTTCCATTAAGGAACTTTATATGGCAAGGAAATAGAGATAGGAGGTGCTTTGCAGTACTGTTATTAACAACAAGAAAGACGGTATTGGGGGTTTTAAAAACCTCCAATTACACACAAAAGGTTGCTAATGAAGTGGCTCTGGAGGTCTAGCACAGGCAGAATCATTATGGGTGGGTGTTATCAAAAGCAAGGATGGAGTTCCAAAGATGTTAAAACACCTTACGGAGTTTCTGTTTGGTAAAGTATTAGTTTAATGTGGCCTAGTTTCATATCTAAAATTGGATTTAAAGTTGGCAATGGAGAGAAGATCTCATTTTAGCTGGATAATTAGCTGGTCATTGACCTTTGAGGGACCTCTTCCCTGATTTTCTTATTCTGGCAGCAAACAAAGCTTCTTTTTTGGCAGAAAACAAAAAATTGATGGCGTTACAACTTACATATAGTAGTTATAAATTCAATGATTGGCAAGTGCTGAATTTTTTAACCTTTTGAATACAAAAGGAGGTCGACGGGTTTAAGTTGTGGTACTCGGGAGGATCTAGGGATAGAAATGGGGTGGGTATTTTAGTAGACGGGGATTTGAGGGAGCAAGTGGTGGAGGTTAGGAGGATCAATGATAGGTTGATGACGATTAAGATAGTCATTGGAGGTTGTACTTTAAGTGTTATTAGTGCTTATGCACCTCAAGTGGGCTTGGACGAGGAGGCCAAAAAGCTCTTTTATGAGGAGTTGGATGAGGTAGTTAGAGGTATACCGAGCACCGAGAGAATAGTCATTGGTGGAGATTTTAATGGCCATATAGGGGCAACTTCTAGTGGCTTTGATGATGTTCATGGAGGCTTTGGTTTTGGGGAGAGAAATGGAGGTGGAACTTCGCTCTGGATTTCGCTAAAGCCTTTGAGTTGGTAATGATTGTTAACTCATGCTTCCCGAAGAATGAGAACCACTTGGTTACCTTTCGTAGCTCGATAGCTAAGACTCAGATAGATTACTTACTTTTTAGGAAGGGTGATAGAGGTCTCTGTAAAGATTGCAAGGTTATCCCAAGTGAAAATCTTACTACCCAACACAAGCTTTTGGTGATGGACCTGGAAATTAAGAGGGGTAGGAAGAAGAAGGTTGTTTTTGATCGACCGAGGATTAAATGGGGTGGCTTGACCCCTGCCCTTTCTCGGGAGATGGGCGAGAAGTTGACTGGGATGGGTGCTTAGTGAGGATGCGGACACCATGTGGAATAAAGCAGCTAGTTGCATTAGGGAAGTTGCTTCAAAGGTGTTGGGGGTATCAAGGGGTAACTTTGGAGGCCATAAAGGAGATTGGTGGTGGAATGGGGAAGTCCAAGGCTTAGTGGAAGCAAAGAAGGCGGCATACACAAAGTGGGTGGAGTGCGTAGATGAGGAAGAGAAGCGGACGCTTAAGGAGGTTTATAAGACGACAAAGACAGAAGCTAAGTTAGCTGTTACGAAGGCTAAGACGGCAGCTTTCGAACGCTTGTATGTCGAGCTGGGGGACAAAGGTGGGGATAAGAAATTGTATAGGCTTGCAAAAGCAAGAGAGAGGAAGGCTCGCGACTTGGACCAAGTGAAGTGCATCAAGGATGAGGAATGCAAAGTATTGGTGGAAGAGTCCTCCATCAAACAAAGATGGCGAAGATACTTTCACAAACTTTTAAATGAAGAAGGGGACGGAGACATTGTGTTGGGTGATTTGGCGCACTCTGAAAGACTTCGGGACTTTGGGTACTGTAGGTGTTTAGGATCGAGGAGGTTATACGTGCTATTAGTAGGATGAGCAGGGGAGAGCGACCAGTCCCGATGAGATTCCGGTGGAATTTTGGAAGAGCACGGACAAGGCAGGTATAGAGTGGTTAACTGGGCCGTTTAATGTTATTTTTAAGACAACAAAGATGCCTGATGAATGGAGGTGGAGTACAATGGTTCCGTTGTATAAAAACAAGGGTGATATCCAAAACTGTAACAACTACAGGGGTATCAAACTGCTAAGCCATACTATGAAGATTTGGGAAAGAGTAGTGGAGATGAGGGTGAGAAGAGGGGTGTCCATTTCTGAGAACCAGTTTGGATTCATGCCGGGACGATCGACTACCGAAGCCATTCATCTTATGCGAAGAATGGTAGAAAAATATAGAGAAAGGAAGAGAGACCTACATATGGTGTTCATTGACCTTGAAAAGGCCTATGACAAAGTACCGAGGAATGTCCTCTGGAGGTGCTTGGAGGCTAAAGGTGTCCCGATGATTTATATTAGGGCGATAAAGGACATGTACGGCGAAGCCAAGACTCGGGTTAGAACGGTTGGAGGAGACTCGGAGCATTTCCCAGTTGAGATGGGGCTGCATCAGGGATCAGTCCTTAGCCCTTTTCTATTTGCTTTGGTAATGGATGAGTTGACGCGGTCTATTCAGGAGAAGGTCCTATGGTGTATGTTATTTGCGGATGACATAGTACTGATCGATAGTACTGATCGATGAGACGCGGGACAGAGTTAATGCGAGGCTGGAGGTGTGGAGACGAACGCTGGAGTCCGAAGGTTTCAGGTTGAGTAGGACCAAAACGAAATATTTGGGGTGCAAATTCAGTGATGCGTTGGATGAGGCAGATGGGGAAGTGAGACTTGACACACAGATCATTCCTAAGAAAGAAAGTTTTAAGTATCTTGGGGCTGTAATCCAAAGAAGTGGTGACATTAACGATGATGTCACACATCGCATAGGGGCTACTTGGATGAAATGGAGGCTTGCTTCTGGAGTCTTGTGTGATAAGAAAGTTCCACCTAAACTTAAGGTAAGTTCTACAGAGTGGTAGTTAGACCGGCCTTGTTGTATGGAGCGGAGTGTTGACCAGTCAAGAACTCACATGTTCAAAAATTGCATGTTGCGGAGATGAGGATGTTGAGATGGATGTGTGGGCACACTAGGAGCGATAAGATTAGGAATGAGGTTATCTGGGAGAAGGTGGGAGTGGCCCCTGTGGTGGACAAGCTGAGGGAAGCGAGACTGAGATGGTTTGGGCATGTGAAGAGGCGGTGCGCAGACGCTCCAGTGAGGAGGTGCGAGGGGCTGGTGGTAGAGGGTACGCGGAGGGGTAGAGGTAGGCCTAGGAAGTATTGGGGAGAGGTGATTAGACAGGACTTGGCTCAGCTTCACATCACCGAGGACATGACTCTAGATAGGAAGGAGTGGAGGTCGCGTATTAAGGTTGAAGGTTAGTAGGGTTAGCGGGTTGTCTTTCCTTGTGAGGGTATGGGTTGGTAGTGTTTGTAGTAGTCCTAGCCTGGCACTTGTAGTTCTTGTCTGTGATCCTATAGTCATATGTTGTTTACTACGCTTCGCCTCTCACAGTATTTTCTTGATGTTATTGTCTCCGTTGTTGATTATGCACTTTTTTTCTTATTGGATGTTATGTTATATATAATGTTTCCTCTTCTCTTGCTTGGTTTGGATGTACTTGAGCCGAGGGTCCACCGGAAACAGCCTCTCTACCTCCACGAGGTAGTGGTAAGGTCTGCGTACACTTTACCCTCCCCAGACCCCACTTTGTGGGATTTCACTGGGTATGTTGTTGTTGTTGTAATACAAATCAGCAGCTATCCAACACTGATGATAGCCTTCTATGGAAGCCAAGGAGCAATGGAGTTGTTTCAATAAGTTCATGCTACAAAGATCTAACAAAGGTGGATAGTCCTGAATAGCCTTGACCATGGAAACAAATTTGGAGGTCCAAAGCTCCACTCAAGGTTGCTTGCTTCACATGGGTAGCGTTTAATGAAGCTCATCTTACACATGAGAATCTCCACAGAGACGTATTGCTTTAACTAGCAAATGTTCTCCGTGGAAGAGAAACAGAGATATCACTTATTTTTACACTGCCAAGTTACCACCCAACTGTGGCAACTCTTCATGAATATGATTGCTTTGCAGTGGGTTATGCCCAGGTCAACAGGAGATCTGCTGAGGTGCTGTACAGAAAGTGAGTCAGGAAGAAAAAGCTATTATGGTGGACTACTAGACCAGCATGCATATCATGGACTATTTGGACCGAGAGAAACAGAATATTTTTGAAGACAATGCTAACTCCATTCAGCAGAAAAAGGCCAATTGGTATATTTTTGGTATGCTGTTTCTGTAGAATGGAATACGTAAATGAAGCTGAAATAGTTTTACAGGTGCTAGAGTCTTTACAGGATCAGTGGCGGTACTTTGTTTTGTTTTTTTGCTAATCTGCTGATATTGTACAGTGGCTACGGAACAATCTTCTTGCTGGTTTAATTTATGTATAAGATTTCCTTACCATTTCAAAGAGAAAAAAAAGAAAATATTAGGCAGTATTTTCATTTTACTGGACCAAACATGAAGCCATAAGTGACAAGCGCATTGCATGGAGGGGTTGAGGGAGGAAGGGGCTTGTAAATGTTACCTCACGACCAATCTGTTTCACTGATTTCTTGAAAGGAGTCACCAAGTCAACACGGCGATCTTCCTCAGTATCCTTTAAGAAATCTTCATCATCATCATCATCATCATCCATGTTAGTACGGGGCTCCACAAGAGGTAAATAAAATAATAGGAAAGATCTCAAAGAGGTCAGTGCAAGATTCCTCCACATGAATGCTGAGAATAAAGGTTTTAACTCAAGGTTGTATTGTTTGGTACTGTGCTTCAATGAATCATACTGCAAGTTAATTATTGATTCACTTTGTATGGTAGATATATAATCTTCAGAAAATCCCGTGCCAGCATCGCAAAATGCAACTCGTGCTGCACCATTACTGTCAAAACAACTAGTCAAGGTTTTGCTGACAGTAGAATAAGTGTTGCATTTATTTCTTTTATGACAGAAGATGGGAATAAACATAACAAAAAATGCCATACACATGTGTCTCCATTTCAGTATGGAAAAAACTAAACTATATTAACCGCCGAGAAGCAGCTAGCTAGCTACACCCACCCTCTTCGACTTGTTAGAAGTACCCATATTTGCAGGTAGTTGGCAGTTTGCAGATATATACACTATTAATATGAGAGCTACAGTTTGCTAGGAAAATTCCTCTAATGAGAACTACAGTCATCAATTTTATAATGAGTTCCATCACAAATGAATCGAGTTTGAACCAGAAAAGACTTATAGATAAAGAAGACCTCCTTAAACCAAAATCCTAAGCAAAATAAGTTCAAATATCATATTTTATTTCTTGTTGAGTTAATAGTCAAACCCAAGTAAACTGATACACAGTAAGATGTAGTGAGTCCTATATTTCCTTCAGATCCACCCTAAACTAAACTTACGTATGGAAATCTTTAAAGATAAAGAGGGTGATTTTATTAAGAAAGTTAAATCTAGTGGAGGAGGAATGCAATTGGCAGATAAAGGATCATTTCCACCATTTGGCCAAGGATCCTCTTCTTTTCTTGGGGATGAAACCTGATAGAATTTGGCTGTATTAATCACAAAGGAGATGTTATAGCAGTTGAGAAATGGGAATACCAACCTAGAGATCCCAAGGCTCAACTCCCAACTACAGCACTTGGTGTGACCCCATCTGCTCTAACCTTGGTGGGCAGGATTACATTGGCTTCCCAGTAGATCAATGAAGGTGCAGGCAAGCTAACCCAAACACCACTTGATTTTTTTTAAAAAAATGTTTCACCATCTTGTAACAGAAAAAATGTAGAAATTCTAGCGGGTCAGCAAGGTCAGATGACCAATGTATTGAACACCCAACTGATAAGAAAGGTTATTGTGAGTTATGGTGAGGACTACTCATGGAACTAAGACTCTGAATAGTAAGTCATTCTTAGATACAATTGACAAGGAAAAAGATAATATAGACTATGGTTCCTAGGAGGAGTATAGATTAAAGGTGTGGAAGAAATCATACAGCCATTGCAGCCATCCATATGCACACAAAATCAATGTCAACAACAAAATTTCAACCGTTTAGGGATTCTAAGTGGTGAACATCATAGAAAAAAATGTGACAAAACAGGGGAGACATCCATGGATAGGAAGGAAGGAAATTGGCTCAACAGTTTAGGAGACTGTCAACAAAACATCAATAATGAGAATATGGAGAGATACACCTCCACAATAGTACTCCCTCTGTCCCTAATTACTTGTCCACTTTTCCTTTTTTATGGAGAGATACACCTCCACAATAGTACTCTCTCTGTCCCTAATTACTTGTCCACTTTTCCTTTTTTAGTTGTCCCTAATTACTTGTTCATTTTGACAAATCAAGAAAGGACAATTTTATTTTACCTATTATACCCTCAATTAATTACTTGAAAAAGGTCGAACTTTTTGAAAATCTTAAGTTTTTAATTCATCCACTTCATAATTAATAAGGGTAAAATGGTAAACTCACTATGTCAATAATTGTTTTCTTAATAGGTGTGCCATTTCAAAAGTGGACAAGTAATTAGGGACAGAGGGAGTAAGTTCTAGTGCTGCTTATTCTCTGCAGCATTTAATTTATTGAATAGGGTTGTCGCCGCATCACGTGGGATTTTCTATGGGTTACTTGTGCAGTTCAAATCACTATATATGAAATGTTTTTTGCTACATTATGAATGAGTGACAACCTCAGGGCTAAAGTTCTTGCTTACCAATCAAAAGACTGTGGATTCTGTAAAGAAACAGACTATGAACTTCTCAAATATTAGCTTTGAGAACACAACATAGTGAACTTTCTACCCAAAAAAGGGCGATCTATCTTTCTATGGATTCTCCTACTATTGGAAAAGAATACATGCCATTGCATATAAATGCACACACGATACATATTCACATTATAGGTGTAGGTTAAAGGAATATTGGAGTTGGAGGCTGAACTAGCAGCAACGCCGGCGCTAGTTGAACTCTGAATAGAGAATCACTATTAAGATATGCGATCACATTTGACATCATAACCAATATCACTCTTTAACCAAAATCTATGTCATTGAGAAAAAAGGCATACAATCAACAAACTCCTGACTCCTGAGTCCACATACAAAAAGATTGCTATAAGGCTTTGGTCTAGTGGTAAGAGCGCAATGCGTGATGTGTTGGTTAGGCACAGTCGCAGGAGCCTAGTGCTTAGGTGGAGAAGGATAGAGACGCAAGCTCAATATCCGCTGAGTTTGGAATCGTGCACCACTAGACCTTGGGATTTCTTGGTTTTCAGAAATAAAACACACAGAAAAAGATTTGATCTTGACATTCACTCACTACCTAAAAGCCCCTAACAAGGCAAACCAGCAAGAGTTCTACAACAAAAGGTTGCCTCCACAAATTGAACCATGGATAGAGCCATATAATCAAGGAATACAATCACAAATAACATCATAACTAACATTATTTCCTTAACTATCGTGTTTTCATCCGGTGGAAACAGGAGTGAACTTGGGAACAAATTCCACATTGACAATTCAAATTCAAAATATTCAAACTCAACACATCAAACACAAAAGAATTTGGATTTACTTCACAAGATCACTGCCCAAAAACAACTATAAGACTCAGAACATCACCAAATCCAATATAATGTCACTCCTTTTAAACCCCTAATTATTCACATACAGTGACAGCATGAAGTATAAGCAGCAGAAACAACAACATACCCAATAAAATTCCACTAAGTGGAGTCTGAAGAGGATAGAGTATACACATACATTATCGCTACCTCATGGTCATGTAGCAAATCCAAGTACTAAGAATAAGAAAACATAGCAACTAACATAACACATTGTAAAGACTGAAGAGTATATTGCATACCCAAAAAAAGCCCTAGAAGCAAAAGGGTAACTAGCAGCAACAGAAGCAGCAGCAGCTGTGGTAGCCAACTTGGCTGAGAAAATACCATAAGAATGAAGGGTTTGACCATTAAAGCTTGGATTTTTCTTCAGTAGATCCAATAATATAGCTATTCCCGCCATTGAAGGGGTTAATCAGAAACTTGTATTCTATTCAATATATCAAGAAAGCTTATTTGCTTTTAGATTAATATTGAAGATTCAACACCATAACCAAACTTCTTGATTTTGCACAACACCATATATGAGCTAAAATTTATAGTCTTTTTGGGTTTACAGCAGAAAATAGATAAAAGGGGTGAATTATATTTGCCGTTACAGGCTTGGGAGAAGACAACAAATCTTCGCAATCGATTTTGGCTGTCTGAGGCAGCAAGAAGTACAAATACAAAGAGGGAGGGGAAGAGGAAGAGTTTGTCAAATTTTGCTTAAAAAAATACTTTTATTACCTTTTTTGGTTCGATATCTATTTTACTTTTTTTTTTAGAGTTATTTATTATAAATAATTTTTTTATTGGGTGAAATAAAAACTTAGTTTGCATTAGGTTGATATATATATAATAAATGGTATGTTTTGGGACTAATAACCAAGTTTTTGAAGCGATTGTTTGCGTGGATAAAGGAATAAGTTTTTTTTAATCACAAACATGTACTTTCTTTGACGCTATTTAAGGCATAATAAGACTACCCACATACAACATTTTTGAAATATTTTATGTTGTTAATTATCATGATTTATAGTATTTTTACGATAGATTCACTTCAAGAATCAGTGGAATTTTTTGTATTTTTTTCAAAACATATTTTATATTGTCAATTATTATGATTTATAGTATTTTTACGCAATTTTCAAATATAAAAAAAATAAAAAATAAGACAAATATATTAAAATGGACCCAATATATGTTATTTTTGTTGTCTCAATTTATGTGACACAAATGAAATTTGGAGAGTCATCCAAATTTTCATATTTTTTTAAAAAATGTTTTAAGTTATTAATTATTGTGTTTTATGATATTTTTATGTAACTTTCAAATAACGTACATTACTGGTCACTTTGTCCTAATTTATGTGATATGGATAAAATTACAAAATTAACCCTTTTAAAATGTCGTTCAGATATTTTAAGTTGTTAATTATTATTATTTATAATACTTTTTTGGTAATTTTAAAAATATATGTGAACCTGATAGAATTCTGAGAGTTAACGTATTGTATTATATAGCTTTTAAATATTTTAAATTGGTAATTATTGTAATTTTTAATACTTTTTAAGTCATTTGTAAATGATATATGTTGCTTCCTTGATTGAGACTTTTCTATTTGTGACACATATATATAGATATTTGGTGCCCGTGCCAGGGGCCCAATAAATATTAATTTTTTAAAAAATTTATGTGATATAAATGGAATTTGAAGATCAGTCGATTTTTTATATGTTTTCTTAAAAATATATTTGAAGTTATTAAATTGTTGTAATTTATAGTATTTTTGCGTTAGTTTTGAATAATATAGGTTACTCATGTTTCAATTCACATGAATAATCATAAATATTTTCAGTTGTTAATTTATTGTGAATTTTAGAAATTTTGACGTTATTTTCAAATAGTACATGTTACTTATTCTATTCCAATTAGTCAACCAATTTTCTTCTATGATTTAAAAATATTTTTAATTGCTAATTATTGTGATTTATAGCATCTTTTATGTAACTTTTAATAATATATAATTTGTTCAAATTCATATGACAATGATAAGATTTCAAGAGTCAACGCAATAAAAATTTAAATTTTTTTAAAAGTTGTACCTCTAATATATTTTGTAGCTAAAATATACTCTCTTCGTCCACTTGTATTTGTTATGTTGCACTTTTTGAAAGTCCATTTGACTAATTTTCAAAGTTAAATCAAATTGTATTAATACGATATTTTTAAAAAAAAATTAAATATGCAAAATCTATACAAAAAGTACTATAAATTGTAATTTTTTGCCTATGAATATGATGAAAAAACACATTGTAAAATATTAGTTAAAATTCTTATAGTTTGACTCTAAAAAGGAAATCATAACAATTAAAAGAGCATAGAGAGAGTAATAAATAAGTAATTAAATTTCAAGAAGTTTAAAATAAAAGGTTGGAAAAAAAATTTAGATAGACAACATATATTGAAAATTGAAAACATATAATAATAAATGGGCCCAATAAGGTCAAACTTTTTCGCTAATAAATTAGTAGGTAATTAATGGTGTTAAATTGTCCAATAATATAAATTTTAAAGGTACAACCATAAAAGAAGAATGTACAACACTATGAAGCACATATCATCCAACACTTGTCATGTGCTAAGTAGTAGATATTCCACTTATTATAATTTATAGCATCTTTTATGTAACTTTTAATAATATATAATTTGTTCAAATTCATATGACAATGATAAGATTTCAAGAGTTAACGCAATAAAAATTTAAATTTTTTAAAAAGTTGTACCTCTAATATATTTTGTAGCTAAAATATACTCTCTCAGTCCACTTGTATTTGTTATGTTGCACTTTTTGAAAGTCCATTTGACTAATTTTCAAAGTTAAATCAGATTGTATTAATTCGATATTTTAAAAAAAAAATGCAAAATCTATACAAAAAGTACTATAAATTGTAATTTTTTGCCTATGAATATGATGAAAAAACACATTGTAAAATATTAGTTAAAATTCTTATAGTTTGACTCTAAAAAGGAAATCATAACAATTAAAAGAGCATAGAGAGAGTAATAAATAAGTAATTAAATTTCAAGAAGTTTAAAATAAAAGATTGGAAAAAAGAATTAGATAGACAACATATATTAAAAATTGAAAACATATAAATAATAAATGGGCCCAAATAAGGTCAAACTTTTTGGCTAATAAAGTAGTAGGTAATTAATGGTGTTAAATTGTCCAATAATATAAATTTTAAAGGTACAACCATAAAAGAAGAATGTACAACACTATGAAGCACATATCATCCAGCACTTGTCATGTGCTAAGTAGTAGATATTCCACTTATTATATATAGTAATATATGTAAAGAATGTTTGGGCTGTGCCCGAGCCCAACAGGGATAAAGTTATATTATAGTTATATATTATGTACTTTTAAAAAATGGGAAAATTATGCATTATAGCAAATCGTTAATTCAAATAAATGTTATAACTACAGTTTCATTCAGTTCTAATTTGTAGCAAACACATTGCCATTCTCGCCTCTCTCCCCTAAATCTCGCTCGACACTCTTAATCCTTTCCTTCGCCTTCTCTCACTTTTATACAAACACAAATGTATAAATTGTGTTTGTGTTTATATAAAGCGAGAGAGACTTCATATACAAATACAAAACATATTGTAACTGTCACGCCCCAAACTCGAGGGGCGTAACTGGCTCCAAATGTCAAAACTCAGGCCCGAGCCGACCCTGCCGAACCATTTGCTACTAGCGCATGATAGCCACACGCAATCAAGAAATCAAACAAGTATATCTCGGCTTAAAACTAAGTCATCGGCCGATAAGGCCCCTGTCAACTGATCTATAAAAGAAACAACTACTCCCAGGAGATCATATAAATAAATAGTCAACTAGCACAGAAGTCCTGATTGGGCCGTCGAGGCCACCATGATATCTATACCAAAACTAAAAGCAGGTATATATCAATACTATACATCAAACAACTCACAAGCTTCCGCAAACCAACAACATAGCCCAGCATGGCCATAACGTAGCTATAAACCCCACACACTAGTCTGCAAGCCTCTAAGAGTAGTAAAGATTGGTGGGACAGGCCCCAGCCTACCCATAAAGATATATACAACAAAAGGTAACAAACCTCCCAACTCTAGCAGCTCCGGAGGAAAGGGGCTAGACAACCGGATAAAAGTCAATCCTGCTGCTGAGGAGGTCTACTCAATCGTCTGTCAGGACCTGCATGCATGAATGCAGCGCCCCCAAGGTCATGGGGCGTCAGTACAAAATAATGTACAGAGTATGAAAGGCAATAGACTATGATGAGGTATCCTGATATACTGGAATAATCCAATAAATAAATCAAGGCTAAGATAAGTGTACTGACCTGCTCCTAAATCTAAACTTATCAAAAATAATAAAACAACAACCTAACCAAGCCCCCATAAGCTTAGCAGGTACAAACAACACACAAGACCACCTACTCAGGCCCCCATAAGCCCGGAAGGTGCCAATCAGCCTATATACCCCTATCAGTAGTCCCCTAGCCCCGTAGGCAGTCACATAGCCCTCTTAGGCATTAATATAGCCCCATAGGTAGCACATAGCTCTCTTAGGCATCAACGTAGCTTATAGACAACTTATAGCCCTCTTAGGCAATAACATGACCCTGTAGTAAGCACATAGCCTTCTTAGGCGTCAATATAGCCCTGTAGGCAACTCATAACCCTGTTAGGCATTCATGTAGTCCTCTAGGCAAAACATAGCCCTGCTAGGCATATATCACAGCTAACCACAATAGCCCCAATGACAATAATAACAATCCAACAGCTAAAAGCGAGCAATTTAGTTTAAGCAACCTATACAAATAGCCTCTAAGTCGTTTCCAACATAGGGACGCTACTAACTGAATAAGAATCTCGACAAGGGAGGATTATATCAACTCGAGCAGCCAACAATCAACAATCACGGCTACAAGTATATCAAGGATAACAACCCAAATACATTGCTTCTAAGCTTTAAGGAAACATGTCGTAAGTAGGGAATAGCCTTAACATACCTTTTTCGCTAAATTCACGTGGCCTAATGACTTTTACTCAATACTCCCTCGATACTACAACAAGGTAGGACCATAATCAACACACAAAAATAAAAGATACCATGACAATACGATAAAGTATATGTATTTCCGTCGCAAATTGCTATTTGATGCTTATAAAAGCTAGAGTCGATTAAAGAAGGGTCTTACCTCGATCTTAAGGTCGTAATATGCTTCAAAACCTTCAAATATATCCAAACCCTTGCTGTCCCAACACTAAAGTGTGATATGCTACGCAATCGATAAAACAAATTATACCACGATGATGAACCCAACGCGTAGAACAACTTTCGTCAAGGACTTAAGTTGAGAAAATCTATATTTCACTTGATCCTAGAAATGAGTTTCTCTAATTTCTCTATTTATTAGCTTAAAATGGTGAAAAAGATCGAAGGAGAAGATATATGTAACATTCCACCGACTTAGGGCCCCACCTCACGTGCCTGCTTGCGCAGTCTTACGAAAATGCGAATATCTCTCTATTCTGAAGTCGTATAAACAAATGGTTTGATGCGTTGGAAACTAGACTCGTAGACCTTCGATTTCATAGCTCGCGGAGACCATAACTCTTAATAGATTGGGAGAAAACATTCGAGACATTTGACTCAAATTTCTGACAAATCTTTAAAAAGGAATTTACGGTAACTTTCGCCAACTTTTATTTTGTCACTTACCTAACTTCAAAACTTGAGATACCACACTTGAACACTTCAAATATCACATAACACATCATTTTTAATTTATTACTCACCCTCCTTGTCTTTCCACGAAGATACGAGTTAATTTAGACGTTTTTAAAAGTCGTGGTGTTACATCCTTCCCCACTTAGAAACATTCGTCTTTGAATGAAAAATCTGAGTCACGTTGTTCAGTCCTTAGGAGTTGCAAAAATCTAGGTAGTGTATCCTTTGTAAATGTCACTATCCAGGAACCTGAAATGTAAAATTTCTAACCTAGGCGTAATAGCTAAGCGTTATTGCTTCACCACAACAGTGCGAGCAGATATACAATGACAACCACAATAATAATAATTATAATAAGCAATAGTATATATATATAGGTATCTTACCTTACTACCCTAATATAAACTAATATGACATCACCCTGGGGTATGAAACAAGTGAGGATATTT
Organism: Solanum verrucosum; assembly: GCF_900185275.1. Lineage (NCBI taxonomy): Eukaryota > Viridiplantae > Streptophyta > Magnoliopsida > Solanales > Solanaceae > Solanum > Solanum verrucosum. Next base: position 598,884 of record NW_026020211.1, read on the forward strand.
GGACCCATGCCATCCTCAGCTTCCCAGGTCACCTCTTCTCTATTTTTGTTCCTCCACAATACTTTAACCGAAGCCACCTCTTTGGTCCTCAATTTACGGACCTGCCGATCTAATATAGCAACTGGAGTTTCCTCGTAAGACAACTCCTCTGTGATTTGAACATCCTCAACTGGGACAACTCGAGAAGGGTCTCCTACACACTTCCATAACATCGATACATGGAAAACTGGATGAGCAGATTTTAGCCCCGAAGGTAATTCTAACTCATAAACCACTCGTCCTACCCTTCGAAGGATCCGGTATGGCCCAATGAATCTTGGACTAAACTTTCCCTTTTTGCCAAATCGCATAACACCTTTCATAGGCGAGACTTTTAAGAATACCCAGTCATTGACGCAAAACTCTAAGTCCCTTCGTCACACATCTGAGTATGACTTTTGTCGGCTTTGAGCTGTTAGCAGCCTCTCCCGAATGAGCTTAACTTTATCCACTGTCTGCCGGACTAAGTCGGGTCCAATCAACCCTGACTTACCTACCTCGAACCATCCAATGGGGACATTTTCTCCCATACAAATCCTCATAAGGTGCCATCCCGATGCTGGAATGATAACTATTATTGTATGTGAACTCTATAAGAGGTAAGTGGTCATCCCAACTCCCCTTGAAGTCTAGTGCGCACGCCCGTAACATATCTTTGAGTGTCAAAATTGTGCGCTCAGCCTGGCCATCTGTCTGAGGGTGAAATGCAGTACTAAGATTAACCTATGTCCCAGTCCTTTCTGGAAGGACTTCCAGAAGTTGGCGGTAAATTATGCGCCTCTATCAGAGATAATAGATACTGGGACACCGTGTAGCCTAACAATCTCTCTAATATAGAGCCCTGCATAGTCTTCGGCCGAAAAAGTAGCCCTGACTAGTAAAAAGTGGGCTGATTTTGTTAGTCTATCAACAATTACCCAAATAGAGTCAAACTTGCGACGCGATTGAGGTAACCTGTAATAAAATCCATATTAATTGCTTTCCACTTCCACAAAGGAATGGCTATCTCCTGAACTAGCCCATCGGGCTTTTGGTGCTCAACCTTCACCTGCTGGCAGTTAGGACACTGTGCCACAAATTCAGCAATGTCCTTCTTCATCCCGTGCCACCAATAGATCTCCTTAATATCATGGTACATCTTCGTTGAACCAGGGTGAATAGAATAACGGGAATGATGTGCCTGTTCCATAATTAGATGTTGAAGCCGTGCAACATTTGGAACACACAATCGACCGCTATATCTGAGGACTCCATCATCTGCTATATCAAATGCTAAAGATTGTGGATCCTGAGCCTTGGCTCTAAGCTTCTCTAAGCTAGGATCCTCTTGTTGCTGTGATTTTACTTCTACAACTAGAGATGATACGGCTGTATCATGAATTGTGACCGCACTATCGTCTGCCTCTAACAATCTGACTCCTAAGCTAGCTAAGTGATGAAGCTCTCGTGCTAGCTCCCGCTTCTCAACACCTAAGTGGGATAAACTACCCATAGATTTTCGACTGAGGGCATCGGCTACCACATTCGCCTTTCCTGGATGATATAAAATATCCACGTCATAGTCTTTCAGTAACTCAAGCCATCGACGCTGTCGCAAATTTAAATCCTTCTATCTAAATATATATTGAAGGCTCTTATGATTGTGAAGATGTCAACATGAACGCCATACAAATAGTGTCTCCAGATCTTTAACACATGCACAACTGCAGCCAACTCTAAATCGTGGGTCAGATAGTTCTTCTCATGCTTCCTCAACTGCCTTGAAGCATATGCGATAACCTTACCATGTTGCATTTGAACACATCCCAACCCAACACCAGAAGCATCACAATACACCACATAGCCTTCTGAACCGTCTGGTAATGCAAGAACTGGTGCTGATGTCAACCTGTCCTTCAGCTCCTGGAAACTGTGCTCGCAAGCCTCAGTCCACTAGAACTTAGCTGCTTTTTGAGTCAGCTTCGTTAATGGGCCTGAAATTGAAGAAAATCCCTCTACAAACCTTCTGTAGTACCCAGCTAACCCTAAGAAACTACGAACCTCAGTAGGAGTCATGGGTCTGGGCCAAGTCTTTACGGCCTCAATCTTTTGTGTATCAACCGCAATGCCTACATCTGATACAATATGGCCTAAGAAATCTACAGAGTCTAACAAGAACTCACTTAGAAAACTTTGCATAAAGTTCTCGGTCTCGAAGAACCGAAGGACTGCTCGCAGATGATTTGCATGCTCATCTTTTGAACGTGAATACACTAAAATATCATCAATAAATACAATCACAAACAAGTCTAGATACGACTGAATATACTATTCATCAGGTCCATGAACACTGCTGGGGCATTAGTTAATCCAAAAGACATTACCAAGAACTCAAAGTGTCCATATCTAGTTCTAAAAGCTTCTTTGAAACGTCTTTCTCCTGAACTTGTATCTGGTGGTACCCTGATCTTAGATCAATCTTTGAGAAACACTTAGCACCTTGTAACTGATCAAACAAGTCATCTATCCTCGGAAGGGGATACGTATTCTTTATAGTTGCCTTATTAGTTGTCGGTAATTGATACACATTCTTAGTGAGCCATCTTTCTTCCTTACGAACAACACTGGTGCACCCAATGGTGAAGCGCTAGGCCTAATAAAGCCTTTATCTAGCAAGTTTTTCAGCTGATCCTTCAACTCTTTTAGCTCAGCAGGAGCCATTCTATAAGGAGGGATATATATGGGTTGTGTACTTGGTAGCATATCGATAGCAAAATCAATTTCCCGTTCTGGAGGGATACTAGGGAGTTCGTCTGGAAATACATCTAGAAACTCATTAACTACCGGAATAGACTGAAGAGTCGGTGGTTCTGCATCTATATCATGAACGTGAACAAGATGATAAATACAACCCTTGGTAATCATCCTCCTTGCCTTAAGATAGGAAATAAACCTACCTTTCGACGTTGCTGTATCGCCTTTCCATTCCCAAACTGCCTCTCCTGGAAAGTGGAATCTAACAATCTTTGTCCGGCACTCAACATTAGCATAACAAGATGCTAACCAGTCCATACCCATAATGACGTCAAAATCAACCATCTCTAATTCTACCAGGTCTACAGAGGTCTGACGGTCGATAATTTCTACCGTGCAACCTCGATAGACTCTCCTGGCAATAGTAGACTCACCAACTGGTGTAGATACAATAAAGGGTCGATCTAATGACTCTTCTACTATACATAACCTCCCCGCAATAAATGGAGTAACATAAGACAAAGTAGATCCAAGATCTATCAAAGCATAAACATAATGGGAGCAAACAATCAATGTACCTGTCACAACATCTGGTGATGACTCTGAGTCTTGTCGACCGGTTAATGAATATGTACGATTCTGTCCACTACCAGAACTAGATGCTCCATCTCTGCCTCCGCCTCTACCTCTACTTGCTGAAGTATGGGGTCCACGCCCTGTAGACTGTGCTGATGAGGAGGAACCTATTGCTGACCTGGTCGATTGACCTGTACCACCCTGACCTATGGTAGGGAAGTTTCTCCACCCATGCCCCTCCTGTCCACAAGAATAACAACTTGTGGAACCCTGTCTGCACCTCCCGAAATGCATCCTACAGTAAGTAATGCAACACGACAGGGATGTCCTAGCCTGGCCTGAACCCCTCTGCTGCTGCAAGCCTGATGCTCATGAACCCTCACCTGAGCCTGACTGTTCCTGATGATCAAATCTACTACCCTGGAACTGCTGTGGTGGAGGTCTAGGTGGCCTAATAAAATATCGGGGTCTGGGACCACCCTGAAAATCTCTCTGCGAACCAGCGGGCCTAGCCCTCTTCTGTCTCTCTCTCGACCCTCTCACTCATATACTGTAGATGTCGGCGATCCTCTATGCCCTGTGCGAAGGCCTGAATCCGCGAGATATCGATATTATCATTTAGTGCAGTGGTAGAACAAGCCTCGATATATTCTGAGTTAAGCCCTCCCACAAATCTACGTACCCTGTCATGCATCGTATCAACAAATGCTGGTGCATATCTAGCCAATGAATCAAATCTTAGCCTGTACTCTCAGACACTTATACCACCTTGTCGGAGGTTCAAAAACTGGTCCACCCGGCCATCCCTAATCTCTTGAGGAAAATAGTGATCTATGAAAGCTTCTGTAAAGCTATCCCAAGTGGGTAGAGATGTATCTTCTCCCCTAGATCTCTCCCAACTTTCATACCACAATACTGCAACATCACGCAATCGAAATGTTGCTAACTCAATTGACTCAGTCGCTGAGGCATGAATGACTATGAAGATCTTATGAAGCTGATCAACAAAGTGCTGAGGGTCTTTTCTGCGATCTGTCCCTGTAAACTGTGGAGGATTCAAGGCAAGAAATTCACAAACTCTCGAACTTCCGGGCCCTTTAGAAGGTCCGGTAATATCTGGCGCAACTGGTTGGCACTATGCAGCTACTAACTGTGCTAACATATATACTGCACTCTTGAAATCCTGATCAGATGGAATAGGAGGAACTAGAGGTGGTACTGCTGGTGGAGCCGGAAGTCCTGTAGCCCTCGGAGGCTCCTGAAGCTGTGGAGAAGCTATAGGGGGCTGAGAAGATGTCTCCCCCTGGGTCTCACAAAGGGCCACCTCCACCTGTGGTACTTTGTCGGTACCCTCGCTTGCAGCCGTATCTAGCCCCTGGCTAGTTGTGGTTTGTCTAGTGTCAGTCATCTCTATCTCCATACAAGTATCAATTATAAGCTAGAAACCTCAACCCTTAAGACACCACTCTATAGCACAAGGTGAGCAAAAGAAGAATAGTCATTCTAACATGCCCGACAACTTCTTGCTTATCGAATGTGGTGCACAACACATTTATAAACAAGACTCTACTAGACATGACTTGCAGACTCCCTAGGATACGACGTTGCTCTGATACCAAGTTTTGTCACGCCCCAAACTCGAGGGGCGCAACTGGCTCCTAATGCCAAAACTTAGGCCCGAGCCGACCCTGCTGAACTATTTGCTACTAGCGCATGAAAGCCACACGCAATCAAGAAATCAAACAAGTATATCTCGGCTTAAAACTAAGCCATCGACCGGCAAGGCCCCTGTCAACTGATCTATAAAAGAAACAACTACTCCCAGGAGATCATATTGGAGAATTCCCGAAACTGATCTTGGCGTGAAAGGCTAGTTTTAGAATGTCCAGGCTTGAAGGTGTGTTGTGAAATGGGAGCTTGGAACTCAAATTCTGAGCTTCTGTCTCCGTGCAAGCCGTTGGGGTGGGATTAATCCCGCCAGGGCCAGGCCGATGTAGCGAGATGGGGTCCGTCGTGGCGGGCCAGCCGCGAGTTAAGTCGGAGAAAACCCCAATTTCGTTATTTTATGCAAAACTTCGTTCTTAAGAGCTAAGGGACGATCCAGGGTGATTTCTTGATAGTTTTCCACGATTTCTAGCGCTAAAGGTAAGGAAATTACTCTCCTAATCCGTATTTCGATTCCTAGAACTTAGAATCTCGGGTAATTATCGTTGGGAGAGGGTTTTGGCCTGAAGTTCATGGTGGCACTATAACAAAAACAACCTTTAGCGGCAATAAATAAACACTTTAATAAAGAGTGTTAAGTCTTTACCGACATTAGTTAAGTGACATTAGATCCAATGTCGCTAAAGCCTTTAGGAACATATACAAAGAGTGTTAATTGCCGCTAAAAATATATATTTAGCGGCAATTGCTAATTAATTATCGCTAAAAATTATTTTTGATGTAGTGTGGGAAATAGGGCTGGGCATTTGGTATTTCGGTTCGGTTTCGGTTTTTTACAAGGTGTACCGAATACCGAACCGAAATAATTCGGTTCGGTTCGATTTTTATTATTTCGGTTCGGTTTATGTTATTTCGGTTCGGTTTATGTTATTTCGGTTCGGTTTTTGTTAGTTCGGTTTTTTTGTTATGGGCCTGCTTAGTGGGCTTTTTAAAATTTTGTAATTCTTTTGTTTCTTTTATTTATATTTATATATTTTTACTTATTTTACTCTGTTTTTTAAATTATTGTATGATGAAAAGTACTCACTACAAAACTGCCGTTATCAATATCATTGAAATTTGCCCTTGTTAATAAATTATAATTAAAATACTACTAAAAGTGTAAAAGCCAATAAATTATAAATTTAAATTAAGTACTACTAAAAAAGCCTTGTGAGTAGTTTCAACTTCCAAGTTCCACACTTGTTGTTATCATTGTTCTTTTTTTTCTTTCAAAAAGCAACACACAATTACACAAATAGGCAAAGAGCTGTGATACAAATCTCTTTAACATTATTATAAAATATCATTGTTTTACTCAATGAATGTAGGGCAACTCAATTAAACTATCAACCTTTAATTTCCTAAGGAAACATTTAAATCCATTTTTATCCCCCTCAATAATCGAATCAAAATGAATGAATCCTCAGAATTATACGAAATGATGTGGCAGTTTTAGGCCAAAAAGGCACTATCAGATAGGCCAAAAGGCACTAACAAGTAACAATTTAACAAGTAAATAAACTTCACTACACTTCACAAATACAATAATCAATTGATCATGCCATTACACAACAATACAATAACAATCTAACAAGTAACAATAGTGCACCAATGTAGTTTTCATGAGACCACTTTCAAGTTTCAAGTGCCAACAATAACAAATAACAATAATGAGCAACAAACAATGTAGCCTCTTCCATGAGACCACCTTCAAGTTTCAAGTGTCAACAATAACAAACAACAAACAATGTAGCCTCCTCCATGAGACCACCTTCAAGTTTCAAGTGCCAACAATAACAAACAACAATAATGAACAACAAACAATGTAGCATCTTCCATGAGATCACTTTCAAGTTTCAAGTGCCAACAATAACAAATAACAATAATGAGCAACAGTGTAATTTCTTGACTTTCTTCCATGAGACCACTTTGAAGTTTCAAGTGCCAACAAAATTACCAAAACACTAACAAAACTTGGTACTTTACACCTTTCTTCATTGTCTCGACTTTGGACCTTTTAAAATAAAATTAAATGTTAGAATACTACTTTTAAGATTAAAAAAAATGATATGATTAAATAAATGACGTATTAAACTCACCACTATTAAATACTTGAGACTTGCAAGCCAATCATAGATCAACAATGGAAGAGTTTCTTCCACTATTTGCCATCTCTATAAATAAGAAAATCAAATATGTCATACAACACAATAAGTCTTTTATTTTTTCCAAAAACAAATAAAAAATAAAAAGTCTTACCAAGTTCAATTTTTTCAAGAAACTCCAAACTTTCTTCAACACAAATAGGCTTAGTTTCTTGTCTAAGCCAATCTTGAACACAAATAAGGCATTGCACACATTTGGGAGTCAATGAACTTCTAAAGGGATCAAGAATACGACCACCCGTGCTAAATGCACATTCTGATGCCACACTCGACATAGGAATAACCAATACATCTCGAGCCAACTTTGAAAGTATAGGAAATCTAGGAGAATTAACTTTCCACCAAATCAAAATATCAAAATCTTCAGATTTAGGCTCTTGGTCTTCAAGAAGATATCTATCCAACTTAGATTTAACACCTAAACTTCCAGAATCTTCCTTTTGTTTCTTCATGTAAAACTTAGTTCTCAAAGAATTTGTTTTCACATTTTGAGAAAGACCATAAGTAGATGAATCAGAGGAGTCAGATGAAGATGATTGATTTTTAGAACCTTTTGCATACTTACTTACATAGATCGCAAACAAATTCTTTAAGTAAGCATTTACTTCATTATTCACTATCTATCCCTTTTCTACCCCAAGTAATTCTTCAAGAGCAAAACTAACATACATAAATTTATTGTGGGGATCCAAAGTAGAAGCAATAAAAAGCATTTTGTTCATCTTTTCAGGAGTACCCTAATATTTCTTGAACTTTTCTTTCATCCCCGAAGTCATTTTACTCAAATCAACATCATCACTTGTCATACATACTTTCAAGTATGCATCAAGCTCACATATATCCTCAAAATAAACATTACAAGCAACATACCGTGAACCTGAAACTTTCAATGTGAGCTCATAAAATTTTTCAAGAAACTTTGTGATATTCCTCACATTAGCCCAATCCTCATATTGAATTGAACCTGCAATACTTCCATCTTCACAAACATCAGTAGCAAGAAAAGAATTAAAATTACCATCATAAAGATCAAACCTCTCAAAAGCCTTTTCAAATTTTTCTGCCGTGTCCAACTTCAAATAGGTGGAATTCCACCTAGTAGGCACATCTAAAGACAACATTTTATCACATTCTATTTTTTGCATTTCAACACATTTCAAGAAGTTTCTTGTCCTTGTAGAAGATGATCTAACATATTTCACCATTTGTCTCACGCGTTTGATAGAAGGACCAATTTCTTTCAAACCATCTTGCACAATTAAATAAGTATGTGAGCCATACATCTCACATGGAGATGCTTATCTTCTATCATATTAGTTCCCCACATATCTAATTTTTTGGACAACTCTAAAACTGCCACATCATTTGAAGAGGCATTATCAACCGTAACAGAAAAGACATTGTCCAAGTTCCAATCAAGTAAACAATTACTAATACACTCAGCCAAATGCTCACCTTTATGACTAGTGATAGGACAAAAATTCAATATTCTTTTATGAAGCACCCAATCCCTATCAATAAAGTGAACAGTCAAACACATATAATTGATTCTTTGCACCGAGGTTCATGTGACTGTTGTGAGACAAATTCTTGGTTGTATTTCTCTAAAAGACATTTTCAAATTCATTCTCAATTCACCATAAACTTCATAAGAATCCCTTGTTATGGTTCTACAAGAAGGAATCCGAAACAAAGGTTGAACTTTACTCATAAACTTCTTAAAGCCTTCATTTTCAACAAAACTGAAAGGTCGTTCATCCAAAATTATCATCTCAACTAAAGCTCTCCTACATACCTCTTGCTCAAATTTCCAAGTCTCTATCGAAGAACTGTTACATTGAATATTTAACAATTTTTTAATGTCAGGTGCAACAGGCGGGGGCTTATACACTTTACATCGGTTAGTCAAATGTTGTCTCAGTCCACTTGTTCCATTTCTAGTTGTATTAGCAGCATAGTTTTGTTTACAATGTAAACAGTTTGCTTTAACTAATAAACCATTTTCAAAAAAAAATTCGAAGTGTTGCCAAACAGTAGACCTAGGATCCATTTATTTTCTCCTTTTTGTTTCCTCTGTGCCAATTGAGGCATCATTGCTAGTAGTAGGTGTATTATTCGTAGAATCAGCTATACTTATTCGACTTTGATTAGCCACACCCACATTTGATTGATTTTGTTCAGCCATCTATATAATAAAAAAAACTATTTCATAATGAATTCACACTTAGAATATTAAGGAGCAAATAAGGAAAAGAAAATGATAATTGAATGCATTTTTTCATTGTGGTTTCTTTTTTCTTTATTACTTTTGCTCTTTTTTTTTTTGTCTGAGATTTGACCCTTTGCTAGAAAATACAATATTACAATTATACAAATGAGCAAATCAAAATAAAAAAATAAAGTTTAAATATAAAAATTAAAAATATACAAATCTGAAATCTTTATTAGTTTATTTTAATGGATAGATCAAAATCCAAATGCACTAAAATATTCTCAAGTAATTGACTAAATGCAAGTTAAAAACTTAAAATTATTTTAATATATTTATAAGAAAAAAATACTTGAAAGCTGATGGTTATCACCTGCCGATCGCCGGCTGCTGCTGTGCGTGGTGCTGCGGCTGCCTGAGCTCTGTTGGTTGACTGGGGCTAGTGGCTGGCGATTGCTACTGCTGTGAGTGCTGCTGGTCGACGGGACTGGCGGCTGCTGCTGGTCGACAGAACTGGCGGCTGCTGGTCGCCGACTGCTGCTAGTTGTCGCCTGCTGGTCGCCCACTGTTGTTGGTTGTGCGGCTGCTGGCTGCTGCTAAAGCTTAGAAAGTTAGAATTTAGTAAAGTAAAAAATTTGAAAAAATGACCAAAAGGTTTAAAGAGTTTTGACCTAATTTAATTAAAATTATATTATTTATTATTTAATATAATATATTTCGGTAAACTGAAATACCGAATAACACAAAAATTACATACCAAAAATTGAACTGAAATACCGAAAAATATAAAAACATACATCGAATACCGAACCAAAAATTGAAATACCAAAATACCAAAACCGAAATAGTTCGGTTCGGTTCGATATTTTGGTTTTTCGGTGTTTTTGTCCAGCCTTAGTGGAAAAAGTCCTAGTTGAGTATTAGGATCTTGGGTTTGGCCTTGGATTGATAGTTTGATTATTATCCGGGTAATTATGCCTTGTTTATTTATCCTTGCGTTAATTACTTGTTTGTAGACCAAGAACAAGCTGAAAGACTTCGGAAATGGAAGGCTTAAGTGTCTTAGGAGTATTCAAGCTTGGTTTTGAGGTATGTGATGGTTTGATTTCATGTTGTGTGATATATGTCGGATAATTGCTTCATTGTATGCGTGCATGTATGTGAATAGGGAAATATGAATCACATATAATGAAATGATTATGTGTGCACAATCCATGCCATGAACCTATTACTTGATTGTATGACTATGAGTATTGTTCATTATGGTTGTGATTGTGACTGTGGTTGTGTTTAATGGATCGGGTGTCACGTTTCGACACATATATTAGATCGGGTGTCACGTTTTGATATATATATTGGATCGGGTGTCACATTCTGACACATGTATATTGAATTAGGTGTCACGTTCCAACACATATATTAGATCGGGTGTCACGTTCCGACACATATATTGGATCAGGTGTCACGTTCCGACACATGTATATTGGATCGGGTGTCACGTTCCAACACACTAGCAGTTTGGGTGTGGGTTTCATGAGAGGACCACTTGTGAGTATTATGTTCATGTTTACCTGTTATTGATATTGAGAAATTGTATGTTATTCCTAAAATGATAACTGAATTATACGTTCTGTATATGTGTGCTTACTGTGTTGTAATTGCTTGTATATATTGTGCTTACGGGATTAGTCGCGTGATCCTACCAGTACACTGTAGTTGTGTACCAATACTGCACTTGCTCTTTCTTTGTTGTGTACAGGGTATCTTCAGGCGGCTACTGACAGACCTCAGTTAGGAGATCACTGATCGAGACCGAATTCAAGGGTGAGTCAGTTCTTCCAGGCTGCCATGGATCCTCTATTCAAGGGTGAGCCAGTTAGTCCATTCTTTTCAGACTTAGACTCTATAGTTAGACTTTTTCGTATGTTTAGTTTTGGGTTGTACCCCTCTTTCTTAGACTTGTTGATTAGTAGAGTTTTGGTGCAATGACTTTCAAGTTCTAGAGGTTAACTTCCACAATAGTTTGTTTAATTATTTATTTAAAACCTTTGGAGTTTATGGGAACTCCGTTTTTATCCATCATTTAAACCTGGTTCCATATCTTTAAATGCTTAGTTTTTCGGTAAGTTGCTTAGTTGGTTTGTAGCAATGGTTCTCCCACCGGAGGGTTAGTGTAGGTGCAAATAACGACGGGTTGGGTCGTGACAAAGTTGGTATCAGATAGATTCGTTGATCTCATTGTACCAAAACTAGTCTAGTATAGTCTTGCTGAACGACACAGAGACGTGTGTACTTCTCTTCGAGAGGCTACATGACTTTAAGAAATCTCTCTGTCTTATTCTCCTTTTGTGCTATGACTTGATTCCAATTGGTATCTTCTCCTTTTGTGCTATGACTTGATTCCAATTGGTATCTGATGATCTAAATTGGTATATATTATTTTTCACTCTTCGGTCTGCAAATGGTTAACACGCGATACAACGATGTGAGGCCCGTAGCTCCCATCAATAAGCCAGCAGAGGAGTCCATAGCAAGAGGTCGTGGCCGAAGCAGGGGTAGAGGAAAATGAAGGGGCAGAGGCCGAGGAAGGGTAGCACCCGCCAGGGGTGGAGCCCAGTTGAGAATGTTCCAAGGGAAGAGGCCCCCCTGCACCCCAAGAAGAGGTGGAAGAGAATGTGGAGATCAAAGTCGATGAGGATGTTGGACCAGAGGAGGACGCACAGGCTGAGATTACGTGTCTTCCTCCCTTAGACTCAGTGATAGCTAAGTAGATCATGACTTTTCTGAGTGGGTTGGTCAGCTTTGAAGCTGAAGTCGTTTGTGTTCCATAGTTCTGAGAGTGAGGAAGCCTATGAGTTCATTCTGGATTACTATGAGAGGCTTCACAAGTTAGGCATTGTACACCAGCGTGGGCTAGAGTTCGTGACCTTCCAACTTCAAGGTAAGGCTAAACAGTGGTGGAGGGCATATGTGAAATGCAGATTACCAGTCTTGCCCCCACTTACTTTGATGCAGTTCCATGCTTTGTTTCTGAAGAAGTATGTGCCCCGGATTTTGAGGGATCACAAGAAGGATGAGTTCATGGCCTTGGATCAGGGTGGTATGATTGTAGCTGCTTATGAGGCTAACTTCCATGCCTTGTCCAGATATGCTACACAGTTGGTGACTACAGAGGAGGAAATCAGCGAGGCCAGGGAAATGGTAATGCAAGTAGATGAGCAATGTAGTCAAGCAAGGAGGTTGCCCGTCAAGATGACATGGCTCAGTTTTATGCCTTTTCGGGCAAGACCGAGGCTGAGGCATCTGATGCAGTGATCACATGTACTATTTTTATCTGTGACCGAACGACTACTATTTGTTTGATCCGGGTTCTACTTATTCATAGGTGTCAGTTCAATTTGCTTTGGGATTTTATGCGGTTTGTGATGTGCTTGATGCCCCCAACTATGTTTCTACCCTAGTTGGAGAGTCTGTCATAATCACTCATGTCTATCGTGCTTGTTCTGTCCTGTTTATGGGTTTTTCAGACTTGGGCTTATTTGGTTATTCTGGATATGACTGACTTTGATATAATCTTAGGCATGACTTGGCTATTCCCCTATTATGTTGTGCTTAATTGTAATGCAAAGTGTGTAACTCTAGAGAGGGAAAAGTTAGAGTGGGAAAGGGTGTATAAGCCTAAGCCAGCTAAGGTCATATCTTTCGTTTGGGCTAGGAAACTGGTGGGGAAGGGGTGTTTGGCATATTTGGCTCATATTCGGGATGTTGAGGCCGAGTCTCCCTCTATGGAGTTTATTCCTGTAGTGTCTGAATTCAAGGAAGTGTTTCCTATCGATTTGCGCAGTATGCCTCCAGATAGGGATATAGATTTCTGCATTGACTTGGAATCGGACACTCGCCCCATCTCTATTCCTCCTTATTGCATGAATCCGATAGAATTAAGAGAGCTTAAAGCTCAAATCCAGGAGTTTCTTGATAAAAGTTTCATCCATCCTAGTGCCTTCCTGTGGGGTGCTCCTGTATTGTTTGTTAAAAAGAATGATGGTAGTATGATGATGTGCATAGACTACTAGCAGTTGAATAGGGTCACCATTTGAAATAAGTATATGTTACCTCGGATAGATGATCTTTTGATCAGTTATAGGGTGCGTCAGTTTTCTCTAAGATTGATCTAAGGTTTGGTTACCATCAATTAAAGATTAGGCCTGAGGATGTACCCAAAACGAAATTCAGATCCCGCTATAGGCACTATGAGTTTTTAGTAATGTCGTTGGGGTTGACCTTTGCGCCTGCAACCTTCATGAGTTTGATGAATGGTGTGCTTAAACCATTCCTAGATATTTTTGTTATTGTCTTTATAGATGGCATATTGGTTTATTCAAAGAGTAAGGAGAAACATGTCGACCATCTCCGTATTGTTTTGGGTGTTCTTGGAAAATAGAGGTTGTATGCCAAATTTTCCAAGTGAGAGTTCTGGTTGACTTCAGTTGCCTTTTTGGGGCATATGGTTTCAAATGAAGGGGTAATGGTAGATCCCCAAAAGATCGAAGAGTCAAGAACTGGGTCCGGCCTATCTCTGTGACTGAAGTTAGGAGTTTTGTGGGGCTCGCCAGCTACTATCGCCGGTTTGTGAAGATTTTTTCTTCAATCACCATGCATTTTACAATGCTGACTAAAAATGAGGTTCCTTTCGAGTGGACGTACAAATGTGAGGAGAAATTTCAGAAACTAAAGACTCTTCTGACCACAACACCTATTCTGACCCTGTCGGTGTAAGGTAAATATGTCATTGTTTATTATGATGCTTCACATTCAGGCTTGGGTGTTGTGTTAATGCATGAAAGAAATATCATAGCTTATGCATCGCGTCAGTTGAAGGTGCATGAGAGAAATTACCCGACACATGATTTGAAGTTGGTAGCGGTAGTGTTTGCTCTCAAGATCTGGTGGCATTACCTTTATGGTGTCAAGTGTGAGGTGTTTGCTGGTCATCGTATTCTACAACATGTATTCACTTAAAAGGACCTGAATTTGAGACAGAGAAGGTAGATGGAATTACTCAAGGATTATGATGTTATCATTCAATATCATCCGAGTAAGGCTAATGTGGTGGCAAGCGCACTAAGCCGGAAAACGGTAAGTATGGGTAGTTTAGCTTGCATTAAGTGTGTCCAAGAAACCCTTGGCCAAGGAGATTCAAACCTTGGAGTCTAAGTTCATTCAGTTGGGAATCTCAAAAAAAGGTGGGGTGTTAACTAGCATTGAGATTAGGCACACATTCATTGAGGAGATCAAGGCCAAGTAGTTTGAGGATGAGAGTCTGAATGAGCCCAGAAAGAAGACAGTGTTTGGTAAGGCACACGATGTGCTTCTTGATGCAAGAGGTGTGCTCAGTTTTAAGGGAAGAATTTGTATTCCCTAAGTGGATGACTTGATTCAGAAGATGTTAACAAAATCCCATGGTTCACGGTATTCCATTCATCCGGGTGTGATCAAGATGTATCGAGATTTGAACGGATTTATTGGTGGCATAGCATGAAGAAAGACATAGCAGAGTTTGTGACTAAGTGCCAAAACTGTCAGCAAGTAAAGTATGAGAACCAAAGGCCTGCAGGTTTGCTTCAGCGAATGCCAATTCCGAAATGGAAGTGGAAAAGAATAGCTATAGATTTTGTGGTTGGTCTTCCCAAGACCTTGGGAAAGTTTGATTCCATTTGGGTGGTAGTTGACAAATTGACTAAGTCATCATATTTACTCCAGTCAGAGTAGATTATAATGCTCAACAATTGGCTAAGGTTTATGTGAAAAAGATAGTGAGGTTGCATGGGGTGCCCCTTTCTATCATCTCAGACCATGGTATTCAGCTCACATCTAAATTTTGGGGAAAATTGCATGAGGAGTTGGGCACTCAATTCACTTTTAGCACATCCTTCCATCCACAGACGGATGGGCAGTCAGAGAGAACTAGTGTTAGAGGACATGTTGAGGGCATGTGTGATTGACTTTGGAGGGCATTGAAATAAGTTTATGTCTTTGTGTGAGTTCTCCTATAATAATAGTTACCACTCCAGCATTGACATGGCACCGTTCGAGGCACTTTATGGGATGGTATGTAGATCACCAATAGGGTGGTTTGAGGCAGGAGATGTGAAACATTTGGGGGTTGATTTGGTGAAGGATGCTTAGGATAAGGTAAGAAGCATCCAAACCAAGCTTTTAGCAAGCTAGAGTCGATAGAAAAAGTATGCGGACCGTAAGGTAAGGGATATGACATTTCAGGCTGGTGAGCAAGTTTTTCTAAATGTGTCACCCATGAAAGGGGCAATAAGATTTGGCAAGAATGGCAAGCTTAGTCCTCGATACATCAGGTCGTTTGAGATTCTTGCCTAGGCCGGTGGCTTATAGGTTGGCTTTACCGCCTAGCCTATCTGGAGTCCATCCAATGTTCCATGTGTCCATGTTGAAGAAGTATCATGGGGACAGAGACTATATCATAAAATGAGATTCAGTTTTGTTAGACAAAGAGCTTCAGTATGAGGAGGAACCTGTTGCATTTCTTGATTATGATGTCCAGAAGCTGAGGACCAAAGAGATAAAGTCCGTGAAAGTTCAATGGAAGCATCGTCCTATTGAGGAATCTACTTGGAAAACCGAGAAGGACATGTGATACAAGTATCCAGTTATTCGATGATTCAGGTACTACTCTACTCTTGCCTTAGCCCATTTTTCCTAGTTTGTCACTCGGGAACGAGTGATGGGTAAATTGGTATCTATCGTAACAACATGTTCCCGTCGTTATGGAAAAGCCAATGGAGAAGGAATTGGGGCCAGAAAACTTCTGAGTAGTAACTTGGAAATTTCTAGCCTAGGCCAAACTTGGACAAAATCTGAGTCATGCGAGGTCTAGAGAAATTTGGTAATGAATGGGGGATCTAATTATGAATTTGATCACATGAGTGGATATCCAAAACGTTAAAGAGCATGTACGACTTTACGGAATCGAATTCGGGCAAGTAGAACTCCCGAAACTGATCTTGGCACGAAAAGCTAATTTTAGAACGTCCAGTTTGAAGATGTGTTGTGAAATGAGAGTTTGGAACTCAAATTCCGAGCTTATGTCTCTGTTCAAGCCGCCGGGGCGGGATTAATCCCACCAGGGTCGGGCCGCTGTGGTGGGATGGGGTCCACCGTGGAGGGCCAGTCGCGAGTTAAGTCGGGGAAAAAACCCCAATTTCGTTATTTTATGCAAAACATCGTTCTTAAGAGCTAAGGGACGACCCATGGAGATTTATTGACAGTTTTCCATGATTTCTAGTGCTAAAGGTAAGGAAATTACTCCCATAATCCGTATTTCAATTCCTAAAACTTTGAATCTTGGGTAATTATCGTTGGGGAGGGTTTTGGCCTGAAGTTGAATGTGAGAAAAACCCTAGTTAAGTATTAGAATCGTGGGTTTGGCCTTGGATTGATAGTTTGATTACTATACGGGTAAATTAAGCCTTGTTTATTGATCATTGCGTTAAATACTTGTTTATAGACCAAGAACAAGATGCAAAACTTCGAAAAGGGAAGGCTCAAGTGTCATAAGAGTATTCAGGCTTGGTTTTGAGGTAAGTGATGATTTGATTTCCTGTTGTGTGATATTTGCTGGATAATTGCTTCATTGTATGCGTGCATGTATGTGTAGGGAAATGTGAATCAAATATAATGAAATGATTATATGTGCAGAATACATGTCATGAACCGATTACTTGATTGTATGATTATTAGTATTGTTCATTATGCTTGTGATTGTGACTGTGGTTGTGTTGATTGGATCAGGTGTCATGTTTCGACACATATATTAGATCGGGTGTCACATTTTGACACATATATTGGATCGGGTGTCACGTTCTGACACATGTATATTGCATCGGATGTCACGTTCCGACACATATATTGGATCGGGTGTCACATTCGACACATATATTGAATCGTGTGTCACGTTTCGATACATGTGTATTGGATCAGGTGTCACGTTCTGACACACTAACAGTTTGGGTGTGGGTTCATGTTTACCTGTCATAGATATTGGGAAATTGTATGTTGTTCTTAAAATGATAAATGAATTATGCATTCTGTATATGTGTGCTTAATGTGTTGTAATTGCTTGTATATATTGTGCTTACGAGAGTAGCCGCGTGATCTAGTACACTGTGGTTGTTTACTGATATTGCACTTGCTCTTTCTTTGTTGAGTACATGACATCTTTAGGCTGCTACTGACATACCTTAGTTAGGAGATCTCTAATCGAGACCAGATTCAATGGTGAGCCAGTTCTTCCAGGCTGCCATGGATCCTCTATTGTTTAGTCCATTCTTTTCGGACTCAGACTCTATAGTTAGATTTATTCATGTGTTTAGTTTCTGGGTTGTACCCCTCTTTCTTAGACTTGTTGATTGGTAGAGTTTTGGTGCAATGACTTTCAGGTTCTAGGGGTTGACTTCCACAATAGTTTGTTTAATTGTTTGTTTAAAACCTTTGGAGTTTATGGGACTACGTTTTTATCTATCATTTAAACCTGCTTTCGTATCTTTAAATGCTTAGTTTTTGGGTAAGTTGCTTAATTGGGTTGTAATAATGGTTCTCCCACCAGAAGGTTAGTTTGGCTGCCAATCATGGCGGGCTGGTTGTGACACATATCTCTCCGTCCTATACACTTATAATTATATTAATATAAATCTTCCCTTACACAGTTCTCTTTTGTCTTTCTCTCTCGTTTTATACATAGAACACAAATTATACAAATATAATGTACAATTTGTGTTTATATAAAGCGAGAGAGGAGAGAGATTTGATATACAGATACAAATGTTTTTAACTCGATTCAATTGTATATAAATTCAAATTTTATGCAGATATACAAACACAATCATTGATACATATACATAGTAGTTACATAAATACAATTATCTAACCGATATACATATACAATTCACTTCTCCCCATTCTCTGCCCTCTCTCGCTCGCCTCTCTCCTCTCTCTTCTAATCTTGTTCGCTGCTCTAGCCTAAAACAAAGAACATATACATATACAATCACAATTTTCATAGACACATACGCCCGATTTATATAATTCGACGCGATTTATACAAATTGGTTGCTATACTTGCTATGGAGCGCAAATGACAAAAATGTAGCTATGTAGCGCTAATATGATTTTTATATTTGCTATTCCTAAAATTTACTCATGAAAAACTAGTAAAGATTGTAATAATATATTTTGCTCATAAGTGCGCTAATATAGAAACTTATTTGTCATTTGTTTTTTTAATTTAATTTCAAATAGCAAATAAATGTAGTGATGAGATTGAGGGTAGAAATGAAACATATCTTTCTAAATTTAAGTAAAAATAAATAGAGTAGAAGTAACGTTAGGGCTATGAATAGGATGGTTCAATCAGTTATTTATAAAAAAATATATCATTTCAATTTTCCGGCTATTTTATAATGTATAACAAAATTAAACTTTTAAAACCATCCCAATCCTAATTTATGTGACACAAGCAGTACAAAAAATTAGTCTTTTTTGTTGTCTTGTAGATATTTTAAGTTATTAATTATTGTAATTTATTGTACTTTTTATTTAATTTTTATTAACATATGTTCCTTTCTATGTTCAAGAGTTAAACTATTTTTTTTTATATGTCTTTCAAATATTTTAAGTTGATAATTATTGTGATTTTTAGTAATTTTTAAGTCATTTTCAAATAATATATGCTACTTTTTAGTCTCATTTTATGAGGTACAATAGAATTTTGAGAGTCAACTAAATTTTTATTAGCACATTCACAAAGAATAATATTTGAAGAATTTACTATGAGGTACTAATTGAAGTGGCCCCCAAAAAATTGTACTAATTACTACTCTCTCCATCCACTTTTAATTGTCATGTTGCGCAATTTGACTAATTTTTTAAAGTTAAATTAGATTACATTAATTTGACATTTTAAACAAAAAAATTAGATATTCAAAAACTACAGGAAAAATACTATAAATTGTAATTTTTTGCATATCAATATGATGAAAATACATCATAAAATATTAGTCGAAGTTTTATAGTTTGACTCTTAAAAAGGAAATCATAACAATTAAAAATGGACGAACGAAATGTTAAAATTGGGGCGGTAGAATTGGCAAGTGAAGTGGGCCAGTTAGAGAATAAATGTGGAAAACTTACCTTTGTGTGTTGAATGCAAATTGGAGTGGACCATAAATGAATGTGAATAAGCAAGCAAGCATGTTCACGGAGTGTTGTTTCCTTAAACACTATTTTTTAGATAATTTATATATAATATAAAGGATAAACATAGACAAGATGATATGACACGTTTCTATGATCTCCATTTGTATTTATCTTTTTTTCTCCTTCTTTTGTTTTTTCTTTCTTATTTAAATTAATTATTTTCTTGTAAAAGTAAATTATTTAATTTATTACAAATAAATATTATATTAATAGTGAAACATTTACAGCAAAGATTCTTTACATGCCAACTTACAAGGAGTAATTATTCATAACTCACACCTCTCTAATTTTTATTCCTAATAAAAAAATAATTTTTTATTTTTTGTCCTTCTTCTAATTACAATTACAAAATTATAATATTTTTAAATATTTTAAGTAGTTTTATCTTTATTGTTTAATTTATTGAAAAGGTTCTTTTTTCCTTTTTCTTCTTTAAATCAATTCTTTTATTATAAATGTATTACTTAATTAGTAAAGCTAAATATTGACAAGGTGATGAGACACTTCTTTATTGAAGAAAATTATTTATGTTTTTTCTTCTTAATTGAACTTTTCTTACTATTCTTTTTCCATCTTCTTGTTACAAAAAATAAAATAAAATAAATAAATAATGGAGAACCATAACCACCCTTTACGTAAACGGAAGAAGCCCAAAAGTTGATAACTGGTATGTCAAGTCTTATTTTGCATTAAGCATCTCTATAATAAATAATAATTAAAAGGCCAAACACATATACAACCCCTCTAACTTGTTCTCATTTTTTATTTTGGCACTCCAACGTAGCCTTGTTCCATTTTAACCCTTAAACTCCATTTTTTATGTACCATTTTAACACGAAATACTATTTTTATGATTTCTTTATTTTTATATATATTCTTCAATTGCAACTTCTTATTTTAAATCGACATGTGTCAGTTAATTTTAGTTAAAAAAAAAAAAATTAACAAAAAATAATTTCTTTTTAAGAGTTTTATGTATTTTTATGTGAAAAATAACCAACGAAATTGTGTTGGTTTTCTTTCTTAAAAACCACCGACAATCTAACAAATTAAAGTCAGTTGAGTTTTAACATTTTTAGTAGTGTTATTAGAAATGAACAAGAGTCTTTTTTTACTCGTATTGAAGATGAGTTTTTTTATTCGTATTGATTTATATTAAAAATAAAAAGTGAGTATTTGCATTAAATTTAGATAGCCTAGATGACAAGAAATAATAAATAAGTAGTGTTATTTAATTTAATTGAATGTTTAAGAAAGAAAATAGAAGAACTTTCGTCAATTTACTTTCATGCAAAAATACAGAGAAATCTCAAAAAATAATATTATTGTTTGAAAATTTTTATGTTCGTTCGCGAATGTTTAGATTTTTTAATGAAAATTAACAGATGCACGTCTATTTTTTTAAAATAAAAAAATGCAATTGAAGAACATGAATAAAAAAAAACCATAAAAATTAGTATTAGTGTTTAAATGGTACACGAAAAAATGAAGTTTAAGGGTTAAAATAGAACAAGGCTAAGTTGGAGTGCCAAAATGAAAATTGAGGACAAGTTTGAGAGGTTGTGTATGTGTTTGGCCTAATTAAAATGAAATAAAAAGGTTACAAACAACCTATATATATATATAGAATGGTAATGCATTGGGAGGAGTCAACTATGCCAATCAAGTGATGAAAAAGTTTTTGTATCTATTTCCCTCAAAGTTTGCAAAAGGATATGAAGTTTTTATGTAAATTAACAAGTATGTTATCTTTGTGTTTTTTTTTTCATTTCTGGCATGATATTATTTTCATTTTTTTAATTCATTTTCATGTAATTTTTCTCTTTAATAAGGAGATGGACATTAGAGGAGTATATTAATTTTAATTTCAAACGAATACTATTGTGTGGTTTAGGGTACATTATATTGATAAATTCAACCTCTTTTTTCAACTATTCTTTTCTTTGAATGCATGCATATGATATATATCTCTAATATATAGTATAATTTGTTTGTATTACGTTCAACTTTAATAAAAAAAATTATGATAAAATAACCAATTAGTTGTTTTATTTTTGGTTTATATGAAAATCACAGAAAACTGAGTATTAGTGACAGAAATAATAACTATTTGAATTAACTTATTTTAAGTGTTTTTATGCTAAAATAACTTTTAAGCATTTTTGAAGTGTTTAGGTAAATTTAGAAAATACTTAGAAGAACTTGATTTTAAGCTAAAGTGATAAAAATAAGTCAAAAACCATAAATTAAAAATTTCAACTTATTACTTTTGACTTATAAGTCAAACATTAAAAGTCAATCCAACGAGCATTATTTTACCTGATTTGTGACCACCTATTTCAATAAAAAATTATGCAATAATCTTAACGAAGTCAATTTACACATACTAAGAATAAATTGATTTTAAACGAATGGAAAGTACTTAACCATAATTATATGCAATGAAATATGATGTTTTTTGAAAAAAAAAATGTTTAATAGCAAAACACAATATGATCCGCATCATATAATTGTATTTAAGATTAAACTCAAATAAATTAGTAATAATATTTTTATAATATTTCTCAAAATAAAAGAAAATGTTGAATGTGTATATACAACTAAATATCTAAAAAATGTTGTTAAAATATTTGAGTTCTTTAGAACTACACAATTGTGAAGAGAATTTGAATACGTGATCATTATTAAAAATTTAATTAAATTTATTTATTAATTCAATTTTTTAATATAGATATTCAAGGAAAATATTATTTCATAAAAAATTATAAGATTTTAATTGGTTGCGCTAAGCGTGGATTAGTTAACTAGTATATATATATATATTAGAAGAGAGAGTTTGAGACGCTTTCAACATGACTGTTTTTTGCCATATTTAGAAAGCTTCAGGACAATTTGGTCATTGCTCCTTGCTTATTTAGAAGGGACACAAAAAAATTGCAAGATAAACTTGCTTAGAAAATTTGTACTTCTTGCTTTGTTATTTGGATCTCAACAAAAGCTCTTTAAAAAGTCCATCCTTTTCTATCTATTTATAAACCATGCCTGCCATTAAAGATAATAATAATAATAATAATAAGAATATATATATATATATATATATATATATATATAAAGCATTTAACTTTAAAGTTAGATAACAATTTTACCTTTATACTTAATCAAAAGGCCTAACCCACCGATATCCACCTAAAGTTGACATCAATCTTCACTTAGACACCTCAAGTAGACCTTATTCATTTTAAACACCTTAAGTAGGGGACCGTTGTGTCATATTGACACTTTTTTGACAACCAGCCAAATATATAAGATGTGTGTATTACACTCGCCGATGATGTGTCAAAGTAGCGAATTAAATAATGACCTGTGGCATATATATAAAAATAATTATTAAAAAAATATATTAGGAATAAAACCTATTTTAAAACTATTTAATTAATTAATTACTTTAAAAATTACCTTTCAATAAAGAAGAAAAAGGGAAAAAAATAATCTACAACACATTTCTTTTTCTCCTCCACCATTTTCATCCTTCACTATTTCCACATCTCCTTCTCCGCTAACCACTATTACCTTGATGCCTTCTTCTTCAAATTAATTTTAAGATTATCATTACTACCATCTCTTTCTTCAAATCTACCTATTATAACCAATTTGGGTCATAAGCAAATACTCATAATCCAACTATCATACTATTACCATCTTGTCAATCCTTCAAATTCATCCTTTTTTTTTCTTCTTCAATCACCTTCACCATTGGAACTACTTGTTTTGAAAGTTTAAAAGTACCCAAAAAAATTTATCCATGGAAATGGGTTCATCAAAATAGAAAAGGTTAAAAGCTTTGAGAAGTAGAAAATTAGTATTTCAAAAATCGAATATGAAAAAACTTAAATAGAGAGAGGTGAAAATAGACCAACGAACAATTGAAGGATTCGGCGAACTTTCCGACAATGAAACTATGAAAAAAATTAGGTGGAGAAATTTTATATCATGAAGAAGATATATGCTCTAGAC
The DNA here is from genome assembly GCF_900185275.1 of Solanum verrucosum. Lineage (NCBI taxonomy): Eukaryota > Viridiplantae > Streptophyta > Magnoliopsida > Solanales > Solanaceae > Solanum > Solanum verrucosum. Next base: position 622,611 of record NW_026020211.1, read on the forward strand.
ATATTTTGGTCTTTTCTTAAATTATTTTTGTTGGTATATATTATTAATTTAATTTTCCACATCAAGAAATGACAAAGAGAGGAGAAAGTTGATATACAATGGTGGCAAGGTGGTGGTATATGGTGGAGGAAGTGTGGGAAGGAGAGAGAAGGAAGAAGAAGACATAAAAAAATTTAAAAAATCATAAAAATTACGCCTTTCACGCGCTCAAAGTAAGTGTAGCACACATAATATGTCAACTCAGCAAAAAGTGTCAAAATGATATAATAGGACCCTACTTAAAGTGTCTAAAATGAACATCTTCTAGTTGAGGTGTCTATGTGAAACTTGGTGCCAACTTTAGGGGGTCACCGATGGATTTGGCCTAATCAAAATGTAACAACATCTAATCTAATTAAATAATAGTAAAAATGTATTATCTCTTCAAAATTTATATACATAAATGTAAAATCACTAAGGTCTCATTTGTTGTCATTAAGATTAAGACTTCTGAATCTGAATACACGTCTGAATATTAAGATTTGCATTAAGAGTTAGGTGTCTAGATCTGAATACACATCTGAATATTAAGATGTGGTCTCCAAATTTGAACACTGTATGATTATTGTTTGTTTTCAATATCTGAATGTGCATATGAAATCAAACATTATATTAATAATATGTTATAAAAAATTCATTTCAATAAAAAAATTACTTTTTGATTAAAAAAATATCATAATCATCAAGCATAACATAAAAAAAATCATGAATAAAAAATATTTTATAGGCACAATATAATATCAAAAAGTTCAATAAGTATGACTAGTCGACAAATAATAAATAAGGTATCACATTATCAACGCCTAACATATATTTTGGAAAATTAGAAAAACTAAAGAATTCTTATCTTTTTTCCAATAACCTTAATCCAATTCTCTAACTTGTGAACCTCTAACGTCATTCATGTTTTTTTTTTAGTAGACACTTTCACAAAATATACAAACACATGTACTGTATAATGGCTCTTCCCATCCAAGTCCATCTAATTTTTCCATATATTTTTCAAATGTAGGTGCACTATTTTTTTAATCAATAACTCTAGAGTAGTAATCATCTTCTCATCAATTTCCATCAGACAAATACATTTTTTTTCTTCCCCAAAACTTTTTTTCCAGCTGAAACTGAAGATTGGGATATAGAATTATTAGGAGCTCCATTATTTTTGTCACCAACTAGTTCAACAACAATAATATATCAAAGAGTCTCAATAAAATTATTGGCCTAAGATAAAATTATGATAAGAGACCTCAAATATGTATACATAGTTATTATTTTTAATTATGAATAGTATTTTTTCACTCAAAACCCTTGATGAACATCAATACACTAAAAATATTATTGCAACAAGTGTTCTTGACAAACATCAATACACCCTAAGAAAATTATTAATATAAAAAAAATACTTGTAAAGATTATGAAAACTTACCGGTTAAAGAGGAAAAAATTGGTGTTTGATTGAGAAAAGAGAGGAAGAAAATTTGTAGTTGAGAGAGCAAAAGTCACGCAAAGACCGAGAGAGGCGATACAATATTATTTTATAACTTATTAAATAAGTCTGAATGGTGTTAAGACTCTACTGCAGATCTGATCCGTTCAGAACTTTTCTGGTCCATTAAGAAGCTTTTTGAAAAAAAGAAACAAATGGACTGAATCTGAATCATTCAGATTCAGACCTAAAAGCCAACTCACTTAATGGGCTGAATCTGAATAATTAAGATTTAGACCTCAATTAAGTGCAAACAAATGAGGCCTAAATTATCCACACACAAAAACAGAGGGCACTCTTTGGCATTCATATTCCAACTACAAGATAATGATACATATTATGTTTTCAGTCAAATTAATGAAAGGCATAATGCATAAATATCCCCTTTAACTTAGCCTCATTTCACATTTATACCATTCAACTTTGAGTGTGCACAAGTAGACACTTAAACTTGTATAAAGTTGAACAAGTAGACACATGAGTCCTATGAGGCATAATACACACAGGGCAGCATGTAGGACGCAAATTGCCATGTAGGATGCCACGTAGGACACGTGTGTTTATTTGTTCAATTTTATACAAGTTTGAGTGTCTACTTGCGCATACTCAAAGTTGGAGGGCAGGAACGTAAAATGAGGTAAAGTTAAAGGGCATATTTATGTATTATGCCTTAATGAAATGTTACGAAAATTTATGGGGAGAGAATTGAGGTGAATGTATTCATAATAAAAAATAATGACATTTATTATGGCTTGAAATATGTATCTTTGTATATATTGTTTTGTGTTATTTCTGTTCAAAATAGAATATTAGTGTGAGGTGAATGTATCCACATGAATAAAAATGCAGAAAAATAAAACGAGTGTTTAAAGTTAGATCACAAATTTTCTTTTATATTTAATTAAAATAAAATACGTAATCTAATTTAAATAGTAGTAATTGTATTTAAATTTACATGAGATTTGTGAATATGCAGATATTCAAAAGTCCAACTTAAATGTAATGCTTAATGATTTACCCATTAATCAAATTTAAGTGTGCGCTATTCATTGCTAGATAGTTTGAAGAATAGGATAAATTGCATTGAATAATTAAATGCAGATTAATTAATTAGGAGAAATAAATACATGAAAGAAAGGGTTCAAGGAATGCAAATTGAAAAATAGCTATAAAAAGGCAAGAACAGATTCTTGAATTCTTACTCACCATTTTTATAGGCTCTTGCATAATTTTAATTCATTAATTAATTTCATCTTCTTTTTTGTTCTTAAAGAGAAAGCAATAATTTGAGAGGATGGGAAGTACCTAGAGCTATTGGCGTCTAGAGTTCAATTAGCCAGTAACATCAACTTCACTAAACAAAGTTCAACACAAATTTATTGTAATGCACAATGTTTATGTATCATTGTATATGAAAGTTTAGACACATATATTATAATTCTGAAGTGTAATATTTTAATTTTAGCATTCAAATATTCTTGTAATACTTTTAGCAGTTGTTTCTACTTTATATGCAAAAAGAAAATTGATATGTATTTTAATTTCTTTATTTTAGTAAGAATAAGCTTGCAATTTTTAAAACCAATATATTTAACCATTATATATTCCCTCCATCTCAATAAAAAAGTTTGAATAAATTAATATGGAATACACGTTCAGATATTAGTAATAATAATAAAATAGCAAAAAATAAAATAAAATAAAGAATGGAAAGAAGATAACGAGAAAAAGGGGAAAAAAATGTAGGAAAAAAAAATAAAATAACAAAGATCAGGAAGAATAATAAATTGGACCTCTTTTAATTTTGATATTGTTAACTATGAAAATTATTTGGATTGATTTAATTGATTTCAAACATTTCTCTCAATTCAAATATATAGATTAATTATAAAAAAAAAATATGCATTGTATTTAAGAAGATTAAAAATAAGGAAAAGAAATAAATGGAATCATCAGATTTCCGAAAAGATGTTAAATGACGGAATTACCCTCCCGAACCCCTCTTAAGACTTGAAAGTCAACTTCTCGCCCAAATGTCCAAAATTCAACCTAAGGCCTCCGAAACCTTACCAACCACCTTACTAGCTCAAACTTGGTGTTCTGAACGCAATGGAACTGACGAAATTCGTATCCAACGCTCAAAACTCAAAATGTTGACCAAAGGCAACCATATCAAGAATTCTCAACTCAAAAGGGTCAAATCATCAAAAACACACTTCAATTGCATCAGGGGACCACACCAACCATTCTAAAACACAAACTAAGCATGAAAACGCTAAGGGGAAGGGGAAATTGCCAATTCACAAATAATAGCTAATTCACAAAAACTGGGACATTATATATAGGCCAAACCCATCGATGGCCCCCTAAAGTTGGCACCAAATTTCACTTAGACGCCTTAACTAAGCGATGCTCATTTTAGACACCTCATGTAGGGCCCCGTTGTGTCATTTTGACACTTTTTGCTGACATGTCAAAGTGAGTGTGATACACTCAACAATAGCGCGTGAAATGCTTAATTTAACCAAATTTTATTTTATTTTCTCTTCTTCTTCTCCAATTTTCAAGTCACCACCTCCCACCATTTTTTCAAGCTTAAACTCCTTCAATGGAGGTCGAATTTTTGATTCAAATCTGTCTAAGTCATTTTTTTCTTCTTCATTGTATTACTTTTCTAAATTTACCATCACCTCCCTCTACCTTTTTTGCCAGATAAATGGATACCAACACCCATATTTCATATTTGATCTCTCCTTCTTTCTTCCTCTCCCTCTTCTCTTCCCACAAAACAACACTAAAAGAAAGAAAAATAGTAAAAGAAAAGAAAAAAGCACAATAGAGATATAGAGTGTATGACAAAAAATGATTTCTGATTCCACCTTTTTCGCCGGAAAAAATGGATATCAACACTCATATTTTATATTTTTTCTTTCTTTCTCTCCTTGTCTCCCTCCTCCTCCTCTATTTTTCTCTCTAAACAACACTAAAATAGAAAGAAAAAGAGATTCTAAAACAATTTTAAAGAGCAAATTAAGAAAATTGTTGGGTATAATAGAGAAGAGAACTACCATGGAGGGGGGAGGGGTTAAATTGATTATTTTTTTTTAGAATAATATTTTTATTTTATTTACTAAATAGATTTTAAAATAATTTTTAACTTAAAATAACACATGTAATAATTTAATTCGTTGTTTGCCACGTCATCTACGAGTGTATTTCACTCTCCTTCAACTTTTTTCTTATTGTAAAAAAAAGTGTCAAAAGAATATAGTGGGACCCTACATGAGGTATCTAAAATGAACATCACACAGTTGAGGTGTCTCTGTGAAACTTGGTGTCAATTTTAGGGGGCCACCGATGGATTTGACCTTTTATATATATATATATATATATATATATATATACTGACTTGGTATCATAGAAGATGATCCATTCCTTCAAACAAGAAGATAGGTTTATTTCTTCAAAAATGAGATCAATTCTCAATGACACCAACCTAGTATATGTCATATAATAATAATAGGGTATCATAGACGATTAGTTCAATCCTTCAAAACGGAAATACTTTTCAGTCCTTTATGATACTCAGACGGTATATATCATATACTAACTGTGTATTATAGATGATTGATACTTTTCTTCAAGAAAACACAACTCAATTATAATGATACCAACGCGGTATATATCATATACTTACATGATATCATAGAGACTAATTCATTCCTTAATCCTCTATGATACCAACCGAGTATATGTCGTATACATTGATAGAGTATTATAGATGATTGGTTTATTCTATCAAAAACAATTTTTTTTATAAAAAATACAACAAAAGAGGATTTAAGTTCAACTTTTTCTATTTTAATTCTTTTATAATTTTATCAAGTTACTTTTATAACAAAAAAAATTAAAGAGTCTTATTTTAGAAATAATTTTATTTTCATTTGAAAAGAGTAAAAATCATAAGAATTTATTTATATTAAATTTGGTTTTAATAAATAAATGTAGTGAATTTAATTGTTTTCTTAATTATTTATTATTGTAGTCTGATTATTTCATTTTTTTATATCATTATAAATCTAAAAATATTTTGCTAATATTTTTATTATTATATGCTATTTCCGGATAAGATACAAATACCCCACCGAAATATATCTGAAATCTCAGCGATACATATAAAATTAACTAGGTCCTATTAATAAAAAGAGATAGAATGAAGCACATTAGTAAGATACTCACTTAATTTTGAAAAAGTATTTTCTAGAAAATCATTTTCCGTGAAAAATATTTTCCTTCATTCTAAGCACACCCTAATTTCACGAGCGCAACTTAGAAGCCCAATGGATGGTAGAATTACTTGGAGATTAGTATATCCCAAGCCCTAGCTCACATCTTCGTAAGAAATATTCATAAGGCCAAAATGGAATCAATTAAGAAATACATAAAGAAGCTTCACTCTTCAATGGTGATCCACAAGTATTTTCCATACATGAAAGTCTTTGTCTCCAAATGATGATCAAAAAGTTTTCATACCATCACTATTTTGATCAAAGCAAGGTTCCATATCAGTAGTTTTTCAAAGGAATCAAGAGAATACCTCTATTTTGGCGGTCGTAATAAGAAGAATCAAGGAAATACCTCTTTTTAAATAAGATTTTATAAAGATTATAGTTTTGAACTTAAGTTCTTGAAAACCTTTGTCCTTTGCTGATCAAAATCTCAAGTTTTGATGTTAAAATCCACAAATGATAAAAGAGAATTGAAGTTTTAGGGTCACAAAATTTTACCCAAATAATTTAGCAAGAGAAATCTCTTTAAAATCGCCTCCAAGGGGTTTACAAAGCTCAAAATGGGGAGAAGTGGCTAAAACCCCAAAATTTGCAGGTCTAAAAGTGAACACAAGTTCACTTCAGTGAACCCAAATCACCGAGATTCACTTTCGCGATCCTCGCAATCACAACCATGGTTCGCTTAAGCGAACCTTGCCAACTAGCAAGCCTTCACTTTCACGAATACCCTTTGCGAACATGAAGGTCGCGGGAGTGGAGGAACACAATCGTGAAGAACGTAGATTCATGCACCAACAAAAACAACAAACTCTCAAAACATCAAATGGACCCTCGAGATTTATTCGGAATCCCATATATACACACAAACCATATATACAAATTGACTAAACTCAACGTTCTGAACTCAATGGTCTCATCGAAATACAAGTTAAGGTCTCCTTGTGTCACGACTCGGGAGTACCCCCTAGACGTAACACATCGTACTCGACCTCGAAGAGGTCTCATACAATCCCTTAGCATAATCATAATCATAAGATCATAGGAAAATAATGCGGAATTTAAAACTTTTCTTTACAATCGAAGTCTTTTATAAAAATGATAGAGTCTATACACTATGTCTCAAACCATCTAATTACTTGGAACAAAATTCTTGAATACAACCTTAGGGATGCAACCCTTACATAAGTCTAAAGTATAAAGTAAAGAAATAAAGGACATATGGTCAAGCCCTTGAATACAATGAGGACTCACCAATCTTCTTCTTCTTGATCTCCTATGGTCATAGCTATGAGGATGGAATCCAATATCTTCAAAGCCTACACTTACAGAAAATCTAGAAAGAAGGGGTTAGCACAAAAAGTACTAAGTATGGAAGCCATGCATAAAAATCATTAAAACATGCATAAAAGGGACAATTTCTTTGAAACCATGCAATATGCCATTTTTGAACATCATCTTGAAATAGTTGGAGAATGCAACTCATAAAGCAACTCACATACAACTCATCATAGCATAAAACATATCATCATAATAGCAATCATAGTCTCCAACATAAACATAATACATATCCCAATCTTCACAAGACATAGTTCATACACCTAGTCAAATACCAAGATTATCTCTTCATAATACAACCACCACATAAGCAACCCAAAGCCACACTAGTGCAATGCAAAGGTAAGATCCCATAATCCTACCAAATGCTAAGTATCACATTTAGGCCACCAACAACATACATATCTTACTTTACCATAGTCATAGCCAACATTCATAAGTAAGGAGTCATTCATGTTCATAACTTGTAACAAGTGAAGTCAACCTTAATCATTCATACATACCTTTCATACATAATGCATATCATGCATACATAATTCATATATCTTCATAGCATAAGGAACCCACCCCATAACCCCTTTATAAGTCTACTTGTGCAATGCATAAGTGAAGTCCCATACCCCCACTCACACTAAGTAAAGCTCATTAAGAAGTCATAAGCATAGTTCATGTTCATATTCATAATTCATACAAAGCACACATTCAACTCATAATCATCATATCATAAAAGAGACATATCATGCCTACTCTAAAAGCCCATTTGTGTAATGCATGAACGAAGTCCCATACCCCCATTCATGCTAAGTTGAACCTTTTGAGAAACCATAGAACATGCCCACGTTCTTATCATAATTCATATTCTTATCATTTAGGGAGATTTAGCCTTATCCGACATAGACCATGTTAGCTACATGGAATCCGGTGTTCTACCCCCCACTGAAAAAAGGTGTCATACTTGCCTAAGGTAAAACGTACATAATGTCTTATAGGTGGATCCACTAGCTATATACCTATGTGAGCACATAGTTATGGGGTAATGAGATTGCTAATAGAAACCCAGACTTTCTAACGTAAAAGGTTTCCATCTCATGAGATAACATATAATGGGAAGCCGGACTTTCTAGCGTTAAAAGTTTCCATCTCATGAGATAACATACAATGGGAAGCCGGACTTTCTAACGTAAAAACTTCCATCTCACTTTCATACCCTCTGGGTGCTAAGCATAATTTCCTTTAAAAGTCATATTTAGTCTTAACTTAAGTTCATGGTCATAAGAGAATGCACTAGGCACTCAAACCAAAATATCATAATAGCTCATAGATTCATTAAGTGAGAATGTCTTTTCACTTTAGAATCAACAACATGTGAGTAAGCCTTTCACATCGCATTCATAGTGTGTTCATGAGAATGACCTTTCATACAACACAACAATACTATCATATTCATAACATATCATACATAATAAAGTGTAAGGGTATGGAGAGAACTACCTTTCAAAAATACCACAATCACACAATAATCATAAGATCTTCACCTTCTAAGTTAATCATAAGTAACACCTTAGTCACATCATAATCATATTCATTCATGTGTGTGTGATTGTCCTTCCAATGGCACAATAACAATATTATCATAATAGACACTTTATCCTCAAAGTATTCATAAGACATGCATATAATATCATAATCATACATACACCTCATATCTTGCATTCAAGGGTCATGTTAAGTCAACATATCTAGCATTCATCATATGCGACATATATATAGTCATAACTCAAGTACAATATTCATCCCATGCATAGACTCATATACTCATATTAGAGGTCATGTAGAGAAAGTCTTCTCACAATAGGTCCATACACAATTCAACATACATAATGGCTTCCTTCTTGGAGCCTTAACACCCTTAGTTTATTCATTTTAGCTCTTTACACTCAAGCACTAGGAGTCATCTTCATATTACAAGCCTTACTCTCAAGCCATGCCTCACATGATTACTAAGTATACCTAATTCTCAAGGTAATCTAACCACATGCCTCATTCTTGATCAATTATAGCCATATAGGAACATATAAACTCAATCCCAACACTACACAAACATGATCATTCATATAGGTCATGATCAAGCAATTCATATCTAGAAGCTTTACCCTAAATCAATTCAAGTCTAGGTGATCTAATCTAAGGCATTACATGAAGAAGTTCATCAATCTTAGAAGGTCACATCTAAACCCTCAATTAGCCTATTTCATGACATAACCCTAGACTATATCAATTTCATCATAGGATCTTAGGTTAATCAAGGATTTATGTTTGATTATACTAGAATCATGTAATTACAACAAGAACAACCATTAATCACATAATTGGGTCAATATTTAACAATTCCCTCATCATGAAGTCAATTTAGTAAAGACGGGGAAATCATGGGTCCAAGGGGAATTCTCATCGAAACTCCATCAATCCAATGATAATTCATCGTAAAAAACCATAATAAATCATAATCAAACAATTGAAATCATTTTGGAAGAAGACCCATGACGTAGATTTAACCCTAGGTTTTTGGGGAAATTTAGAGACTTGAAAACATATTTTGAGAGGGCTCCTTGAATGGAATGAAAACTCTCATACCTTAGGTGTAGTATCCCACCAAATTCGTATTGAAAAGATCCTATCTTCAATACCTAGTTGATCTCTTTCTTGGTTTTCGATGGAGTTATAGAGAGAAAACTTTTGGAGGGAAGAGGAGTTGGGTTTTGATTTGGGGTCTTGGGATATAATGAATTAATGACTTAGTTTAGGGTCTTATTAGCGTATATAGGTGATTAATTAACTAACTAACCGACCTCCTTTAACCCCTAATTAGTTACCTAATTAATTCCCAAACACCTAACCAAAACTAAATTACTTAAAACTGGAAGCACCTACGCCCCTTTACCTACGGACCGTAGGTGGAGCTACTGGACGTCAATCACCTCCGTTGTTTTTACATGAGGCTTAGGTTTGCAGGCCTGGTGCAGGCCTTGACCTACGCCCATGACCTACGAGGCGTGGTCTGATCTACTGGTCGTAGATGGCCATCCGTAGGTCACTATATTTTGACAGTTTTAGGGACTTCTTTGGGGTCCTCCTACAGGATTCCTTGGGTGGTCCTTGGGAAGTCGTACCCAGACGTTTAACCCCTAAAACCCCTATTCTAAGTATGGAAACCATTTTTACAAGTTTTAACCCTCATACGACAGTCCAAAACTCTTACCAAAGGCTCTAGAACGCACTAGTTGGACTCACTAAATTACAGGGTGTTACATTATCCCCCATTTTGGAATATTCATACTCGAATGACACTTTAAACACTGTTTGGAATTAAAAACTCAAGACTAGCAGCCCAATCATGCATGAAACATTACAATAATGCACAACTCAAAATACACTATTCACAATGTGCACTTATTCACAGGAGGAAACATCAACTCCAATTCAATATGATCAATGCAATACAAGGAAGTAAGAACTACATTTACCAACCTAATATGCATGAAATGGAACATATCTTATGTTCATAGGGGAACTGCCTTTTCCTATCATAAGATACTTCACATACTCTCGTGGAGCTCATAAGCAATTACTTCTCAAAAGCATTTTATTCAAAGAGGAATTCTCAACTCCTAGGCAACACATGCTCATATAATCTCCTCATGAAGTTCAATAGACAACTCTTACTCAAGGCACCACAACATGAGTGAAACAATTCACATAAACTCATTTTCTTTCAAAACACAAGTTTTCGTGAATATGCATTATATAAAGAAGTCATGGCAACACATAAGCACATAACACAATGTTATCTAGGCACACCATCTCCCCCTTGGGAGTGAGCCTACACAACTACATCATTAATCACATAATCATAGTAGGAACTATATTTTCCCAACTAAAGCAAGCTCAACACAACATTATGGAGCAAATATGCCATTTCATAAAAAACTTAACAAGGCATGTTCATCACATCATCTCATGAAGTTAAATATGCCATCACCATACTAAATGCACAATAACATGACGAACACGTAAATCATGAAAAATCCATTTTATACAAAATAAGATTTTTTCAAAAACATGCATAACATAAGGACATCATGGAAATTTCTAATACATTCATGACTTCTAAACATAAAACAAGCCCATAAAGGAACTCTTGGTCTGAAGCTAGAATATGAATAGAATGAAAGGATGAGGATATGGGGACTCCCAATCAAAATTGCTATCCAAGCACATGATCTCCCACTTAGGAGTAAGCCCCCTTTTTCTAAAACCTCAAATACTAATCCTTTCAAACAAACTCAAACATTACCAAGGATCATTATAACCTTACCGGGCTCTAAAACTAAAAGAGGTCTAATAACCATGCATCCAAATCCTACCAAGGTTAACAAGAGTAACTCTAACGAGTCGTTTGGTTTGAATTCAAGTTATGATGGGATTAGTTATGATGGGATAAGTTATGATGAAATTAGTTATGATGGGATAAGTTATACTAAGATTATTTTTTATTGAGTGTTTGGTTTGTTGTATTCAAAATAATAAATCTTAATAACAACATATAAGTTTACTAAAATACCCTTCGTGGATGTGAAAAGTAATGTATAAAAGGTGTTTAAAGGGACATTTTTGTCATTTAGTCATTTTATCCCGGGATTACTATACCACCTATGGGAAGGGATAACTTATCCTGGTACTAATTATTAATCCCAGGATAAGTTATCCCAAACTTCACAACCAAACACTAAATTAAATGCCACAAAATAATTATCCCAGGACTATTTGTACTTATCCTTCACACCAAACGACCCCTAAAGGACAAGGGAATCATAGGACACACATACCATCCAAGACTCCTAAATCATGAAAAGTGTCAAGGAGGACTTTTCATCTAAAGCTAGAGGAGGAATAAAAGGGAACATTGGGACATCTCATTGGCCCTTGGCCTCCCAAATAAGTACCTTCAACTAAAACCCTTACTTAAATACCATTCCTCAACATTTTCATGAAAGCTCTTTCTTACTCTTCTATTTCTTAACTCACTGGTCTAAGATCCCAATCAGTACTTCTAAATTATAGAGGTTCTCATTTAAGCACTCTCGCTTACAAGCAACCATACCAACACCACTCAAAGTCTCATATGAGACTACCAAACCGGGATTAAACTTCTCAAACTCACTTCACCTCTTAAGGTGAGATTATCAAGCAAGCCTAACTCATGAACATCAAGGACACTCAATGACCTTACCATCTAAGCACATTATCCCCCACTTGGGGGTAAGCCTATACAAACTCTTTTGAACATCACTTCCTTCGATTCTAAGGTCGGAGCACGTCATAACTAAACCTTCACACTCGTCACACAAGATGATTCTAAACCATGGAGGATTACACTTATATTCTCTTTTAAAAGAGTCTACTCACTCAACATCTCTAGGCACCGCTTAAGCACCACTATTCCACCAATCTATCAACATACCTCAAAACTCATCATGACTAAGTCGGGTTCTCCCAACAACTAAACACACCTCACAATCACCTAGCTAGGTAGGCACACTATCTCCCCCTTGGAAGTAGGCCTACTCAAATTCTTCTAAACCTATTTCACAACATAAAGGCAACAATGAAGCATCATTCACAATAAAGACATCATCACAATCTATCATCTCAAATCTATCAAGTCACAAAGCCATAATTGTCATCTTGACCAACCTTTCTCCCTCACTCCTTGTAGCCTAAATCATTCTAATAGTCATATTCTAAAGACCATCAAATAAGGGATAAGAGAGAGAGCTTATAGATCTATGGCTCGACTTAGAGAATGAAGAAGTGAAGTTTTCCTAACATCCGATAGCCTCATATTCATAAAATGTGGCGCGCTTCACATTTATGAATAAGACTCTACAAGATGTGGTTTGAGACATCCTAAAATTATCTCAAAACCTTATGCTCTGATATCAAGTTTGTCACGACCTGGGAGTACCTCCTAGACGTAACACAACGTACTCGACCCGAAGATGTCTCATACAGGCCCTTAGATAATCATAGTCATAATATCATAGGAAAATAGTGCGGAATTGAAAACATTTCTTTACAATCGAAGTCTTTTATAAAAATGATAGAGTCTATACACTATTGTCTCAAACCATCTAATTACTTGGAACAAAACACTTGAATACAACCTTTGGGACGTAGCCCTTACATAAGTCTAAAATATAAAGTAAAGAAATAAAGGACATATGGTCAAACCCTCGAATACAATGAGGACTCACCAATCTTCTTCTTCTTGATCTCCTATGGTCCTAGCTACGAGGATGGAATCCAATATCTCCAAAGCCTACACTTATAGAAAACCTAGAAAGAAGGGGTTAGCACAAAAAGTACAAAGTATGGAAGCCATGCTTAAAAGTCATTAAAACATGCATAAAAGGGACATTTTCTTTGAAACCATGCAATATGCCATTTTTGAACATCATCTTGAAATAGTTGGAGAATGCAACTCATAAAGTAACTCACATACAATTCATCATATCATAAAGCATATCATTATAATAGCAATCATAGTCTCCAACATAAACATAATCCATAACCCAATCTTCACAAGACATAGTTCATACACCTAGTCAAATACCAAGATCATCGCATCATAATACAACTACCACATAAGCAACCCAAAGCCACACTAGTGCAATGCAAAGGTAAGATCCCATAATCCTACCAAATGCTAAGTATCACATTTAGGACACCAACAACATACATATCTTACTTTACCATAGTCATAGCCAACATTCATTAGTAAGGAGTCATTCATGTTCATAACTTGTAACAAGTGAAGTCAACCTTAATCATTCATACATAATCCATATCATGCATACATAATTCATATATCTTCATAGCAGAAGGAACTCACCCCATAACCCCTTTATAAGTCTACTTGTGCAATATATAAGTGAAGTCCCATACCCCCACTCACACTAAGTAAAGCTCATTAAGAAGTCATAAGCGTAGTTCATGTTCAAATTCATAATTCATACTTCATATCATAAAAGAGACATATCATGCCCACTCTCAAAGCCTACTTGTGCAATGCACCAATTGTCACGCCCTGAGCTACCCCCGAGACGCGGACACGGGACCTAGGACCACAAGTGATCCCAAGCTAACCCTGCTAGCATGATTATGAGCATACTAAAGAAAATAAATTGATGCGGAAGCTAAATCATAAATAAAATGAAAAAGATGGGGAATACCCATATATCATAACTGAGATATATGAAAACTGATGAGTTTAATACAAGGAAGACATTAACTCAATACTAAGCTGAATCTATCTATGTCAGAAATAAGCCTCTAAACTGACAAGAAGTGCTGGGACTTGCCCCAGCTAAGTCTAGAAAATCTGAAACTAAAACACTGAAAACTGAAAGATGACATGACTATTTTCCTCGAAGAATGAGGACTCACCACTGATGCTGCTGAACTAAAGATCGAGAATCGATCTAAGCGTGAACTGGATGCTGAGAACCTGAACCTACATCACGAGAAGATGTAGCGCACGTATGCGTCAGTACTTGAAAGGTACTGAGCATGCAGGATGGAGTAAAGCTGAAATAACATATAACTGAACAAAGCAATAAAACAATGAAATAATCTAAACATGATATAGATACCAAAAATACTTAATATTGAGCTAACTAATGCAATGACCAAATTTATAACGTGCTGAGACTGAATATTGACTGTACTAAAATATGATCAATGCAATAGAGTCTGACTGAACTGTGGGAGCTACTAATAACCGACATAAAACCACATGAGCTAAATGTGGAGTCCGATGTATACGCCCCATCAAGAGTACCCAATATACCCTGCCAGAGGTATAGATGCATGTTGGCGTGATCACTAAACTGATGTTGCCCACAGAGGGGACTTCCACCTACGTGGCTCGTAGTTCTGGGACTATATGGGTACACTGAACCCTAGTCCAACTCGGTATTATGCTACTCACAATGAATTAAGTGGTTAACTGGTTATGACTGAAGTTCTGTAAATACTGGATAGCTCAAAACTGAACATGCAAACTGAGAATGCAACAATTAATCTGATAATGATGCATTAATAACTGAGGCATGTATAACTGAATAATTGAGATATCTCACATAGCATGTGTAATTCAAGAACTAAAGAAATACATAGCTAGGGTTATGAAATTCATGCAATAAACTGAGAAATAACATGATAATCTGATTTGGAATATTTAAATAACTAATTCATGATGATCTGTTGAAATTCTAGAAACCCTAAGTCTGTTCATAATCATGGAATCAAGAATCTGACTGAATTCTAGGGACCTAATGGGCGAAAGGAACCCACTAGTAAAATCCCACATACCTGGTGACAAATTCCACCGATAAATCTTTCGATATCGGGGCTGAAACTAATGGAACCTTGCTGCGTTCTTGAATTAGGGTTCTGGACTTCTCTTCCCCTTTTAGCGTTTTAATTTTTCTAAGTTTGATTAATGATTTGACTTAGGTAAGTTCTAGTTATGTTTCTAGGCTTAAACTGACTAAAACCTCATGATTTAGGGTCTAAACGACATATCTTAGGGGTTAAACGAAATAGGAAAAGACCAAAAGACCCTTGACTTAATTGCTGTCAGAGTGACCGATGGATTGGACTGACGGGCCGTAGGTCAATCGACGGTCCGTCGATTGGAGTCGTCGGTCAAGTCTGCCCGACAGGGCTTCACTAAAACTAGCATAACTTTTCACTCGGAGATCAAATTTTAGCAAACTCAGCGGCGTTGGAAAGAGGATTCAATTATCTATCATATCATAGGTTATAGGACACATAATTCCTTTTGTGCTAAAAGTTATGACCATCTGAAGTTGACCCACTCAATAATTTTCATCTAACTGGCTATTGACCCTAACCTACGGTCATACCTACGGACCGTGCATCGAATGATGGTCCGTGCTGGTCAGATGTCAATCAGGACTGAAGCTGGGCTTTAGGGGCATCGATCCACGGACACGAACCAAGGTCCGTGACCTGACCTATGGACCGTAGGTCAACATTTTGCCGAATTTCTGGCTGATTTCTGGGGGAGGTTGCTGACTTGAACCATAGACCTACAGGACGGACCGTGGGTCCTCCTATGGTCCATGGATGGTGCCCGTGAGTGCCACCTGCAACACCAGAAATCTGCAATCTAGTCTATTATCGGATACGGGGTGTTACATTATCTCCCCCTTGGGACCATTCGTCCTCGAATGAAGATTTAACTAGATGAAATGGAGGGAGAGGGCTGTAATCCCTTCCACTAAACACTGAGAACTGAATTTCTGACTGAACTGAGTTCCAAGAACCTGCAAATACGCTGAAAATGCAAGTACTAACTGAAGGAACACGATTCTAAGATTGAATTTACGCATGAATGACTGAAAAACTGAAGAGGAGCTATTACCTCAAGCTGTAATGGAATCGGAAGGAAAGAGGTGAGGATACTTAGACTTCATAGCTGCTTTTGCTTCTCAAGTAACTCCCTCTATGGACTGACTCCTCCACAAAACCTTGACTGAAACGACTTCTTTTTTTCTCAACCTTCTAACTTGACGATCGAGAATCTCAACTTGTTTATCCTCATACGAGAGACTATCTTTCATGGCCACACTCTCTAATGGCACTATGGATGCTGGATCACCCACACACTTCTTCAAAAGAGAAATGCGAAAGACTGGATGCACTGCTGCTAAGTCTGTTGGCAACTCTAACTTATAAGCCACTTTACCAATTCTTTTCAAGATCCGGTAAGGGCCTACATATCTGGGACTGCGCTTCCCTTTCTTGCCAAATCTCATCACCCCCTTCATAGGTGACACTTTCAGGAAAATCCAATCATCAACTTGGAACTCTAGTTCCATTCTTCTCACATCTATATAAGACTTCTGGTGACTCTGAGCAGTCTTAAGTCTATCTCTAATAAGTTGCACTTTCTCCATAGCTTCATAAACCAAATCTAGCCCAATCAAGGCTGCTTCACCTACTCATCCCCTGAGTAACACATAATCAACCCTGGTAGCGAAGCACACCATCTCCCCCTTGGGAGAAAACCTCAACTCTCTGTTGGTGGACTGAACCCTTGAGTTCAAGCAAGATTGGATCACTGTCTTGCTTTTCCTTAACCTCTACTACCAAAGAAGATTCTACCCCATTCTGAACCGTTACACCACCATCAGATATGCTCATAAGACGAACTCTTAGGCGAGAAAGTCTGTGAACATCCTTTGCTAGCTCTTTTATTTCTTCCTCAACATGTGCTACACTACCCATATATAATCTGCTAAGAGCATCTACTACTACATTCGCCTTACCCGGATGGTAATGCACGCTCATATCATTATCTTTGAGGAACTCAAGCCACCTTCTCTGGCGAAGATTCAACTCTTTCTGGGTGAATACATACTGGAGACTCTTATGGTCAGTGAACACATCTACATGAACACCATACAAGTAGTGTCTCCAAATCTTGAGTGCAAACACCATTGCTGCAACCTCGAGGTCATGAGTTGGATAATTCTTCTCATGTACCTTAAGTTGTCTACAAGCATAAGCTATAACCTTACCTCGCTGCATCAACACACAACTTAGGCCGACTTTGGATGCATCACAATAGATCACATAACCATATGACCCTCTAGTAGAGTCAAGAGAGGAGCTGTAGTCAACCTAGTTTTCAGTTCTGCAAAGCTTTTCTCACAATCATCTGACCATCTTCTGAGTCAACCTAGTCAATGGTGAGGCTATGGATGAAAATCCTTCCACGAACCTTCTATAATAACCTGTTAGATCCAAGAAACTTCTGATATCTGTAGCAGAGGTAGGTCTGGGTCATTGTTTCACTGCTTCTATCTTCTGGGAATCTACTCGAATTCCTTCACTAGACACAATATGCCCAAGAAAGGCAACTGATTGTAACCAAAACTCACACTTGTTAAATTTTGCAAATAACTGGCGATCTTTGAGAGTTTGCAGAACAACCCTCAAATGACTCGCATGTTCTTTCTCATTCCTAGAGTAAATGAGGATATCATCAATAAAGACAATAACAAACAAGTCTAAGTACTGCTTGAACACTCTGTTCATCAAATCTATGAAAGCTGCAGGAGCATTGGTTAGTCCAAATGACATAACTACAAATTCGTAATGACCATACCGAGTTCTGAAGGCTGTCTTCGAAATGTCACAATCTCTAACTCTAAGCTGATGATAACCTGATCTGAGGTCTATCTTTGAGAAATAACTAGCACCCTGAAGTTGGTCAAACAAGTCATCAATCCTGGGGATGGGATACTTATTCTTGATTGTGACTTTGTTCAACTGCCTATAGTCAATGCACATTCTGAGAGAACCATCTTTCTTCTTTACGAACAACACTGGTGCACCCCATGGCGAAATATTAGGTCTGATGAAGCCTTTATCTAGAAGATCTTTCAACTGCTCTTTCAATTCTTTAAGCTCAGCTGGAGCTATTTTGTATGGAGGAATAGAGATAGGTTGGGTATCTGGAAGGAGATCAATTCCAAAGTCGATTTCCCTTTCGACCGGGAATATCTTCTGGAAATACTTCTGGAAACTCATTAACCACATGAACTGACTTAAGAGTTGGGGTTTCGGAGCTTGAATCCTTAACCCGAACTAGATGATAGAGATAACCCTTAGAGATCATCTTTCTGGCCTTCAGATAAGAAATGAATTGACCCATAGGCGCTAAGCTACTACCCTTCCATTCTAAGATTGGTTCGTCTGGAAACTGAAAACGAACAATCCTAGTTCTACAATCGACTGAGGTATAACATGAATGTAACCAATCCATGCCTAGAATGACATCGAATTCTACCATTTCTAACTCTACAAGATCTGCTGAGGTGACTTTCTGAGAGACTGTGACAGGGCAATTTCTGTATACCCGTCTAGCTATAACTGAGTCACTGACTGGAGTAGAGACTGAGAAGGGTTCTGAAAGATTTTCTGGACTGACATCTAAGATTACTGCTATATAGGGAGTCATAAAAGATAAAGTATCCCCTGAATCTTTCCATTGAGTGTACCATATGTGAGCCACATCCTTAAGCTGGTAGGATGCCAACTCAACCCTACCATTATCAGTCACTTGCATCACTCCAAAGATTTTCTTAACCTCATCAATGAAGTTTTGTTGGTCTTCACCAACTTGTGACCCTAAAAACTCAGGCAGATTCATCCTAACAAAATCTCAAACTCTAGCTGCCACTGATCCATCATTTCTATTAGTAGGAACTGGAACATGTTGATTGTTCTTGTTGGTCATATCTGAGCCAGAAGCTGAATGACATTCCTGAATTCTGCAGTAGAAACTTCCTGATCTGGGATTGGAGGAGCTGCATTTCATTCCTGGCATTCGCATTCCTGGCGTAAGCTCTACGATGAGGCATGATCTTAAGCGCATAATGATGGATTAGAAAGGAGATCATACCAACGCACGATAAGAATAACAAAGAGAGTGAAGTTTTCCTAAACCACTTCGTAGCCTCCCTCTCATTAGATGCGGTGCACTTCATACCCATGAAAAGGACTATACTTAGTGCGGCTTTTCAGACATCCTAGGACACTTAAACCTAAAGCTCTAATACTAAGTTTGTCACGCCCTGAGCTACCCCCGAAATGCAGACACGGGACCTAGGACCACAAGTGATCCCAAGCTAACCCTGCTGGCATGATTATGAGCATACTAAAGAAAATAAACTGATGCAGAAGCTAAATCATAAATAAAATGAAAAATATGGGGAATACCCATATACTATAACTGAGATATATGAAAACTGATGAGTTTAATACAAAGAAGATATTAACTCAGTACTAAGCTGAATTTATCTATGTCTGAAATAAGCCTCTAAACTGACTAGAAGTGCTGGGACATGCCCCAGCTAAGTCTAGAAAATCTGAAACTAAAAGACTGAAAACTGAAAGATGACATGACTATTGTCCTCGAAGAATGAGGACTCACCACTGATGCTGCTGAATTGGAGATCGGGAATCGATCTAAGCATGATCTGGATGCTGAGAACCTGAACCTACATCACGAGAAGATGTAGCGCACGTATCGTCAGTACTTGAAAGGTACTGAGTATGCAGGATAGAGTAAAGCTGAAATAACATATAACTGAACAAAACAATAAAGCAATTAAATAATTTGAACATAACATAGATACTGAAAATACTGAATACTGAGCTAACTGATGCAATGACCAAATTTATAACATGTTGAGACTGAATACTGATTGTACTGAAATATGGTCAATGCAATAGAGTCTGACTGAACTGTGGGAGCTACTAATAACCGACATAAAACCACATGAGCTAAATGTGGAGTCCGATGTATACGCCCCATCGAGAGGACCCAATATACCCTGCCAGAGGTATACATGCATGCTGGCATGATCACTAAACTGATGTTGCCCACAGAGGGGACTTACACCTACATGGCTCGTAGTTCTGGGACTATATGGGTACGCTGAACCCTAGTCCAACTCGGTATTATGCTACTCCCAATGAATTAAGTGGTTAACTGGTTATTACTGAAGTTCTGTATATACTGGATAGCTCAAAACTGAACATGCAAATTGAGAATGCAACAATTAATCTGATAATGATGCATTAATAACTGAGGCATGTATAACTGAATAGCTGAGATATCTGACCTAGCATGTGTAATTCAAGAACTAAAGAAATACATAGCTAGGGTTCTAAAATCATGCAACAAACTGAGAAATAACATGATAATCTGATTTGGAACATTTAAATAACTAATTCCTGATGATCTGTTGAAATTCTAGAAACCCTAAGTCTGTTCATAATCATGGAGTCAAGAATCTGACTGAATTCTAGGGACCTAATGGGCGAAAGGAACCCACTAGTAAAATCCCACATACCTGGTGACGAATTCCACGGAGAAATCTATCGATTTCGGGGCTGGAACTGATCGAACCTTGCTACGTTCTTGAACTAGGGTTCTGGACTTCTCTTCTTCTTTTAGCGTTCTAATTTTTCTAAGTTTGATTAATGATTTGACTTATGTAAGTTCTAGTTATGTTTCTAGGCTTAAACTGACAAAAACCTCATGATTTAGGGTCTAAACGACGTATCTTAGGGGTTAAACAAAAGAGAAAAAGACAAAAAGACCCCTGACTTAATTGTTGTCGGAGTGACCGACGGATTGGACTGATGGGCCGTAGGTCAATCGACGGTCCGTCGATTGGAGTCGTCGGTCGAGTCTACCCGACAGGGTTTCACTAAAACGAGCATAACTTTTCACTCGGAGGTCGTATTTTAGCAAACTCGGCGGTGTTGGAAAGAGGATTCAATTATCTATTATATAATATGTTATGGGACACATAATTCCTCTTATGATAAAAGTTATGACCATCTGAAGTTGACCCACTCAATAATTTTCATCTAACCGGCTGCTGACCCTAACCTACGGACCGTGCATCGAATGACGGTCCGTGCTGGTCATCCATCAATCAGGACTAAAGCTGGGATTTAGGGGCATCGATCCATGGACACGAATCACGGTCCGTGACCTAACCTACGGACCGTAGGTTCGGCCGTGGGTCAACACTTATCCGAATTTCTAGTTGAGTTTTGGGGGAGGTTGCTGACACGAACCACAGACCTGCAGGACGGACCGTGGGTACTCCTACGGTCCGTGGATGGTTCCCGTGAGTGCCACCTACAACACAAGAAATCTGCAATCTGGTCTATTTTCGGATACGGGGTGTTACACGAATGAAGTTTCATACCCCCATTCATGCTAAGTAGAACCTATTGAGGAACCATAGAACACACCCATATTCTTATAATAATTCATATTCTTATCATTTAGGTAGATTTAGCCTTAACTGACATAGATCATGTGAGTTACATGGGATCCGGTGTTCTACCCCTACACCGAAAAGAGGTGTCCTACTTGTCTAAGTTAGAATGTACTTAATAGCTTATAGGTGGATCCACTATCTATATACCTATGTGGGCACATAGTTATGAGGTAAGGAGATTGCTACTAGAAATCTAGACTTTCAAACGTAAAAGGTTTCCATCTTATGAGATAACATACAATGGGAATCCAGAATTTCTAACGTAAAAGCTTCCGTCTCACTTTCATACCCTCACGGTGCTAAGCATAATTTCCTTTAAAAGTCATATTAAGTCTTAACTTAAGTTCATGGTCATAAGAGAATGCACTAGGCACTCAAACCAAAATATCATAATAGCTCATAGATTCATTAAGAGAGAATGTCCTTTCACTTTAGAATCATCAACATGTGAGTAAGCCTTTCACATCACATTCATAGTGTATTCATGAGAATGGCCTTTCATACAATACAACAATACTATCATATTCATAACATATCATACATAATAAAACGTAAGGGTTTGGAGAGAACTACCTTTCAACAATACCACAATCACACAATAATCATAAGATCTTCACATTCTAAGTGAATCATAAGTAACACCTTAGTCACATCATAGTCATATTCATGCATGTGTGTGTGATTGTCCTTCCAATGGCACAACAACAACATTATCATAATAGACACTTTTTCCTTAAAGTATTCATAAGACATGCACATAATATCATAATCATACATACACCTCATATCTTGCATTCAAGGGTCATGTTAAGTCAACATATCTAGCATTCATCAAATGAGACATATATATAGTCATAACTCAAGTTCAACATTCATCCCATGCATAGACTCATATACTCATATTAGAGGTCTTGTAGAGGAAGTCTTCTCACAATAGGGCCATACACAATTCAACATACATAATGACTTCTTTCTTGGAGCCTTAACACCCTTAGTTTATTAATTTTAGCTCTTTACCCTCAAGCCCTAAGAGTCATCTTCATATTTCAAGACTTACTCTCAAGCCATGCCTCACATGATCACCAAGTATACCTAATTCTCAAGGTAATCTAACCACATGCCTCATTCTTGATCAATTATAGCCATATAGGAACATATAAACTCAATCCCAACACTACACAAACATGATCATTCATATAGGTCATGATCAAGCAATTCATATCTAGAAGCTTTACCCTAAATCAATTCAAGTCTAGGTGATCTAATCTAAGGCATTACATGAAGAAGTTCATCAATCTTAGAAGGTCACATCTAAACCCTCAATTAGCCTCTTTCATGACATAACCCTAGACTATATCAATTTCATCATAGGATCTTAGGTTAATCAAGGATACATGTTTGATTATACTAGAATCATGTAATTACACCAAGAACAACCATTAATCACATAATTGGGTCAATATTCAACAATTTCCTCATCAAGAAGTCAATTTAGTAAAGACGGGGAAATCATGGGTCCAAGGGGAATTCTCATCGAAACTCCATAAATACAATGATAATTCATCATAAAAAACCATAATAAATCATAATCAAACAATTGAAATCGTTTTGGAAGAAGACACATGACATAGATTGAACCCTAGGTTTTTGGGGTAAATTGGAGACTTGAAAACATATTTTGAGAGAGCTCTTTGAATGGAATTTAGACAAGGATGAAAACTCTCATACCTTAGGTGTAGGATCCCACCAAATTCATATTAAAAAGATCCCATATTCAAGCCCTAGTTGATCTCTTTCTTGGTCTTCAATGGAGTTATAGAGAGAAGACTTTTGGAGGGAAGAGGAGTTGGGTTTTGATTTGGGGTCTTGGGATATAATGAATTAATGACTTAGTTTAGGGTCTTATTAGCTTATATAGATGATTAATTAACTAACTAACCGACCTCCCTTAACCCCTAATTAATTACCTAATTCATTCCCAAACACCTAACTAAAACTAAATTACTTAAAACTGGCAGCACCTACGCCCCTCCACCTACGGACAGTAGGTGGAGCTACTGGACGTCAATCACCTCCATGGTTTGCACCTGAGGCTTAGGTTTGCAGGCCTGGTGCAGGCCTTGACCTATGCCCATGACCTACGAGGCGTGGTCTGATCTATTGGCCGTAGATGGCCATTGGTAGGTCCACTATACTTTGACAATTTTAGGGACTGCTTTGGGGTCCTCCTCAAGGACCCCTTGGGTGGACCTTGGGGAGTCGTACCCGAACGTTTAACCCCTAAAACCCCTATTCTAAGTCCGAGAATCATTTTTACAAGTTTTAACCCTCATACGACACTCGAAAACTCTTACCAAAGGCTGTAGAACTCACTAGTTCAACTTACTAAATTACAGGGTGTTACACCTTGACCTGACATTTGTGAAATTCACAAGAAACTTACATAACACCTTAAAAGGATAAATCTAGCTTGGAACCTCTGAAAATTCAACTAATACCTCACTTAGGCTTAAAATTATCCCTCAAATTCAATGGAACTCTCGAAATTTCGATCCGAGTATCTGAACCCCACATGTTGACCAAAGTTAATCCAAAGTGTAAAATTTCACAAATTTCTAACTTAGGACCCCTAATCCTCAAACAAACTTTGAATTTGATACCGACAACTCTCACTGACTAAACTCTTGAAGCCTTATTGAAATGCCTTCTTGAAGCCTTAAAATTCCTATAATCTTCATGAAGATCACTCTCTAAACTCTCTTCATTGCTATCCATTTCATAATCATTATCTAATTCATCATTTGGTTCATCATCTGATTCTTCTATACTTAGATCCTAATTGATGGTCAGGAACATGAGTTGAAGGCTGATATAAGGGTTGAAAGTTTCAGCATGAGGATTAGAAGGTTGACAAGAAGTGTTGAAAGGTTCAACAAGAGGATTAGAAGGCTGAAATGAAGTGTTGGAAGGTTCAACAAGAGGATTAGAAGGCTTAAATAAAGGGATGAAAGGTTTAGACAGATGAGTATACGGTTTAGTTTGAGGACTATAATGCTCAATAGGAGCATTTGAAGATTTAAAATTAGGGTTAGAAGACTCAACTTCATTAAAAGAGGTAAAATATTCCTTACCTACCCCACCTACACCATTTAAAGGCACACCATTGTTCATCACATGGGGACATAATCCAAAGCCAATGCAACTCATTGACCTTATGACAAATATAAACATCCATTCTATCCCCATTTTAAACATAATGGAAATGTCATGACCCAAAGTGTATCCTAGGGGTAACATAGCGTATAGGACCCAAGAGGCCCTACATAAGTCACTCAATATACATATCATAAAAGAGTCTGAAAAAAGCATAAGTCTAATATAAGTCTCAATAAGCCATCTATTACATCATATGGAAAGTGATTGAGACGTAACCCATACATCACATACAAAGTCTAAAAACTAAAATGAAATAAAGCTATAAAAGTGTCTCCGTCCTCGGAACATGAGGACTTACCAATCCTTGAGCGCCAAAATATTAACTAGTCACGAGTGTTAGAGGTAGGAGCGTCTGACCATATATTAGTGAAACAATGTAGGCACAAGTATGCATTAGTACATGAAATGTACTAAGTATGATAGCAATGCAAAAAATTTATGAAATCATGCTAAAAAGGACTTTACATGGCATGCAATAACCAAACTAAATCATAAGATAAAGGTAAAAATAACATAAGTCACAATCATGGTCAATTCAAGCTAAACATCTTTGAAACACTTGTGAGATACTTTCATAAAGTAACCTTAATTCATTATTGTGGGAAGTTTGCCATATATCCGACATAGATCATGTGAGCTATAACATGGAATCTTGTGTCTATTCAATACTAAAAAAGATATGTCCGTACTTGCCAAGGTAAGAACCATGAGGTGAGCTAAAATAGATCCACTAGCTAATGTCTCTATGGGACAATCATCCTATGGTGACACATAGTTTACGGGATATAGGTAATCGTTGCTAGTCCACTCGATACTAAGTACAACATCCCATGGAATAATCTTTAATCATATTCTTTTCATCATCCATGGAAAGACACAATTAAGCAACCAATCCAAGCTAAAGTCATATTATCATCCATGGAAAGGTACAACTAAGCAACCAATCCAAGCTAGAGATCATTTAGAATAACTCATTAATCTTGATTCAATTTAGGTGAGAAAACCTTTCAACCTTATGAATCCTTTATGTGAGAAATCCTTTTAGAACAACATTGATACTTTACTCTCAAATCATTCTCAAACCATTTACATCAACTTCATCAAAATATGCATATCTTCCTAATTTCATCTTTCATAGTTCATAAGTTTCATCATGAGTTCGTAGTCTAAAAATTATGGATCATTCATGAGTTCATATTAATTCAACTTAAATTCATGTAATTACTTCAATTCATGCACAAAAAGATAGAAACCAATCAATTGAATCATAATTGAAAAGAACCCATGAAGATTGAATAAAACCTTAAATTTGATTTGAGAATCTAACTTGTAAAACTTCAAGATTTTACCTATGGAGGGAAAGGACTCCATAGGTGAATACTAATATACCTTAGTGATCAATGCCCACAAGGTAATTGGAGTTCTTGAAGCCAAACCTAGCCTTTTCCTTCCTTAGCTCTTGAGAGGATTTTGGGGGTGATCTTGGAGGGAATTTAGGAATTTAGGAGAATGATTTAGAATGGGTAGTTTTAGGACTTAAAAGACTTATATAGGGCCTGAAATAGAGGCTAAAATGATATGGTTTTGGTATTAAACACCTAGGTAAAATACCCAAAAACCTCTTAAAATAATTGCCAACCCCTTTCTATGGTTTGGATTGACGGACCGTAGTCCTGGTCAACCGTAGAAAAGTTTAGAAACCATTTAACTTGGACCAATTTTTGAAGGAACCTGTCTACGGCTCGTTGGTCTTCTTACAGTCCGTGGACACCAACCGTAGAAACCAACTTAACCTTTAAAATTTCATTAAGTCTGGGACCTACCTACACGATCAATCTACGACTCGTACAGAGGTTGACGGGCCGCTCTGGTCAACCATCGAATGAGGTAGTGAAACTTGATTTTTCCAAAAATCTACTCTAGGTCTACGATTCCCTTCCTGCAGTCTGTAGGTTGAACTCGTAGAACTAGTTTCAAACAAATTTTCTACATTATTCTTTTCCTTTCAACTTTCCAACTTCCCATGTGTTACAAGAAATGTCACAAATAACCTTATCACTTTTAACTTTAACTAACAATTCATCAATTGGAGATGCAACATAAAATGAAAAATCTAATCCTAAGTCATTTATGTAATCTCTCAATTCAAAATAAGACATTCTATTAGTGTCTACCTCTAAGAATTCAGTCACAGACCCACCAAAATAATTAGGTGGGGTACCAAACACAATTTGCCCCCCATGATACCATCTCAAAGTTATAAGAACAAATGACATAGTAACTAATTTCTAAAAACACAGTTGCAAACAGATCTCAACAACAATAACAACAAACACAACAAGGAAAATATGCATCATCTGATACAAGCCAACTTCCCAATAATGCAGATGAATAATATACACAACAACATCAAGATAACAAAGAAAATACGCATGAATAATATAATAAGATAATAAAGGAACCAACAACTAATCACTAAAAAATTCACTACTATATAAAAAATATTTTTTTTTTCTAACTACTCACCTATGAGCCTTCCACTTCTCCGTTCCGACACCACTATTTAACAAATTACAACAACGATGTAACCAATTTTTTTCACCTCTAGTTCCTCAGGGTTTTGATTGGTTGAAGAGAGAGACGAGGATATATCAAATTCCTTAGGGTTATGGGTTAAGGGTTAAAATTTGAGTGGGTTAGGGTAAAACCGGACCTTTGTTAAATGGATTGGAAAAATAATTAATAATGATATTTTAATTGGAGGTGGCACACACGCGCCTAGTTTGAGATCACGGATGGTGTCAAAAGGGTGTATTTATTGTGCTTTTGGATGGTTTCATGGGGTAATAGAACCCATGAAACTTAATGTGTCTACTTCAAAAAAAGGTCTAAGTTTGATAGGGTAATTATGTTTTTTTCTCATTATTTCTTGCCTCCTAACATTTCTTTCTATATTTTAGCATCTCCTACTTCCATAATATGATTTTTCTATGTAACTTTGACCATAATCTCAACAAAAAACAAAAAAAAATACGATCTCAATAAACAGGATGATACATGGTTATTATTCTCCCTATTTCAATTTGTTTGTCTTAGTAACTATTTGACTTAGGGTTGTCAAATGGGTGGCCTCGGTAAAAATTGAAGATGATAGAATGAGTTGAAATAAAAATTGGGTTGGATCTTGACTGCCCGAGTATACTTTGGGCTCAAATGGGCTAAAAGTTGAGTTGGGTCATAACCCACTCAATTTGACCCGCTTAATCTCAATAATTTTAACATATTATTATTTAATTTTTATAACCAAAATTTTAATTTTAACTGAAGAAAATTTAATCGACTTCTTTATTAAAAGAAATATTCTTACTTACGCTCACTCTTCCAAGACTTTTTCTCGTAAGTCAGTCTATTCAACTTTTTCTTGCAAATCCTCTCTTTTCCGCTTATGACTATGATTGGGTCTTGCACTGGTAGAACCTGGTGAATCAGGCTTCCTGCTTTCCTTCCTTCTCGAGCCTTATATTATATAAGATATTCAATTTGTGAAGTTGATTGTGTGACTTATTAGCTTGATTTCATAAGTGAGCTAAATTGAATAGATAGTGAGAAAAGTTTTTTTGTGATTCAAGTAGCTAGTAAGCAAAATGCTATAAATTGATAGATAAATACTAAAAGATATGAAATAGATAGTAATTCATACCTTCAATATAGGAATATACATTACATCCATGTAAATAAAGAATCTTAAAATGAGTTGAAATTGGAGATTAAATTGGGCTCAATTGAGGATTCTCTTAAAATGGGTTAAGACTTGAATGAGTTGAGATTAAACCCAATTCAAATTATCTTGAACCCAACCCTTAAAATTCTAGGCGGGTTGAGTGGATTACCTATATGTGGGCTCATTTTTGACACCCTTAATTTGAATAATCAAATGATATTTTCTTTAACCACAATTTGTTCATGTACTTTCAAAATATTTTGATTTGTTAGCTATTGTAACTTATAACACTTATGAGGTAGTTTCTTAATATATAAATTTATTTCAAAATAATTTAAAAATTATGTTCGAATTCACACAAACATACGGACAATAGTTAGTTTTATCCCTATACTCCAAATCAAACAAAACAAATTGAAACACAAGAGCGAACAATCCTAAGTGATTTTTCTATTACAAAAAGTAATTTAATGACTTTAATACTTACTTTAAAATAAAAGTTGAATCAGGATATATGAAATCACAACAATTTAAGTGATCACAATAAAACCAAACACATATAGTTGAAATGATCAATGTTAGTAAATACTCATCATATGTAATTAATTACATGTATCAAAAGAAAACAACAATTAATAACATTTAACAAGACATTAGTATTGATTTTTTGGTATTTTATACTAATGATCATACAAATCACCATGAATACATGAGTTCTAAGTCTTTTGGAAAAGGGTTGATATAGTTTGCAAAATAGAAGCCAGTTTCCATAACCAACCAATAACATATACCACCACGACCTTTACACTTTCCTGATAAGTGTTTATCAAAAACATAAAAGGCTATGTTCTGGTTAATCCAAACAAATTCACACTTGAACTTAGTTGATTGCGAAATATTTTCGCGAAAATGCCAATGGAAGCCATGAGGACCAGGAGGAAGAAAATGAGTTCCCAAATCATCATCCGAGGACCAACAATGGAGGAATAAAGGATCCGTACCAGAAGGGAGGGCACTAACAACCCATACTTGATAGCGACTTAGAGCACCCTTAGAAGAATTAGTTGCAACAACTACTCCATTCAAGGACAAGACAAATAAAAATGGAAAGATTAAATTAGTGATGTAAAAATTCATGTTGGAAAAAAAAAATGTCCTCTTGTAATGTCAATACTCACAAGATGAGAGGATATTTATATATATTTTGGGAAAACATGTACCTATAAAGTCAAACAACTTTAGATGACACAATTTATGCCCAATTTAGTGATGATAAGATCTTTAGGCATTATTAATTTTTCACATTTATGTTATTGGAAATAGTGACAAGTTTTAATTAAAGTAATAGTTAAAATTTGATTTGACCAATTGTCTGATAAAATTATCCCATAAAATCAAAACTGGTCCAAATTTGAATGGAGTATTGACTCAATTATTTATTAGCTTAACCCAACCCATTTTGTCCGAAGTTTTGACCAAAATAAGCTATTTTAAAAATCAATTCACCAAATTAATACGCTTTTTAAATTTTTTACAAAAGTAGTATAAACGTACTCCATGGTAACGTTTTAGGTTATTTTTATTTTAAAAATTCAACGGACAAAAATTGACGGTGCTGACGACTTTAAATGAATAAACGTTACTGTGAGTAACATTTTAGATGTAAAACGTTACTCACAATAACGTTTATTGAGAATCCAATCACGTCAACCCTGCAAATGCAGAATCAAATCCTACAAATTTAAAACGTTACTCATAGTAACGTTTTACACCTAAAATGTTACTGTGAGTAACGTTTTCGGTGTAAAATGTTACTATGAGTAACATTTACTAAGAATCTAATCACGGGTCTTCGACTCCTGCAAATTTAGCTATAAAACGTTATTCAAAGTAACGTTTTACCTAAAAAACGTGAGTGTCAGTTACAACACTCTGTTAAAGTCATATTCCTCCATTTTTTTAAACTGACCACATGTGATTATAAAATAAATGTTGTTGTAAGGAATGTTTTCAACAAAACTTTTACTTGTGTTGTCCATTGTTAAAATAATATTCACAAAACTTTATCAGGTATGAATTAAGTAAGTCAAATTTATCATATTATGTTATATTCTTACTATAGCTTTAAAATTATTTTACTAGAACTTAACATAATATGATAAACTTGACTTATTTAATTCATACCTGATGAAGTTTTGTGAATATTATTTTAACAATGGGCAACACAAGTAAAAGGTTTGTTGAATATTATTGAAATATGCAAAACATTTCTTATAGCAATATTTATTTTATAATCACATATGGTCAGTTTAAAAAATGGAGGAATATGACTTTAACAGAGTATTGTAACTGACAGTCACGTTTTTGAGGTAAAACGTTACTATGAGTAACATTTTATAGCTAAATTTGCAGGATTTATTCTAAATTTGCAGGAGTCGAAGACCCGTGATTGAATTCTTAGTAAACGTTACTCACAATAACATTTTAGGTGTAAAACGTTACTATGAGTAACATTTTAAATTTGCAGGATTTGATTCTGCATTTGCAAGGTTGACGTGATTGGATTCTCAATAAACATTGTGAGTAACGTTTTACACCTAAAACGTTACTCACAGTAACGTTTATTCATTTAACATCGTCAGCTCCGTTAGTTTTTGTCCGTTAAATTTTTAAAATAAAAATAACCTAAAACGTTACCATGAAGTACGTTTATACTACTTTTGTAAAAAAAATTAAAAAGTGTATTAGTTTGGTGAATTGGTTTTTAAAATAGATTATTTTGGCTGACAAAATGGCACAACATAACAACCTACAGACTAAATTAGCAATAAATAGCTTATTATTAAATTTTTAGCAAGAAAAAGACTTAATTTTATTTATTTGGCATTCAATAGTTATTTTTCTTTTTCTTAAAAAATGTATTTTTGTTCTCCTTACTTTTCTCTAAACACACGTTTGATTGCTGCTTTTTTTCTTGAAAAGAAAAAATTATTGTTTTATTATCCCTATTTTATCTCTCTTTTTATTTGTCACTCGTTTTAAAATAGAGTTCTTCTCTTTTTTTTGTCTCCTTTTTCTCTTTCTAGAATTCTTTTTTGGTTCTCTCCCTAATTTCAATTCTTCTCCTTAATTCAATGTATTTATGAAAATCAGATTTAACAATATGTTTATTCATGGATACTTCTAAAAATCATCTTTTATATATAATCTTGGTCTTGTCCAATTAATTGCCGAATTACATGATTTGTGGAATTGAAATTTTTTCAATTTTGTTTTTGCGAAAATTTAGGTTATTCAACCTTTTTTTTGTTTTCTTTCTAAAATCTTTTTCATATGTATATTTGCTTCTCTTCTAAATTTCTCTTCTATGCAAATAAGATATAACTGTATGTTTATTGATTGATCCTCCCAAAAATTTCTTTTAATATATAATTATATAGCATTTCTTGCTCAATTAATTTTAAAATTTCGCGATTTGTGGAATTAAAGTTTTTAAAACTTTTTTTGGCAAAACTTCAGGTTATAGTATTTGAAAGTTTTGTTCTCAATTTCATGGATAAGAAAGATTCTCGTAAGATCCTCGTAAAAAATCAGACTGTTGATTTTGATGAATACAAACCAATGTATACATAGTGCAGTTACCGTATACTTAAACAAAATCACATGTACAATTTATGAATAAAATTGAATTTATATATGTATCATACTAATCTCATTCTTGTATTCATTATAGTAATACCTATAATTGATGGTAATATTCTTATGTAGACATTATAAAGTATATGTATACATGCTACAGTTATAGTATACATCAATAAAATTTACACGCCTATTTTTATGAATATTTTTTTGTGTATACATATAGTATTTTCTTTATGTATACATTATGTAATTGCAACTTTAATTATTGTATAATTTATGCATACGTATTATTAGAGTTTCTAATAAAAATCATTGCCACTTAATATTATTTGATTAATTATTGTCAATTATTTGATAATTAATACACGTTAACTGAGCATGAATAATACATTTTCTTACCTTAAAAGTAGTCACAATCTTTTAAAAAGTTATTGAAAGAATTTTTAAAAATCTGTTCCTTAAAAGTTGGTGTAACCTTTTTTTAATGGGTTAATTAATAAATATATATTTTTCACTTCTTAAAAGTAGGCAATCGGTTTTTAATAAACTAATTATTGTTGATTGGTAAAAAAAATAATTCATAAAATTACAATCAAATTTATCTTTATATTTCTGTAAATTGCGTTAATATTTTTTTAAATAGACGGATAAATAAAGTTGAGTTTGAAAATTTAAAGAAATTGAAAAGCTATCTTCCTCAATTATATGAGTTAAAAACAAGAAAGAAAAATAATCCCACATCTCCTTAATTAATGCCGGTTGGTTGCACATTATTAAAAGAAAAAAACTATAAAAAGTTGGTTTTATTTCTTTTAGGCTAATACGTGCTAAGTTTTTTTAGACTATTAATTGCTAATTAATATTGGGCTAATTGTATATAATAGTTGTATGTCTGTGTTAATTCCTCGTCATGTCTAGCCCAAATGGATTCATAAAAAATCATGTCAAGATATTTTCAAAAGTCATCTGATTAAGGTAGAGAGAAGTGAGAAAGCTTATTATTTCTCTTGAGGGATGAAACACAATGAATGAAAACCCCTCTCTTTATAGGATAATAACATATGTGGTCACAAAGCAAGTAGCTTTTCTCCTTAAAAATAACAAAAGGAGTTAACTTTAATACATAAAATATATTTAGAACAGTCAGCCTTAGATGTATATTTGATAGATAATGTGACTCATTTAAACCTTACAAGAAAAATCTAATTGGAAAAAGTCTGGCGAAGAAAAATATGTTCTTTTTAGAAGGTTAATTAGAATCGATGTATAGTGTCGAACAAGTAGGTGTAAATATTGAGTTTTACAGGAGTGAAGTACACATCGAATAATATGTATTTTGGATGCCTCATTGAAAATCCCAAGGAATATTTAGTGGGACAAAAAATTTCCAAGTGAAAAGACATCATGTATTAACTCCTTCGATGAGAGCATTAATTCAAAAACATTAATCTTTGAATCTCAATCTTGTGCTCCATCTTCTCGAAATTTACAATTGGTAGAAACTTGGTGAAAAAATCAACCATATTATCACCTAAAGAAATATGTTGCTCATTGACATCACTATTCCTTTAGAGATCTATTTGCAGAAAAACATTGGTGAAATGTGTTTCATTCTATCTCTCTTTAGAAAAAAAATGTGCTTCATTCTACTAATAAATATGAATGTAGAAGAAAGTAATAATAACGTTTGATTAATGAAGTTCTTGCCATAGAATGTTGTTTAATCCGTAATAATCTACTAAAACTATGAAGTAAATCCTAGAAACTAAGAACAATAAATTTTAATCTCTACGACTAAGTTGTAATCCTTCAACTAATGATTTGTAACCTACTTTGACTGGGTCAAATCTAGTACGACAGACAAGGGGGTTGCGGTATGGGGCCCATCACGCAGGGCTCTGCCTCACAACGCAAGGTCCATATCGGTCCTTGTCTCTTTTTATTGAGTTTGTGAAGTTTAGATCTAATATAGGTGTGGCAGGAGGCTCATCTCATGGTCCTTTCTGTAGCTATTTTTATTCTATTTTAGTCCGGATTACTTCGCTTTCCATTTTGATCCATCCTATGGGTCTTTTCTTGCTCTTTTTAGAATGAAATTAACCTAATCATGACTATTAGTTCATCACAATATATCATCAATAAACACAAGGATATTCACATGACTATATTCAAAACTTGGTGTGTGAAAGCATAAATACACCAATTCACACTTAGATCTGGAGTTTACTCGTTCAAGCACGACATTAAAATCCAAGACTTATCATGCAAACATCACAACTACTAGACTGATACTTTATTCCATATAGAGGGGCAACATGCAAAGATAAGTGCTATCATAATCAAAGAATTACTCGTTTTTCACTCATCATATGTATAGTATAAAAATGACATGAGCATATCAATTCCTAACTCCCACAAAGAAATTCAAGACATTACTAAGTTAATTAAAGCATAGAACTAGTTATAAGATCACAAGGACTTTTCTGGGTAGAAATGTTAGCTAAGGGACGGATCAAAATTATTTGGTTACAAATAGTGACTACTCTTTCCTATGAACTTTAAGACACTGGAAAGATAAAGAAGCTCTTCTTTCTTGTTCCACCTTACTTTCAACTTACTACGACACATTCTCCTTTTCCTTTCATTCTCATTTGGGATATTTCTCTTTTCTTCACTAGTTAGTTGCTATGATGACGCTTTTCACTCTGTATTTTTTTTCTTTTTCTCACACTTCTCAACTTTTTATAGTCAAGTCATATAGAAAATACTTCTTTTCTGCTCTCATTCTTTGTTTCCACCAAGAAAAGATATTTGCATAACTTGGTCACTATTTTCCATCTCCTGTTGACCACCTAACCTTACTCCTCTAAATTTATTCACCACTTTCTTTCTCATCTCCCTTTTCATCTCTAAATCATTCAACTAAAAGTTCATTAAAGACGTTTGGACCAAACTCTGAGGCTAATCAACAAAATATAACTAGGCCACGTAATATGGTTGTTCAAAGAAATAGGCTAATAGACTCAAAAGGATTAACTAGGAAATATGTATAGGTAGGTATTACAATATAGTTAAAATATAGGTTTAAACAAGAAATTCCTTGATAACATGAAACAATAAACACAAAGTTTGACTTTCACACACAAAAAAAGTTATAGATGGTTTAACATAAATGAATGCACAAATACTCACTACACATGACATATTAACAGTTTCAAACTTAGTTACCTAATACTCTAGCCTTTACAACTAACCTATTGAATGTTATGAATTATTAAGACCTATTTTTGTTTTAGAGTCTTATTATAGATATTTCATGATTCTACACTTAAGTGCTCCTATCTTTTTATGCTATTCCGAAGAATAAACTCCTATTAAATCTAGTGAAATCCTCTTTTAGAGTACCATAATACTATTGATGGACTTCATTATTCTAAAGTTTCTAAGACTTAAAAATCTAAGATAATCCTAAAAATCTATAAAAAAAAAAGTATAGTCAGTTCAAAGGAACTATTCTTAGAAGAAGTATCAGAAATAAAAGTCGAGGAACCCAAAATAAAAGAAAATCAATAGAAACGGAAGACAATACAACAACATAAACTAACATCTTATAAAACCTACAAATATAGTAATTCAACCCAAATTATCTAACATAAAAATCTGACAACCACGACCATAAGTGTTAATAGTAGCAATATCCCTAAAAAATAAAAACCAAATAGTACAACTTGATAATGAATACTACAGAGGAAAATGAAAAAGGAATAAACCCTATGAAATATAAGAAAAGGCAATACATAGGGAAATCTACAATGTTTCCTTCATCCCACACTTAAATCATCACATTGTCCTCGGTGATCAAGACAAAAAAGGAACAAGTTGGATAAGAGAAAAGAATAACTACCTGGTCCAATCATACTCCCTGTTTGAGTCTTCCTCTTTCTCTCCATCAGACCTATAGTTTGAGTCCTCTTATACACACTCCTCCTCAGTGGTAACATGATCATAACAACTCCTCGAAATCTAGGACAATGTGATAAAGTCTCTAGGCACTAGTGCTAAGTGGATAACCATGGTAGAGATGTTGTACCTCTGCCTCTATAGGAGTTCATCCTCTATAACTCAGCTACAACATAACTATGCCGTGCATGTGGCAATGGTAGCTATATGTCTGAGCATTGCACTTGGAAATAGTAAATGTTGGCTCATGCCGGGTGTTTGGTTCCTTTGATTGCCATCACGTCCATTCCTGTGGCACTCTAAGGTAGTAAGTAGTCCATGTATTCCTCCTATATGAGATATCCTCTCAAGAATTGTGTCATGAAGCTACCAAAACTCTACCTAATGTGTCTTTTTGCTCTCCTTAAGAACTCCCTCTACATTAATGGGATCCTAACCATTAATTAAATCATAAACCATATATACATACCTTATCTCGGGTGAAGTGGGTCATGTGTATCCTAGGAATGAGGAAATTGCAAATTATGTGTAGCTAGACTCTAGCTTCTCCATTCAAGTGAGCAAAGGGGAAAGTGTGATGGGTCCCTTCACTTGGTGGAGGGTTAACCTTGCGTTTGATCTCGGGCCACATAGTATATGTAAAATGAATTAGTATGGAGGACTTGCGTTCCCTCTCTCAAATGGGACCGGATCTGCTATTAGTGCATGCAGAAGATCACATAGTGCTCCAAGTTTGAAGGTGAGAGTTTGGCCTCAGATGAACACTTTATTGCTTCTTATTCAAGGGGGGTTCCAATTAGAATAAAATTCACTTACTATTTTAAAGTTGGGATCATTGAAGATAAAGTATAATCACAATGCATGTATACTAGCAATGATAGTGAGCATCTCGGCAACAAGGCTCTCTCTGCCCACCCTTTCATCTGGGTAGTATCTTGCCTTTTTTTTTCTTCTACTAAACCATTCTATACTTTCTTCCCTATCAACGTAACAAATGCCAAATTGTCGTGATGGTCCTCTTAAACCATATAGATGTGGGTTGGTCTTTTTGTGTCTTCTTGGGGGTTTCTTCTGGAGGACTCAATTTCATCCTTATCCTTACCTCGTTGTGACTCATTGTACCTGAGAATGAAAAACATGTCAAATTCTAGTTTAGATAACTAGCAAAGTAAGGTTTTAACTTTTGGGCCACCCCCTAAATAATTTGCTAGCATGCTACTAGTGTAGTTAGTTAGGTACTCAGACTTCCCTAACTATTTTTTTTATTAATCCTAAGTAACCATTTTCAACAGTTTGGAGTTGTTTTTATCAACCCATCAAGATAATCAAGAAATTTCATAATTTAGGTCCTTAATCTCACACTTTCTAAGAATATTCAAGTATTTTCATCAATACCCAATAAAGTTCTAGCAAAACCCACTAATTTAAAATAGAAATCAAATGTACAATGTTAATTTTTAATGAATTTAAGGAACTAGGGCACAATTGAAGGGTTTAGGCAAAAAAATCCTGAAACAATAAAGCAATCTTAACAATAGAAACATACCTTGATGCTTGTACAGTAGATTGAAGAAGAAAATTTATGAATTTGGGGTGTGCTTGCGATGTTCTTGAGAGAAAGTGATCAGTTTGTCGGCAACATGGGTAAGTAAATAAGGAAAATTAAAATAGGGGTTCCAGGTTCGGTTGACTCATAAATACTAAGTGAAAATCTAATAGACCCACAACGGGCATGGAATGAGGTTTATCACCGACCTTGGTGGTGCACACTGCAAGGCCCAACTCGGGTGTCCCCTGTTTTTCTCAGTATCTGAACTTTAGTTCAAAGATAGTCGTGGCACAACCCTCTACACACAAACATGGTGTCCATAAGACGAGGCTCGGTGCATTTACTTGAAATTTTTTGTTTTTGCCACTTCCTTTTTCCCATCCTTTCTTCTTTGTTTGCTCAATACCTAAAACCTGCAAATTACTAAGTATAACGGTTAGCAGGGTGGGTGCATCCCACCAAGAGCCTTATTTTCGATCGTGGCACAACTCGTATTTTTTGTCCTAATCTATTGCAAATATTGAGTTGCCTCTCGAGCAACGTTTTATTTAACATCACAACATAATGATACTTTAACCTAATCTGTCGGCCCATGGATTAAAGGAGCCTCACAAAAGTGGCATACACATAACTTACTTCCATTTTAAATTATATTATTCATTCCCCTTATGAAATTGGCATATCACTCATGACCATACCGGGTTACATTATTTAACACTTTTATGACTTTCTCCTTCGACATGTTGTTCATTTTTTTCTCTCACTACAATAATCGCTAGTTCTTGACCTATTGGATTCAGTGATATTCAAAATACGTTCAGAATAATTGACTCATTCAACTCATGATCCTAATGTGTCCATAGTCTTCTAAACTTTCCCATGCATTCGATAGTAGACACTCTCCAGTTGTAGTTGTCTGTAGAACAAGATGCTATTGACAGCTTGCATTATTCCAGCTACTAAACTCCACTCGTGAATGAAGATATGGAATTGTTTTGGTCATGAGTCAATCTCATCCAGTTGCCATGTTTTGAACCATGCTTCAACTTCACCTATAAGATAGTACACAAACATGTTAAGTTTTAACATTTCGTCAGATAGTACTGCCTCATATGTTTAACACAAATTCTCATAAAGTGTCTCTAGTGTTGGAGTGATCGCTCTCGCAAGGGCTGCAGAATAACCCTAGACTCTTGAGATCCCTTTAAATTGAGTCTTGTAAAGAAAGCAATGGTACTTTGGGTTTGTTAGCTTCTGATTCTAATGTAATGTTCCTCCATAAATCCCCACAGTGCATTGGTGTGGAAGATGCTTTGTAGACCGTGAAAGTCATATGTTCATCATAGACTTTCATAGGCAGTGGCAGATCCATGATTTTGTTCAAGTGGGTTCAAATTATAATGAATCATAACAGTAGTAACAATTATCATATATTTTTCTATTCCCATAATTAGCCCCAAAAAATGTTTTGATGTGGTATTTTGAGTCTAAAATAAATGACAAAGTGTATATATCACTTTTCTTTTATCACTCAAGTGTACGACATCTGCCTTGCTTAGATCCCTTTTTTCCTAATCTAATGAAATAATACACCGTCTGCCTTAGTAGTCTCAAATAAGGTGTGCATGCATGCCTCTTTAGTAGGTGATTCACTACCCAAGCAAAGAAAAGACTGGATCAAAAGGGGTACTATGAGTCATCTGTCCCACACATC
Source organism: Solanum verrucosum (assembly GCF_900185275.1). Taxonomy (NCBI): domain Eukaryota; kingdom Viridiplantae; phylum Streptophyta; class Magnoliopsida; order Solanales; family Solanaceae; genus Solanum; species Solanum verrucosum. The sequence goes on from NW_026020211.1 coordinate 662,522, forward strand.
TAATAAGCTCGTGTTGTTCACCAGTTTCCCTGACTAGACCAAAAGAGCAATTCAGTCGATACAGAGGTGTGCTTGAAGTGGGGGGGAGTGTGATGTCCCTATTAGGTTGGGGCCTTCTCCATAAGGCCCCACCATCAAAGCATAAGCGCCCTCTTGCTACTCATATGTGAGGCGAAGTCCCTTGATCTCTAACCAGGATCACTTCCACACCTATAATGTTCGTGATCGATTCACAGATTTATATAAACTCATATTCTCCTTGTACCTTCGAAAATATGGGTATTGAGTTGATGTTCAATTTAAAAAGAAAAAAGTAATCAAACAAAACAATAACATTTCATAACAAAAAAATATACCATGTAAACAACTACTAATAATAAGATTGAATTTTCTCACATATCTTCTATTTAAAATGTTGAGAATTAATCTTATTAATAACAATAAGAATGTAGTAATTTTGAATAATCATAAATAAAATAAGAAAATAATTTAGTAAAATGAATAAATAAATAAAAACACACTAACCCAACCTTCATGTATACCGAGGAAGAAATTTGTTTTTTCACACAACTTGGTATTTTACAGAAGAATTTAAACGAAGTACAATTGCATTTTTTAAAAGCTATAAGCCAATTTCAAATAATAAACTTAAATGGAAAACTGATCTAGCACTATAATGGTGTAGATCTATTAATTAATTAACTTCTGGGACCCACCACTAGTGACTTAAAAAAAACTAAAACGTGTAGAGATTTTGTACAAAATGAGATTCGATCCCTCATCTTTGTGGTTGAATTGACCCCGCTAAAACCACTAAGCTATGCTTCGCCTTAGTGTCTACTTTCATTTTATTTACTTATTCAAATTACATATTGAATTCATACATGTAAGAAGCAAAAAATTTCGACGAAGTGGGTTCAAGTGAACCCGCCTGACCCAACGTAGGTCCGTCCCTGCTCATAGGTACATTCCCTACTCTTACATTAATTAGTGCTCGCCTAGTAGCTAAGAAGGGACGTCCTAAAATGACTGGTATCTTAGCATTTTCTTCAAAGTCTAGAATTATGAAGTCAGTGAGAACAATGGACTTCCCCACTCTTATGTGAACATCCTCAATTATTCCATTTATTAGTGCCAAATGGGATCTATTCGCCAATAGAAAGGTGATGCATGTTGGTTGGACGCCGTTCTCCTAGGCCAAGTGAGAAGGTTATGGATCAACCTGCCCAAGTATACGAGGCCCAAGTCAGTAGGGGAATTGAGAGTGGGTCTGGCAGAATTAGGAAAAGTCATCGAATTAAACAGCCCAATAAAAAGCTACAAGGCTATGTCTTAGGCTAAAGGGGAAAACAAGCACGTGAGAAGCATAGAAACGACAAGAAAAGTCTGTTATATGCAGCAGCATTATCAGAGTAGTGGGCAAGCAAGAAGTGATAGCATCTTATTTCTTCTAAGTTCTCTCACCTCCTTCTATCTTGTTGTTTAGTATTTCTTTCCTACCACAACTGCTGCTCATTGAGAGCAAAACTATCCAATTTCACTACTGTATTAGTTCTTCTTGAGCAATCAAATTAAGTGTTGCTATTGTTCCTTTATTTGGGTTGAAGTTTGTTCTAGAGAAAATTTTTCAGTAAAAATATTTTTCTTCATGCCAAATGCATCTTAATACTTTGAATACTTAATCAAATAATTTGAAATCAACAATTAAAGATGAACATTAAATCTGAATACTTTCAAGCACAACTACAAAAATACCGACCAAAACATTTATCTTAAAATAGTTAGGTATATATTTATTTATTATTAATCGAAAAGGTCATATTGATCTCATTTTATTAAAATCTTAAAAGTTGTTTCCCCTCTTTCTTTTCTTTTTTTCCCTCCTATCTTTTTCTTTTTCACTGTGATCAACCATAAAAAAATTATTGTAAGCCTATGTACATTGATTGAAGCTCGACAAGAAAATTGAGAACATTATTTAATGAATTTGTGAATAAATAAATAAAATATGAAATTGGAGTTTTCTCAAAACTTTCTTCTTCTTTTTTGTTTGTATTTGAATGGAGTACTTTTTGCTTTGTTATTTTGGCGATAATTTTTTTTTACCAATCTTTTATTTATCATGACAAAAATTTAAAATATCTCTAAATTTTCCTACTTATTCTTTGTTTTTAGTTGGAAGGATAACATTGAATGGAGCTTCTCCTCCTTCACAATCTGATCTTAGATTTTATTTTTTTTGTTTGGAATTTTTCAATCACTTTGTTGGTGCCTCCTCCGGCATTAACAAGAACTTTTGAAAAAATGACAATAATGGCATCATATGTGTTGAGATCAGAAGCTTTGGAAATTGAGAAACTTCATTGAAGAATTGGAGCTCAGATCGAGAGAAAATAGAGAGATGAATTTGTTGAATTCCAACTGATTCAATTGATTGAGGAAAACAGAATACAACACAACGTTATTTATACAATATGAATCAGAAATATCTAGAAGCCTAACTAACAAAGTAACTAACTTGACAGCTGGAAAATTTGCAACTAACTATTAGACTAATAACGAGCTACAACAACTAATCAATACTTTAGAACTAATTCTGAATTTACATAATATCAATACCCCCCCCCCCCCCCCCCCTCAAGTTGGAGATGAAGAATGCAGAGCAACTTGTCCAACAGGGCACAATGTTTTACTCCAGTAAGGGACTTTGTAAGAATGTTTGTTAATTGATCAACAGGGCTGATGTGATGCAATGTAATGAGACCTTCTTGAAGCTTTGTTCTCATAAAATGACAATCCACTTCTATGTGCTTCGTACGTTCATGGAACAATGTATTCTTGGCGATGTGAATAGCTACTTGACTATCACAATGTATAAGAAAGGCCCCATGACTAGGCACAGTTAATTCCACGAACAACCTTTGCAACCAGACCAGTTCTCCCACTACTTTTCTCAGTGACCTATACTCAGCTTCAGCCGAAGAGAGGAAAATTGTTTCTTGTTTCTTAGATTTCCAACTAATAGGGCTTTCACTTAGCAGCACAATATAACCAGTGACTGACTTCCTTGAGTCGGGGAAAGCAGCCCAATCAGAGTCACAATAAGCATTCACTCTGTAATTTGGAGAAGGGGACATGAAAACACCTTGGGTAGGATCCTTTTTGAGATACCTAAGCATGTGAAAAACAACACGTAAATGAGGTTCCCTGGGATCCTGCATAAACTGGCTGAGAAATTGTATACGATATGCTAGATCAAGTCTGGTATTGGTAAGAAAATTTAATTTTCCAACCAACTTTCTATAGTAAGTAGGATCATCCAGTATTTTTCCTTCATGAGTTCGCCATTTGACAGTGGGATCAAGAGGAGAAGTTAGTGGATCAACATGGTCACAATTGAACTCTTTGAGAAGGTCCAAAACAAACTTCCTATAAGAGATGAGAGTCCCATCTGTCTTGTATAGAATTTCCAAACCCAGAAAATAATGCAATCTACCAAGGTCTTTAATTTTAAAGTGATGATAAAGGAAGTGTTTCAGTTCATTTATCTCATCAATGTTTGTTCCTGTAAGAAGAATATCATCAACATATACACCTAGGAATACTACAGAAGTACCTTTCTTTCTATGAAACAAGGAATAGTCATGTAGAGAATGAGTGTAGCCTCGTGTGTTCAGAGCCTCAGTCAACTTTTCATACCACTGTCAGTTGGCCGGCTTCAATCTATACAATGACTTGTTAACTTTACATACCAAACCTTTATAAGGGGCAGTCAAAATAGGAGGCATATCCATAGACACTTCCTCATGCAAGTCTCTATGAAGGAATGCATTATTGACATCTAGTTGGTAAATATTCCATTGTTTCTTTGCAGCAATGGCAACCAGTGTCCTCACAATTGCCATCTTGACGACAGGAGAAAATGTTTCAGTGTAATGGATGCCATGATGTTGAGTGTAACCTTTTACCACTAATCTAGCTTTGTATCTTTCCACACTCCCATCTGCCTTGTGTTTGATTTTATAAACCCACCGACATCCAATGGCCTTTTAGTCAACTACTAAGGATGTTAGGGTCCACGTATTATTATCATGTAATGATATGAATTGTTGTTTTCCACATAGGATCCATAGTTGCCACCTCATATGAACTAGGCTCACAGTCATGAGAAACATTCATCACAAGGGACTGACTGTGATAAGCTAAATCATCATATGAGATGTAATGTTTGAGGGAAAAATAGGCATTGACTGAAGCAGGATGTGTAAGGGAATTGGAAGGTGGTAATATGTGCACATAATCAGACAAATGTTGAGGTACTTTATGTGTCCTATGTGATTTCCTAAGTGTGGGAGAAACGGAGTGTGAAGTGTTAGCAAGAGAGGAGTTTGGAGGGTTAATTGAAGGTGATGGAAGAGGAGATGAGAGTACAGGTGACAGAGGTTGATTAATGTCACTTTCAATTCCCAGATTACTTTGTACAAAAGCTGAACTATTGTCATGAAAATTCATGGAGTGGTCATTAGGAAAAACTGAGTGGAAAGGAGATGAGGGGAAATTGGTGATATCATTGGTCATGGTAAAGGGAAAAATGGTCTCATAAAAAACAGCATCCTTTAAGACATGGATTTTCTTGGTGGCAAGACTTAGCACTTTGTAACCTTTTGTACCTGAAGGATATCCAATGAAAACATGTGGAGTAGTCTTTGGGTCAAATTTGGTTCTATAGGGCTTAGGAATTATAGGATAACATAGACAACCAAAACTCTTCAAATGAGAGTAAAGAAGTTTATGCTGATGTAATGTTTCATATGGGCATTTGTTATTTAGAGGAGCAGAGGGTAATCTGTTTATTAGATAGGTTGAGGTTAGTATACATTCACCCCAGTATTTTATTGGAAGTTTTGACTGGAAAAGGAGGGCCCTTGCTTTCTCAAGAATGTATTTGTGTTTTCTCTCTACTACCCCATTTTGTTGTGGTGTGTATGGACATGACTTTTGGTGAAGAATTCCTTTGGATTGGAAAAACATAACTGACTCATTGTTGGTGAATTCAAGACCATTGTCTGATCTTATTGTTTTGAGAGTGGTTTTAAATTGGTTCTCAACCATGGTAACAAAAACCTTAATAACATGCAGGGCATTACTTTTGCTACTAAGTAGATGTGTCCAAGCAGATTTGCTAAAGTCATCTACTAAGGTGATGAAGTATTTGAAGTTATCATGTGTGGTTGTTTGGTAGGGACCCCATAAGTCAACATGTAATATGTCAAAAATGTTGGTGTTATTATGGGACTTAAGTGGAAAAGGCAGTCTTGATTGTCTTGCCATGGGACAAATAGGGCAGAAAAAAGGTTGTTTAGGTGAGAAAACTACAGGTATAAAGGATATGCTCTTCATTTATACAGAAGGCACATGTCCAAGTCTATAGTGCCACAATAAATCCTCACTAACAACAGGAGAAGAAGTAGAAGAACTGGAATTATTTTCAACAACATTGTTCTTATTATTAATGGAAATGGAATTCATTACAATGGGACAAGAAGAACATGAATGAGAGGATTTCATTACAGAAGAAACACATGGGCATGGTAACTTCTAGGAAAATAAAGACATGAATTAGAATTCTTTAAAAGACTAGAACTAGGATTGGTCTGTTGCAAGCATTCTGAGCAAAGATAGTACAGTCCACCGTGTGCTTTACCAATCTCCAGAGGCCACTTCATTGAAGGGGCCTACATTAGACAAGAAGTCTCAAAGAAGGAAACAACACACTTAAGATTTTCTGATAGAGAACTGATAGAAATTAGGTTGTATTTGAAAGGGGGAGCATAGAGTACTTTGTATAGAGTGATCTTGAGAGTAAGCTTTACATTACCTATTTCTGTGACCTTAACTCTATATCCGTTTGGCAATCTGACTAAGAGAGGATAAGGTAAGGTTTTCATGTTTACAAGGTGATTTTTGTTAAAGGTCACGTTATGAGAAGCACTTGAGTCTAATATCTAGAGTTGAGTCCTTGTTTTGAAGCACTCACATGAAAGTTTATCAAAGTCAATAGAGGAAGAGCAAGTAAGGGTACCTGTAAAGTTCACAGTTCCACATGTCATCTGTACATCATTCTGGTCCTCCACATTGTTTCTGCTTTGAAATTGTTTCAGCAAGTGAGCAACTTGTCCATACTGCTCCTTGGTAAGATTTATGTTATTGCTCCCAGAGTCATCAAAATTGGAGTCGGAATTATCACTTTGACCTCCACTAGCATCACAAGATAGGCCCACAGAGTTAACTGACATGCCCTTTCCTTTGTTATTATACCTAAGATAAGGGTTCTGGTTGTAGTGTTGTTTCGGATTTGCATCATAATTGGTAGATCGTTGATTATTTGGAAAACCAGAAGGATAACCATGTAGCCTATAACACTTATCCTTGAAGTGCCTTGGTCTCTTATAATAGTCACAATAAAGTCGACCCCTAGGAACAGTTCCACTACCACTGGTATTTAAGGAAGAGTAGTTGGTCCTAAAAGATCTCCCCCTTATGAGTTTGAGGAACCAGAAGAACTGGCAAGCAAAGAATTTCCTTCAACAAACATCTGATTAGTGGGTTTGAGTTCCCTTTGCTTTTCTGTTTCTTCTCATGAACCAACAAAGCAAAGGCTTGTGCCATAGAAGGCAGTGGATTCATCATTAGGATGTTCCCCCTGATCGTGGTGTAAACTTCATTTAGTCTCACGAGGAACTGAATCAGACGTCTATCATGTTCAGTCTTGTGCAAATTTGATTTGGCTCCACAAACGCACACATAATTACACTGACTAGTGATGCACAAATTGGTCAATTCCTCCCAAAGTTTCTTCATTCTAGTATAGTATGCAATGATGTCGAGAATACCTTGACTGAGATAATTGATTTCCTTCTGAGTTTGGTTTAGTTTTGCTCCATTCGTTTGATCATAGCGATCCTCTAGCTCTGTCCACAGTTCGAGAGCATCACCAACATACTCGATACTATCTGCAACTTCTCTACCCAAAGAATTAAGGATCAAAGATGTGACCATATCATCACATCGAACCCATTGACAATATGTTGGATCGGTTTTAGCTGGACGTTTGCATTCACCATTGATGAAGACTAGTTTGTTCTTCACTGAGAGGGATCGGAGTACACTTCTTCGCCATGAATGGAATCCAGTACCATCAAAAGGAATGGTAACAAACGTCACACCAGGACTGTCAGAAGGATGGATATAGAGACGGTTGTTTGGATCAATTGTGGAAGATGTGCTTGCATTGGTGATTTCTACCATGTTGAATCAACGATGAGGGTGATGAAGACTTGAAGCAAAAGAAATTGATGGATCGATCTGTAAATGGAGATCTGGGATCTGAACTTGACGAATCAAACAAATCTAAATCAAAAGCCTACGCTCTGATACCATGTTGAGATTAGAAGCTTTGGAAATTGAGAAACTCCATTGAAGAACTGGAGCTCAGATCGAGAGAAAATAGAGAGATGAATTTGTGGAATTCCAACTGATTCAATTGATTGAGGAATACAACACAGTGTTATTTAAACAATATGAATTAGAAATATCTAGAAGCCTAACTAACAAAATAACTAACTTGACGGCTGGCAAATTTGCAACTAACTATTGGACTAATAATGAGCTACAACAACTAATCAATACTTTAGAACTAATTCTGAATTTACATAATATCAATATGTATTGGTTTCAATATATGTACTCAATGTAATTCGTAAGTGTAGTTTAAAGATGGTGGACGACTAACTAATTATGAAGGTAGAGAACCTGTTTTCAATAGGCTTACCTCTTTAGCCTTTGAAATTTTCTTTTTAAAGTTATAATAAATAATCAGATGTAATTACATACGAAGTGCCCAATTAAAAATGACATGTATATATGTTAATCATTTTAAACTCATTTTCACTTCTCACATACCCTAAGAGATTTGTGAGCACACTCTCTATGTAACTTCAACACGTAACAATGTGTTTATTTCATTTTAAAAAGTTCAGAAAAGTAATATAGAGGACACCCCACCCTCACCCTCCAAAAAAAGAAGAAGACGTATTCTTAAAATTTCACTAATCCCTTTGTCTTAATTTATAGGACACATTTTTTTGGTAGATGTTTAGTGACACTATCAATATTAGATTCATATAGAGTTCCACTTGTTTGACAAAAAAAACCACAAAAATGGACGTATTCTTCAACTTTGCAAAATCTTTTCATATTTCTCATGTTTCGTAAACAGTCAAATTGCTTCATATAAATTAAGACAAACAAAATAATAAATTTTGGGTATTTATTTTTCCTATTTTTTATATAATAATCTCAAAAAGGAATGCAACATCATAAACCAAATAGTTTTCAATTGATGTTGATGTAATATACAACACGTACAATAAAACACAGTTGAAAATAAAATGATAAAAATGGATAATAAAATATAAAGGTTGAGACGCGGATATCTCGCTGATCTTTTTAAGGAGATTCAAATCCATTACGCATAATCTACACCGACCCAACAATATCACTTTTGACTTGTCCCCTCGAAGATAGAGCAGTCCAACAACGTTGTACAACTCAACCAACTCTTGATTAGTTGAAGAGTTCAAAGCTCCACAAAAAGAACACGTTCCTTCAACATATGATTTTTGTATAGTGAATTAGTTGAAGACTTAGAATATTATTCTTTGTCTCAACTCTTTCTTTCACTATACTAATCTCAATATAATACTTCTCATCTTTTTTTACACTTTTTACATATCTATCACTTGTAGTATTTCTTGTGGACTCAATACAATGAAAGACATCATTATTTATAGGTGATGAATTATTCCTTGCAATTAATAGGAAAATTATGGGTAGTAAATTGGGTAAATGCATGACTTATAGGTTATAAGAGTTACAAGACATAAAGATAGAATAATTGATGAAATGAAGAGTTGGTGGTTACAAGAGTTACTAACTACTAATGACCACGAGTACAATATAGTGTTTTCTCCTCATGAGTCTGAATTTACTGTTATAATAACGATTTTGTATTCTTTCAATAATACTGGTGTTATCACAATTAATCAAAATTAAAAGATTTATTTTCTAAAATTAAAGTGTTTGATATAATAAAATCATTTCACTTTTTCACTAGTTGAAGTTTTTTTTTTTTTTACTTCAACCTCCATAGAAGAATTAACAATTAACATAATTTTTGTTTTTTTCATTTTCAACAAATAACATCAAGTTTTCTCATCGGCTTTAATTTGCTTGTACTTGTTAAGTACTTCAACTGAAAAAGCAATATCAAGTCAAGTTGTCAGTCACAAATCTCATATTTTTATTAGGCTAGCAAACTCCTTTTTATTTGTAACACCATTTTCTCACAATCAATTGAATCCAAAAGAGTTTCAAGACTCATACAACCAACAAAATCGTATTTCACAAGTTTTTCAACATTTTGTGACTTGTCAAGGAAAATTTCATCACATGTTTTATGTTTGTTTTTTCATTCCAACGACAAAATTTATCTCACCATATATTTTATATCAAAATGGCTACTCAACATGTTTTTCATTGTTTCTTTGATAACCCTCATGTTAGAGCCAAAATCACCAAATCATATCCAAACAATCACTTGTGATTTATTCCAAAATAAATATATATACATTTGTAATACTCTTTTAGAACATTTCTCAAAGATGCAAAAATCATAATTTCACTATTTTTTTCATCATTTCATGAACCCCCGCTATTTTAAGATTTTAAATATAATTTTTTTCATGAAAAATAATGTCACTTTATTCATGAAAATATTAGGTAAAACATTTTTTTTCTTTACCTTTTCTCCACTTGAATTGAGCAAGTAGAAAAATATTTCACCCTACATTCTTCTCTTCCATCTCTAAAAGAGAGCGACGTTGAGCAAATGATATTGAGATTTCCTATTTTGAATCCGCTTTTTTTTCAAACAGTAACAAAAACATGAATTCTCCTTACAATTGTTGGTGTAATATACCACAAGTACAATTAATTACAGTTGAAAATAAAATGATAAAAATAAATAAAAAAGTATTCACGCTGAGGCGCGGATATCTCACTCTCTTTAAGGGAATTTAATCCCATTGAGGCATAATCTATATCGATCTAGCAGTATCAGTCTTGACTTGTCCCCTCCAGGATATATACAAAAATTCAACAACGTCGTACAACTCCAAATAAGTTGAAGAGTTCAAAACTCCACAAAAAAAAAATATCTTCCTTCAACATATAATTATTTGTGTATATTGAATTAGTTGAAGACTTAGAATATTATTCTTTATCTCGACTCTTTCTTTCACTACACTAATCTCAATATAATACTTCTCATCTTTTCTTACTCTTTTACATATCTATCTCTTGTTGCATTTCTTGTGTACTCGATACAAAGGAAGACATCACTATTTATAGGTGACAAATTATTTCTTGCAATGAAAAGGAAGATTATGGATAGTAAATTGGTAAATACATGACTTATAGGTTACAAGACAAAAAGATAGAATAACAAGTGAAATGAAGAGTAAAGAGTGTTGAGTTAATTCTATTGTTGAGTTAATTATTCTAACTTTATTAACTAAATGTAATGCAAAGAGACAAATTCAAAATACATTTCAAAGGTGAAGATACATCCGTTCCAGACAAAAGTGATGTAATGACCTTTAATGCCATTAATCTTGACAATACATTTCTAAAATTAAACTCTCCTACTTGCAACTCCTTTTCCTGCAAATCCTATATAAGAAGAGGCTTTGATGAGCATAAGAAACAACACTACCAACATAAACAAAAAGAAGAGAAAAACTTCTTCCTCCTTCCTCCTTATCCTTAGAATATTTTTGAGGAATTGGTTTTAAGCAACCTCCAAACTCTCAGCCACGAGTGCACGTGTTTAAGAGTAACTGTGGAACCTTGGGGAGCGACCAGCTACTACGATTTGCACCGAAGTCGGGCCGAAATTGCTGTCAAGGCAGTGGCTTGCCACAACACAGTGTTTGTGATAAGTTATTTACTACTTTATAATTCCAATCTAATATCAATATTGTAGTATTTTTCCCAACAATTTGAAAGCAATTTCGTAACATATAATATTGATAAATGGCTATTTCTTTGAACAAAACTTTTTCTAATTTGTCAAAACTTGAGCCTTTGGATGAAAATAATTTTAAACGATGGTCAGAAAAACTTTTAACTTTCTTTGAACAATTAGAAGTTGATTATGTTTTATTTAAAGAACCTTTTATGAATGATTCTAACACCACTACTGATTCTAGCAATGTTATGGCTGTTGATGATGTTGTTAAAAAGAAGTTTGAAAAGGATAAAAAAATTGTGAGAGGACATTTGCTAAATCATATGACTAATCCTTTATTTGATTTATTTCTGCCAAAGAAATATGGGATAATTTGGAAATGAAATAAGGTACTGATGATGCAGGAAAGAAAAAATATGTTGTCGGTCAGTGGATTAAATTTCAAATGGTTGATAAAAATCCAATAATGGAACAACTTCACGAATATGAGAACTTGACTGCTGATGTTCTCAACGAGGACATGAAGATGTGTGAGATATTTCAAGCTAATGTTCTGCTTGAAAAATTCCCACCATCTTGGAGTGATTATAGAAATCAATTAAAACATAAGAAAAAGAATTTAACTCTCCAAGAACTTATTAGTCATATGAGGACTGAAGAGGTGAACCGTCTCAAAGATAAGATGGAAAAACTTTTCCTTAATTCTTCTAAAGTTAATCTTGTTGAATCTTCTGGTACAGTTGTGAAAGACAGGTTCAAAGGCAAACAGAAGAAAGTCTAAAAAAAGGAACATATGAAGAAGAAAAATCAATTCAACAAGCCGAAGAGTCAAATTCAAAAATTTAAGGGTCCTTGTTTTGCTTGTGGAAAAGTTGGTCACAGGGCTGCCAAGTGCTATCAAAGAAAAGGGCAGGCCTCAAATCAAGAAGGACAAAGTGATGTCCAATCTCATCTTGCTGAGGGTAATGAAGTGATTGATGTTGTAGTCGTTGAGGCAAATTTGGTGGCTAACAAAACTGACAGGGTGATAGACACTGGCGCTTCAAGGCATTTTTGTGCCAGTAAGAATTTATTCCATGACTTTGAGGAGTCCACTGATGGCGAGTGTGTATATATGGGTAACTCTACTACTACCGTAGTAATGGGTAAAGGAAAAAAATTACTTAAATTAACTTCTAGAAAGACATTATCCTTGAACAATATTTTGTATGTTCCCTCCCTCCGTAGGAACTTAATTTTCGGAGCACTTCTAAAAAAAGTAGGCCTTAAACTTGTTTTTGAAGCTGATAAAATAATTATTTTTCGTGGAGGAGACTTTGTTGGGAAGAGATATCTTAGTGGAGGATTATTTGTATTGAACATTGTTCAAGAGATTGTCAATAATGAAAGTATTTCAAATTCTGCTTATATTGTTGAGTCTATCAATTTGTGGCTGGTAGACTAGGTCATGTTAACATTGCTTCTATTAAAAGACTTAAAAAAATAAAATTAATTCCTATGATAAAAACTAATGATTTTTCTAAATGTCCTCTGTGTGTGGAAGCCAAGCATGCCAAGAAACCTTTCAAATATGTTATTAGTAGAAAGACCGAATTACTTGAACTAATACGTTCGGATTTAGCAGATTTCAAGAACACTATTAGCAAAGGTGGGAAAAGGTATTATATTACTTTTGTTGATGACTTTTCTAGATACACTAAGGTATATCTTTATAAGTCTAAAGATGAAGCTCAAAACATGTTTTTGAAATTCAAAGCAGAAGTGGAAAATCAATTAGACAGAAAAATCAAGAGATTTAGATCTGATAAGGGTTGTGAATATAGTACTAAAACTCTAGAATATTTTTGTGAGAAAAATGGTATTATACATGAGGTTTGTGCTCCCTATACTCCCCAACAAAATGGTGTAGCTTAACGAAAAAATAGAACCCTTAAAAAAATGATGAGTTATATGCTTTTAAGCTCTGGTCTATCTGACAATATGTGGGGAGAAGCAGTCTTGTCTGCGTGCTATATTCTTAATAGAGTCCCTCATAAGAAGTTGGACAAGATCTCATATGAGTTGTGGAAAGGGTTTGCTCCTAACTTAAAATTTTTGAAGGTGTGGGGGTGTTTGGCTATGGTTGGTCTACCTGATTTTAAAAGAGTAATGTTGGTTCTAAGACTTATGATACTGTCTTTATTGGTTATGCTCAAAATAGTGTTGTATATAGATTTATGTCTCTCAATGATCATTCTATTTGTGAATCTAGAGATGCAAAATTTTTTGAGCATATTTTTCCTTTGAAAAATAATGTGCCGAGTGATATGCAAAACAATGCTTCTACATCTATGTCTGTTAATTCTCATGTTATGCCTTCTTCGAATGTTATTCCTAATAAGCTTGAAAATGAACTCAGAATAAGTAAAAGACGTAGAGTTGAGACTAAATTGGTCCTGATTTTATCACTACTTTCTTAACTGAAAACTTTGATATTAATATTTTAAATGATGAGTTAGCCAGTGTCTATCTACTTAATAGAAGAAGACCCTAAGACTTATGATGAAGCAATGAGATCAATAGATGTTATATTTTGGAAAGAGGCTATTAAAAGTGAATTAGACTCTATAGTTTCTAATCGCACTTGGGACTTATATGATTTACCTAAAGGTTGTAAGTCCATAAGTAGTAAGTGGATATTTAAAAAGAAATTGAGACATGATGGTACAATTGATAAATATAAGGCAAAACTTGTGATTAGGGGTTTTAACCAAAAGAAAGGTGTTGATTACTTTGATACTTATTCTCTTGTTACTAAAATAACGACCATTAGGACTCTTATTGCTTTAGCCGCTATTCATGATTTAGTGGTATATCAAATGGATGTCAAAACAACATTTCTAAATGGTGATTTAGAGGAAGAGATCTATATGACTCAATCTAAGGGTTTTGTGGTTCCAGGACAAGAGGATAAAGTATGCAAATTGAGAAAGTCCTTGTATGGACTAAAACAAGCACCTAAGCAATGATATGCAATATTTAATATCATTAATGGATAATGACTTTGTTGTAAATTTATCTAATACTTGTGTTTAGTCTAAGATGATAGGTTCAGATTGTGTGATTATATATTTATATGTAGATGACATGTTAATCTTTTGGTCCTAATGTGAATATTATTAATGAGACCAATAACTTTTTTTCTTCTAAATTTGAAATGAAAGACCTTGGTGAAGCAGATGTGATTTTGGGAGTTAAAATCAAAAGAACTGCTAATGGTTTCTCTTTGTGTCAATCTCATTACATTGAAAAGATGTTGAAAAAGTTTGATTGTTTTGATGTAGTTCCAGTGAGAACTCCTTATGATCCTAGCATACACTTGAGGAAGAATAAAAAATCTAGTGTTTCTCAAATTGAATATGCTAAAATAATTGGGAGTGTAATGTTTCTCATGAACTATACTCAGCTTGATATAGCTTAGTAGATATACTCATAATCCCAGTAGTGAACACTAGAATGCTCTTCATCGGTTGCTAAGGTATTTGAGAGGTACTATGAATTGGTGTTTGTATTTTAACAAATTTCCTGTTATTTTAGAAGGTTTTTGTGATGCAAATTGGGTAACTGACAGTGAGGAAGTTAGCTCCACCAGTGGCTATGTGTTTACTTTGGGTGCAGGTGCTATTTCGTGGAAGTCTTCCAAATAGACTTATATAGCACGTTCTACCATTGAATCAGAATTCATTACTCTCGAGTTGGCAGGGCAAGAAGCTGAGTGGCTGAGAAATCTGTTGGCGGCTGTGCCATTCACCACTCTCTCTTCACTGTGACTCACAGGCAGCAATTAGAATTGCCAAAAATAGTGTGTACAGTGAAAAAAAGAGACATATTCGCATCAGACATGGTGCAGTTAAACAGTTGTTGAAACATGGTATTATTTCCTTGGAATATGTAAGGTCCGAAAGAAATTTGGCGGATCCTATGACCAAGGGCTTGACAAGGAAAATAATCCTTGAAACGTCGACGGGGATGGGGCTAAAGCCCATTAATTGAGGTAGTGCGGTGGACCCATAAGGCCTCAATATACACCATATTTTCTATCCCTATGGCGTGAGGCAGTGTTTTATAAGGTTGAGCTTATTTTTCTCTTAATGATTCTATAGTCGTAAGGTGGTCTATTTGAGATAGACTTGATGGAATCACTTGCGTGAGTGTAAAGGTGTGGTCGCCTTTTATGAAAAACTTGGGTCGTCTTTCTAGAGCACTCATGAGACCCAAGGGGTGTGTGCATGACCATAAAAGCACTTTGTATCGCGGAGATTGCTTAAATTTAAGGATATGATATGTGTTATGAGGGTCTCAATTCATATCCGCTCAGTTCAAGAGTACTTCACTTTGTGGATAATAAGTTGTTGTCTCATATCACTACGTGTCAATTCAAATCGAAAGATATTGACACTTAAGTACATGTTCCTTCCTTTTATCCAAAAGTTAGTTCTTACTCCTTATCTTGGCATTAGTGGGGGATTGTTGAGTTAATTATTCTAACTTTATTAACTAAATGTAATGCAAAGAGACAAATTCAAAATACATTTCAAAGGTGAAGATACGTCTGTTCCAAACAAAAGTGATGTAATGGCCTTTAATGCCATTAACCTTGACAATACGTTTCTAAATTTAAACTCTCCAACTTGTAACTCCTTTTCTTGCAAATCCTATATAAGAAGAGGCTTTGGTGAGCATAAGAAACAACACTACCAACATAAACAAAAAGAAGAGAAAAATTTCTTCTTCCTTATTCTTAGAATGTTGAGTCCGGAGCCAAAAGGGCAAACAAAATTACTAAAAATTCCAAAAGGGTACATCAAATTTTTTTTTAACCAAAAGGGCAAAATCGCTCCTGACAGAGCGGTTTTCTTCTGACAAAATTGACACCATTAATTATTATTTTTAACATCGCTGCCCCTGCAGCGTTTTTCTCAACAAAAAAAAATCGCTTTTAAGGCTTAAAAAATAGGGTTTCTCAGAAACCAAATAAGCCAACAAAGAAATGGGGTTTCTCAGAAACCAAATAATCACCATATTGCTGAGTGTACCAGCTCTTTAGGTCAACCAACACAGGAGGAAATATGTGTTTAGGAAGGGGTACTTGGCCATCAAAGAGTGGTGCAACAATGGCTATTAACAAGAAGTAAACGAAAAGAATCAAGTCCAATAGCTTAACAAAAGCACCCATTTTGATCTTCGTCTCTTTGCAGCAATAGAGGCAGGCACCAAACAGTTCAACTAATTTTTTGAGAAAAACGCTGCAGGGGTAGCTTTGTTAAAAAGAAAATTGACAAAATCGCTGCCAGAGTAGCGATTTTAAGGAAAAAGAAATTTCTTTTGGACGAAATCGCTGTCTCAACAACAATTTTTATGTTTTTTAACGGAGTCAATTTTGTCAGAAGGAAATCGCTCAGTTAGGAGCGATTTTGCCTTTTTGGTAAGGAAAAAAATTGATGTGCCCTTTTGAAATTTTTGACAATTTTTTTGCCCTTTTGGCTTCGGACTCCAAATATTTTTGGGCAATTGGTTTTAAGCAACCTCCAAGCTCTCAGCCACGAGTGCACGTGTTTGAGAGTAACTGTGGAACCTTGGGGAGCGACTAGCTACTACGATTTGCACCAGAGTCGGGCCGAAATCGCTTTCAAGGCAGTGGCTTGCCACGACACAGTGTGTGTGATAAGTTATTTACTACTTTATAATTCCAATCTAATATCAATGTTGTAGTATTTTTCCCAACAAAGAGTTACTGACTACTAATGACCACATTCTATCATAATTGATAAGAGTAAAGAGGCACAAATATAATGACCATCAATAAACATAACATGATACATAATATAACATATGATATATTTTTATTAATATTAAAATGTTACATTAACCATTCCTTTATATATGGTCAAACTCTGTGACCCCAAAAAAAAGGAATAATACAAGAGCCTAGGTTACAAGAAACTGAAAAAAAATACTAATAAGAAAACTAGGAGTAATAGGTCATTAATTGACTAATTGTAGGTCAGTAAATTGTAAATGGGATCAATGTGTAAGCTCTGAAACTGCATAATAAGCAATCATAATGGGAAGTGACACCAGAATGCCAATAATTACCCTGAAATAAAAAAAATTCACATACGTTAGTCTTAATAATCAGAAAATTAGAAAAAAAAAAATGAAGAAGAAGAAAATAATCCATTTGGTATGGTGAAATATTTTATTTTACAATATCATTTACTTTAGTAAAATTTTGTACTTTTTAGATTGAAGCCAATACATTATTTAAATGACACTACTCGAAAATAAGGAATTACTAACGGATAAAATTTCGTAACTGAACGATCAAAAGCCAATGTTGATCTCATTTAGCTATGTGTTAGCTACAAATTATAAGAAAAATCAATTATGTAGGAGTTTTTTAGCGATACATTAGTTAGGGATTATCCACAAATTTCGTAGTTAATTTCATTTTTTTTTAGTGTGATTTGATATAAAACGTATTTTTATTATAATGTCTTGCCCTAGTCACTATTTTTTCCTCTAATATACATATTATATTATTCCAAATGGATGTGAATTGAAAGTATATAGGAGAAAAAGATTATATTATAAGATGAGAAATAAGAAGAAATTAATTATGAATGAAATAACTTACACAGCGCTAACAATCTCAGGGTGAACTCCATATTCTTTTGCCAAAACAAAGGAGGCTATGCCTGGGGGTAATGCTGCCTTCAATCATAAAATATAATAATAATTAAAATATGTGTTATTTTAATAAGTAGTTGACTAGTTCGATAATAATTAAAATATGTGTAAATTTTAATTAGTGATGTCCGTGAACACATGGTCTATTCATCAAATTATGTATTTTTTAGAATTAATTTAACATTAGCTGTTGATACTCATGCTCCGTAAAAGCAAAATTGTATGCTTAGTTTACATGAAAGTAAGCCAATAACGAATAAAACTTCAAAAAAGATAAAATTGGGAACAAAAAATTAATCACTACCAAGTAAATGGTTACAACGATTCGAGTACAAATATTTTTTTAAAAATAAGTAATACTTCCACCATCTAAAGATTCTAAATTTACATGAAAATATTACTACTATTTTAGGGAGTTAAATAGGAGTAACTTTTTCTTTGACTATAATTTTTTCAATTTTTTTAAAAAATATTTTGAATATTCATTAGCTATTTTCCATATAGATTTCAAATAGTAAATTTTATTTTTAAATAATTGGGAATCTAAACTCAAACTTATAACGATTAAAATAAAAAAAAAATGACATTCATACACTAAACATAAAATTGAAACAAAGAAAATAGTAATTAGTTTTACTTAGACCATAACGGTACATTCAAAATTCTCTAAATATAATTTGAGAAAATGAATTTTTTAATTATAATAATAATAAATTCAGTATGATTTAAAGAGAATAGACTATACGCAGATAAAATTACCTGGAGTATGGAAGCTCGTAAAACATTGCCATGTAAACCTACGACGAATGATCCTATAGTCATCGTAGCTGGTCCTATAAAAAATCTCAAAAATAGTCCAAATACTATCACTCCTGTGCCACCAGCCATTATTTTCTGTTGCATTGCCACAAATACCCCTGCATTTATGGACCATCAAATTTATTACTACTACTTGGATTTATTTTCCAATTTATTTTATGATATGATATAATATGCAATATGTAAAATGTATTCTATAAGAATGTTTTCCTTAGGTCTCACTAAGTAGTTTGGATAATTCTTTCTTTAGTGTTTAGGTTGTGAGGGTAAGTTATATCGAATATTCATTTCTTTACATGATATTATAATCAGATTCAATCTAATTCAATGTTTTCGATGTGCTCTCCTCTCATCTCCTCCAATCTTATATCTTCCACACTCCAGATGTCCAGTTCTTAGCTGTGTGGAGTGTACGTTGATGTCCTACATCGGCTAAGAGAGGGGAACAATATGAATTATTTATATGGTCTTGAACAATTATTTTCTCATAAGTAAGTTTTTTAGAGTTGAGTTCGATTCAAGATTTATTTATTTATTCCGCCTCAAGACTCGAAGTCTATTTAAATAGGTAGAATGAAATAGATACAAGGCTTGAAATCTCACCAATAGTAAACATTCCAATGCCACTTCCTGCCTTTGACATTATTGATATGCATTCCTTCACAATATTCGGCAGTACAAAATGCCACCTAAAAATAGACAGAGAGACAAATTCAAAATTTAAAATTAACAGATTCTAAACACACAGTGATCTATTATAATCTATAATTTTAATAATTGATTCGAAACAAAGTAAAAGATTCAGTAGAACACATACCTGTCAGCTACAAGAGACCACATTATGCCTAGAAAACAAGCATAAAAGTTAGGATTCTTGGAAAGCTTAGTCCATACAATTGTCATTACTGACCCCAAAGATGGTGTTGTGTTTTTGCTTGCATTATTATTATCATTCCCTTCTAAATCTTGATTAGCACCCTCACAAGTCATAATCTCATCTTTGGCATTTTTCAATTCCATCATGAATTGTATAATTATAGACCAAATGAGAAATTGTATTGCCAATGATTGAATCACTAAATCAACACCTACTTGAGGACTCATAGCATTCATTACAGGAATTCCCATAACAAGTGCATTAGTTAAGCTACAAAATGAGAATGTTGTTATGGACCAAGAAAAGTTCCCTTTGCTATAAAAATTAGCCCACAAAGTTAGAAAAAAACCAATGATGGCTTTAGCAATAAGGTCACCACAAATGAAGGGGTAGTTCATTTTATAGGGATTTACTTGGGAAATGAAGTCAAATGTGAAAAAAGGAAGAACAAAAAAGTAGTTCAATCTATTTATAGCATCACAATGTTCAGCACTAAGTTTGTGCCACCATTTTACAGAACCATAACCAAGACCTAATGCCAAATAAAGTGGCATCATGGCTTCAATAACCTTGTAAATGTCTAGCCACTCTATCATAATTTTTTTTCTAGCTAGTTTGTGTGGAAAGAAATGAAGAAAATATTAAGGTAGGTGAATTATATTCTTTAGGAAATTAAAATCTTGAGTTATGTAACCTTAAACACCAACTACTTATATACTAATTAGTATTAGTATTACTACTTTGGATATGCTTTGTCCAATAGGATGGATTCCTATCATGTTGGGAAGTGGTAACACTTGTTATTTTAAATTTGAGTCTATTGAACAATGTACCTAGTCAAACATAGATAGAGTGCTATAGTAATTACTGGCCAGAGGGTGTATCTTGGGAGATTTACTCTAGTTTTACGTGAATTCATGTTTTCTTTTTGTAGTGTTATACTTTTAAAAAAAATACTTAAATATAGATGTATGAACTCATACTCGAAATCATATGATGTCATGATGATTGAGTGTATCTCTCTAGGTGAAGTTAGAATCTTAAATCTTTTATCGATTTTGTTTTTTTTTCTTCTAAATTGGGTAATATCTCTTTAAATGGTTATTGATAACACTTTTGGCATTTTAATATCTTTCAAATTTTCAAGTTTGTTACATTGGAAATTCCTATAAAAAAAATTGATTTAAGTTCAGTGATAAGAATCTAAAGGTTAAATCAGTCAAATTAATATTTTAAATCCACCTTTTCGTATAGTGCATTCATCTTCTCAAAATTCTAAATACGCTACTGATTCATCCGAACATAGTAACCTTAGCTCAAATACCATTATATGTGTTAAAAGATTGATTAATAATTATAAATAACAAACTTCAAACCTAGTAAATTAAATGTGTTGTGATAGTAGTCCGAACTCAAATTCATATGATGTGTTCGGTACGGAGGAAATCGTTAATTTATTTTTAAATTTTTTCATGTTTGGTTGGTCGAAAAAATTGTAAACATTTTCTTTAGGAAAACAAGTTTCTTAAAGACGAGAGATACAACTTCCCTAATGGAAGTGGGAAAAACAAGTTTCATATGTGACTTTCCATATTAATTGTGTTCTCCTCATCCTCCAACCCCACCATCTCACACTCCTACGGTCCTACCCCTTTCATATTTATCTAAATTATATACAAATGTTTCTAGGATGATATTATTAGGGTCATCTCAGTCATAAGGCCACTAAAACAACTGCTTGGGGCACCAAAATTTTTAGGGTCCCCAATTTTTTCTAAAGATTTTTTTGGATAAAAAATATAATAGTAATTGTTTACTTTATTTAATGTGGAGGTCGTTGTAATAATTGAGAAATAGAATAGTGTTTAGTTAATTATAACATCATTTCTTTTATGTGGCTACTTATTTTGTTGACTTATTTATATCTTGATAATTATCATAAAACCCACATTATTATTCTTACATTTACTTTTTTTACTCCTCTTTATATTCTTATTTCCTCATTATTGAGTATTCTAAAGTCTATTAAACAAATAAAACCTTTTGCATTATGCAATATACGTTGTTGTGTGTTTTTAAAAAGATCAACTTTTTTTTTTGGTGTATTCTTTAAATTTCAAGCACTGCAACAAATCAATACTATTTTAATATCATTCTATCAACCTATGAAATTCAACACAACTATTTCAATATCATTATATAAACTTTTCAAAGTTTAAAGTCAAATTTTATTATTATAACTTTATATTATAATTTTCATTGTTTGAATTCTTACTTCATAAGGTCTAGACATCATACTTTGTCTAAACTTCACTTGTAAAATTCATTAAGTATGTTATAACTATTCAATCTATACATATGACAACTAAAAAAATAAGTTCTCGTAACGAAATTTGACTTTAGGCCCCCCAAATTTATTGAGATGGCCCTGAATATTATTACTTACGTATTAAATACAAAAAAAAAATATAAAATTCACTTATTTTCCTAAAAAACCAGGTCGAAAGAACATTTTCACTCATATGAACACCTCTATAACTTTTCAATGTAAGATCACCATCTGGTCAAACTAATGATCTATGAAGACCTAGTAATACATAAAAGCAAAAACTAAAGAACAATTTGCAATATAGTAAACCAAGTTTTAATCAGTAGTCAATAATATAAAAGGCGTTAATTAGGGGATTTTTTTGGTCAACCCAATAAATGCTAATGCATGGCTGACTTGAGAAAATTCTAACATGGGGAGTGATGAAAGTCTTCTATTCCTATTTGGTAAGATTTGGCTGGCTATCATTTTATACTCTCTCCATCTCATAATAGACAACATCTAAATATTTGTCTCATACTTCCTTCGTCTACTTTTGTTACTCTCTCCGTTCAACAATAGTTATCCACTATACTAAAAATAATTGTTCAATAATATTTATTCAATTTTAAAAATCAAGAGATAATTTACTTTTTGTGTCTATTTTACCCTTACTATTTATCATTTGACACATTTCTCAAAACATTAAATTTAATAAAGTCAAAGGATAAAATAGTAATATTACCCTTACCCTTATTATTTATTGTTTCTTAAGGGATGTGTCAAGTCAATAGTGGATAACTATTGTTGGATAGAGGAAATATGTTTCTTTTTAGAGTCAAACTACAAAAATAGTTGACTAACATTTTACTACGTATTTTTTCATTATATTGATATGAAAAAAAAATGTAATTTATAATACTTTCCGTATAGTTTTTGAATATCTAATTTTTTTGTTTAAATTATCGAATTGATGCAATCTAATGCTCTGATACCATTTTTCGGTGCGGAACTGGTAGCTGGGGGATTCATGAAAGTGGTAGTGTGGTAGGTGAGTATTTTATTTTAAAGATTTTATTATAGTATTCTTTTGCTAAGTGTCTTAATCTTGATATCCCTTTAATGTTAATTTTTTGTAGTGTGAAATTCATGGTAAAATGTAATAATATTTATTATAATATTCTTCCGATAGTTGTTTTAATCTGAATATTTCTTTAATATTATTTATGATATATTCTAGATATAACATATCTTCGGTTTTTGGTACATAGATAAATTTTCCTCTATTAATTGTTCTAATAGTTTTATATCTTCCATAGATTCTATCCAATATTGTAGATATTCGTAATTCATTTTAATCTGAATTTATTTCTAAATCGTATCATTCTATTCTTTCATTATCTAAATATAGATCTTGTAAATCTATTTCATACCATTCTTGATTTAATATATTTTCTGATTCGTAGTCATCAAATATTTTTTCCCATATGATTCTTCTTAATTCAATTATTTCTATACTGTTAAGTATATATAATATTAAAGTTTCATAATTTTTTATCATCTCGTCATGCATATATGTAATCATGTTCGTTGTTTATGCAGTTTTTATTTTCAAATTATTCCTTCCTATCATATTCATAATTGATTAAATTCATATTAGATCATTATGAACTAGATTATCTTTATCATGTTTTCCTGTCACTACTAGCATCGTACTTTAGCGGATACTTCCTTCTTATCAGCGCCTCAACTTTGTTTACTCCCCTAAACGGCTTTCCTCGCCTACCGGTTTCAACATTAGGATGGCATAGTATAGAAGTTTTCTCCCTGTTTCCAGTGTGCTAATAAACTAGAAATCATGATTCAAATAATTCTAATACATAATAACTAACATAAATTTATTCAATCATATATATGATATTCAGGAATATATGAAATTAGTTCTGCATATTTTTTGAATAATATACCTTTGCCTCTTGCTTAGCCATGCTATCTGAAATATCTGATTGGATTTCAGATTGTTGTTCCATTAACTTTATTTTTATATCTTAGTGGAGAGAGTGTTTATAAGAAAGTTTTTATTATGTTAGGCAATGCCTGCCTTACAACATTTACAACCGACTCTTTATATAGACATACTCTAATACGTTTTTTACATCTGTCCACTTACTATTTACTACTATTCACTACTATTCATGAATAGTTCCTATTTTATCCTATTAAGACTTATTTACACCTAACTTTTACACTTGTCTAATATGCACATGCATGCTACTATTTACTTTACGACTTATACACTACATTTTATGACACATTACTTACTACAATACACATTTTCATGACTTTTTACATATCTCTTTACACTTTTTCAAAATATCTATCTTCTTTTTTGTTTTCTTCTTATCTTTGTCTTCCGTCTTCTTGACTCCTTCTTCTTATTTTCTTAGATTATTCCAGCTGGACGTCTGGGATTATATTATCTTCTCCGTTGCATTTCGAACATATGTGGTCAGGGTATTTGTGACCAATTAGCTTGCAATATCTCGTTAATAATTCTGCCGAAATAAATCCCACTTTTAGTGCTCGTGTTGTAGGTTGTTCTTCTGGCTTAAGTAATGATAAAATCCATCTTTGGACTTCATCCATATCTGCTTTCCTTAGCTCCTTTGAATTGAAATAAATCATTAATTGGTCTCTTGCATAGTAGCTCCATATAGCGTTTCCGTTTAAATAATTATTTGCTAACTCTTGTATAATTGTTGATATACCAATTATCCTTTTGTTGGCATAAAAACTTGGTATCTCTATTTTGCATATCTCTTCTTGTTGTCTGATATCCTCGGGTATAATCATATCTTTAGTTAATCCTATCTTTATAACCTGTATTGGAGGTTTTATTTCCTCGTATAATATCTCCGCTGGTGCTGTATAGAATTTTATATAAAATAAATTTCCTTTCGTAACTCTTTTGTATGTTATGAATGCTTTGTGTAGTTCTGGTATTCCACTAACTTCTTCTCCGTCATATGTGTATACGGTATTTAACAGTCCGTAGTTGTAACATGTTCTTACTAAATTAGCGTTAGTTTTCGGTTGTGCAATTAACTTGTTATATCCTTGTAATTTTTGTGTCACATAATCTTGGTTTGGTTCTTTTGTAGTTGATCTGAGGTTGCGGTTTAAATAGGTTTGAATTTTGTGGATATTTTCAATATAGATTCGTGTGATGTAGTTATATGTCTTTTTCTCACTTTGGTTTTGCAAACTATTTGCGTATGTAGATGTTTATGGTTCTATGGACACATGTCTAGGTGTCTTTGGGTAAATGGTTTTGCAAATAGCTGGTTTAAGTTCACATTTTTATGTTGTTTATCGCTAACTTGTTTGCTTGTACCTGCAACTGTATTTAAACAAACATTATGGGTTTTAAGGAGTTTCCCATCGTCTCCTTTTAGCTCTGGCTTTTTTCCGTCTTCCGCTGACGTAGCTCCGCATTTTTATAGTCATGCTGCTGACTAGCTTTAGACTTCAGATTATCTTCATTAGTCTTTAGCTTTTGTATCTCGTTGTCCATACTATCCACTTTTGTACAAAGTGTAGTAATAGCTTTGAGTATTTTTTCGATTGTATCTTCTTCCTCAGTCTCAGTCTGAGTAGCTTTGTCGTGATAGGTAATCTGCAATAACATTCTTATCAGTTTTTATTACTTCAATTGTAAATGTAAAATTTAATTTATTTAATACCAATCTCCTTATTTCTTTTGTCGTTACCGAATCTTGTATTTTTCTTGTTAGCCACCATTTTACTTGTGTATTATCTGTTCTTATAATAAATTTGTTATATACAATATATGGTTCAAATAATAATAAACACTTATATACTGAATATAATTCTTTTCTATTTATTTCCCATTTTATTTCTGTATTATTAAATGTTCCTGAATAATACCTGCAATGATGTTCTATCATAGTGTCATCATACCTATATTTTAATATTCCTCCATAACTTTTTTCACTCGCATCTGATTCTATTATATAAGTAAATTTTTTGTTTTCATCTGGAAAGTATAGTTTAGGTAAGTTTTTACATAATAATTTTACCTTTTGTATTTGTATTTGGTCTTTTTTATCAAACTGATATTCTATATCTTTCTTTAATTTTTGTTGTAATGGTTTTAAATTTTCTGCTATTTTGGTATGTATTCTCTTACTTGATTTACTAGTCCTAAGAATGATTGTAATTTCTTTTTTGTGTCTAGTTGTTCATTTGAGTTAATTATTTTTTGTACTATATGTGTTTGCATTTTTATTCCCTTTTTATCAATTTGTATTCCTAAGAATTCTATTTGATTTTTCATTATATCAGCTTTCTTTTTACTTAGACTTATACCTGAATATTCTATGATGTGTATAAATTTTTCTAATAATCTCATATGTTCATCTTGTGTCTTAGAATATAATAATATATCATCGATGTACACTACCAATTTTCTATTTGTTTAAAGTAAATGTCCATAAAGTGTTGATATCTACCTGGTGCGTTTTTATATCCAATGGTAATACATTCCATTCATAAAATCCTTGTGGTACAGTGAATGTTGTTAGTTTTTTAGATTCTTCTTCTAGTTTTAAGTGATAAAATCCTGATTTACAATCAAATTTGCTAAAATAATTATATCCTTGTATTTGTCTTATCTTTAGTATTTTATTTGGTATCGGATAATTATATGTTTTAGTTTTTGCATTTAAATTTCTATAATCAATAACCATTCTACTTTTTCCTCTTTTTTGTTCACTATGTTTATTTACGATAAATGCCGGGCTTGTATGCTTACTATTACTTTCTTGTATATATCCTTTTTCTAGTAATTCATCTATATGTATCTTAAATTCGGTTAAATCATTAAAATTATACTTTAATGGTTTTTGGGTTATTATATTGTTATTATCAATTAGCTCAATTTTTACTTTTGTTTTATGTTTTTCCCATCCTTGTAAAGGATCCTCACTATATAATAATTCTAACTTATCTTGAATTATTTTTACTTTATCTATAGAGAATATAATTAATTCTATTTTAGGGTCTTCTTCTTTTATATTTTCTAATTTTTGTGTAATTTTTTCACTTCCTTTTATCCATTCTGTTGTTTTTCGTTTTTTATTATTTACTCTTTTTGCTCCTATTTTTTGTTTACACGGTGTTGTGAACCACCAGTGTGTTTTTGTTATTATATGTGGGTATAATTTTTCTAAAAATGGCATTCCTAATAGCATATCTTTTGTAGTTAATTCAAAGTTATATATTTCTTCTATAGTTAATATCTTATCCCATATTTGTACTTTTATATTTTTTGCCTTATATGTGATCATGCTTCCTTCATTATTAAATCCGTTACTACTATCGGTGTTTTTAATTTTTCCCATTTATCTTCTGGTAAACAATTGTATTTACATATATTAGCTTTGTTCCCGTATCTATCATTGGTGTATAATATCGGTTGTAATATCCTTCTATTATTATCTTTGCAAGTATATATATTTTCATATTTTTATCATACCAAAGTCCTTTTTATTATTACTCTTTTATTTTCATAATTTATTGTTAACTGTTTGTCTTCTAGATTATATGGTTTTACTTGTTCCAACCATTTTATTCCTAAAATGATATTTTCATTTCCTTGATATATTTTGAATTTTATTACTATTGGTACTCCTCCGATGATTATTTCCTTTTCCGTAGTTTCTTCGGTATACATTAATGCTTTTGGTAGTTCGGAGCATGATTGTTCAATAGTTATTATTTCATCTTCCGTCACTAATTCTCTTGTAATATAGTTTTCTTCTCGTCCTGTATCTATTAATATTAAATATTTTCGTTGTTCCATTATTCCGTTATGTAGTAATGATGTGGTTTTATATCTTCTTCTATTGATTTTTGTGGGTTTTATCTATTCTCCTTGAGGTACTCATTTTTGATGATATTTGGGGTATCTCATTGTTTATCCTTTTCGATGTGCTTAGTCTTTCTTTTACTATTTCTAAATCTTCTTCTATATCAATTTCATTATAACTATAATCGTTTTTATCTATGACTGTAACTATTCTTTCAAAGGGATCTTCTATTTTTATTTTATCTATTTTATTTTTTGCTGTTATTTTATGTTTTGTTGTTAGAACATATAAGTTTTTACATCAGCTGTAAATATTTTACTTCCTGGGGCTAGTTCTATCCCTGACATTCGCCAGTATAATACTAGTGATTTATCTATATTCCTGTCATTTATTGCTACTGAGTAGTTAGCACTTATTATAAACTTAAATTTTTGGTATATGAGGTTACCTCTTACTGCACTTATTACACTTTTTTCTATGGGTTGTATAATTCTATCATCCGCTAAGTATATTTCTATGGGTGTATCTATTCCTTCTCTAAAACATGCTTTTATTAATATTTCTGTTCCTCCTAAATGTACATATTTAATTGGATTTTTAGCCTTAATATCTTGTATTTCTTTATTTATTATTCGTTTATTTATTATTGGTATTTTGGCCTTTCCTTTATGTATTTGCAATCTATGATATGTTCTCTTTGACTTACTACATAATATTCTTCTTTTTGTCGTTTAAACCAGTTTCTTACTGTTGGTATTTCGAATATTTTTGCTACGCTTAGGTCTAATTCTTTTCCTTTTATTTGTTCAAATATACTATTATCAAATATTATTTTCTGTTCTAAATATTCTTCGTCTTGATGTTTTTCTTTATTTATTGTTTGTATATCTGCTTCAGTCATTTGTTATATTATAGAATTCATTTTCTATTTCTATGTCATTATCTATTTCATTTTCCGATAATTCATATATACTATCATTGCTTTCTAATTCATAATCTACGTATTCTATTTGTGTATATTTTTCATCATCTATTATTATTTCTGATATTTGTTTTTTCTTTGGATTTTTGGGTAATTTACAATCTCTAGCTATATGTCCTAATTTTCCACAATTATAACAAGTACATTCCGTTAGTTTTCTTTTTGGTCTATATGGTCTTTTGGTTTTGTAATTTTTTACATAGTACCTTCTTCTTGGTTTTTTATATTTATATTTTGATCTGTATTTTTTATTATATTTCTTTTTATTTTTATAATACCTATCCGTACAACCAAATTGAGGTGCTTTCTTATTTTTGCAACATGCCAAGTTTTTTACTAATATTTTTTCCATTTTTATTTCTTCTTTATGTTTTTCACATAGTTCCATAAACCATCGTTGTAAGAATTTTATTCTAGCTCCTAAGGTATCTGTTAATTCTGCTTCATTCCAACTTTTTATTACTTTTGAATTAAAAGGTTCTGGTAATTTTGTAAAATATAATTTCCTTATTTCTTTACTTTCTTCTATGCTATATGTTCCTTTATAATAATATTCTCTAAATGCACATGTATATTCATCTATGTAACACATATTACATATTGCTAATTTTGTCATTAGATTCCGATTTATGATTTTTTCTTTATTTAGTTCTTCTACTTCTGCTGTCATACTACTAAATTCATTTCTTATAGCTATTTCATATTTATATAATATTTTCATGGTTGTAGTGGCTGTTTCACCATCAATTTTTTATTATTTCTTAAAGTTGTTAAGCTTTCATTTGTTAAATTTTGTA
Organism: Solanum verrucosum; assembly: GCF_900185275.1. Classification (NCBI taxonomy): domain Eukaryota; kingdom Viridiplantae; phylum Streptophyta; class Magnoliopsida; order Solanales; family Solanaceae; genus Solanum; species Solanum verrucosum. The sequence goes on from NW_026020211.1 coordinate 692,014, forward strand.
GCCATAATTTTACTGTTTCTATAAGTGTCCTTTCTATGTATCCTGGTGCCTCTGCTATTACTATCTTGTTATCTATTAATTGTTTTGATATGTATCCTATCCATAATTGGATTGTTTTATTTATGTCTGCTACACAGTCTAAATCTAAAAATTCATGTTGTCCAGTTATTGGTTTAGGCGTCCATTTTTTATTTAATCTTTTATCCCATGTAGTTTTTTCTTTATCATATTGTTCATAATTTTCATTATAATATTTTGGATTAAATTTTTTTAGGTTTTACAGAAGTAAATACAGAAGACATAGACATGGACGAAAAACCTAGCACATCAGGAGTAAAAAATCCAAAAAAAATTAATCCAAAATATTATAAGAAAAATTATGAACAATATGATAAAGAAAAAACTACATGGGATAAAAGATTAAATAAAAAATGGACGCCTAAACCAATAACTGGACAACATGAATTTTTAGATTTAGACTGTGTAGCAGACATAAATAAAACAATCCAATTATGGATAGGATACATATCAAAACAATTAATAGATAACAAGATAGTAATAGCAGAGGCACCAGGATACATAGAAAGGACACTTATAAGAACAGTAAAATTATGGCTACAAAATTTAACAAATGAAAGCTTAAAAACTTTAAGAAATAAAAAAAAAATTGATGGTGAAACAGCCACTACAACCATGGAAATATTATATAAATATGAAATAGTTATAAGAAATGAATTTAGTAGTATGACAATAGAAGTAGAAGAACTAAATAAAGAAAAAATCATAAATCGGAATCTAATGACAAAATTAGCAATATGTAATATGTGTTACATAGATGAATATACATGTGCATTTAGAGAATATTATTATAAAGGAACATATAGCATAGAAGAAAGTAAAGAAATAAGGAAATTATATTTTACAAAATTACCAGAACCTTTTAATTCAAAAGTAATAAAAAGTTGGAATGAAGCAGAATTAACAGATACCTTAGGAGCTAGAATAAAATTCTTACAACGATGGTTTATGGAACTATGTGAAAAACATAAAGAAGAAATAAAAATGGAAAAAATATTAGTAAAAAACTTGGCATGTTGCAAAAATAAGAAAGCACCTCAATTTGGTTGTACGGATAGGTATTATAAAAATAAAAAGAAATATAATAAAAAATACAGATCAAAATATAAATATAAAAAACCAAGAAGAAGGTACTATGTAAAAAATTACAAAACCAAAAGACCATATAGACCAAAAAGAAAACTAACGGAATGTACTTGTTATAATTGTGGAAAATTAGGACATATAGCTAGAGATTGTAAATTACCCAAAAATCCAAAGAAAAAACAAATATCAGAAATAATAATAGATGATGAAAAATATACACAAATAGAATACGTAGATTATGAATTATAAAGCAATGATAGTATATATGAATTATCGGAAAATGAAATGGAAATTAATCCAGTAATAGAATCAGATAATGAATACGATATCAATGACTGAAAAAGATATACAAATAATAACTAAAGAAAAATATCAAGATGAAGAATCAACAGAACAAAAAATAATATTTGATAATAATATATTTGAACAAATAAAAGGAAAAGAATTAGACCTAAGCGTAGCAAAAATATTCGAAATACCAACAATAAGAAACTGGTTTAAACGACAAAAAGAAGAATATTATGTAGTAAGTCAAAGAGAACATATCATAGATTGCAAATACATTAAAGGAAAGGCCAAAATACCAATAATAAATAAACGAATAATAAATAAAGAAATACAAGATATTAAGGCTAAAAATCCAATTAAATATGTACATTTAGGAGGAACAGAAATACTAATAAAAGCATGTTTTAGAGAAGGAATAGATACACCCATAGAAATATACTTAGCAAATGATAGAATTATACAATCCATAGAAAAAAGTATAATAAGTGCGGTAAAAGGTAACCTCATATACCAAAAATTTAAATTTATAATAAGTGCTAATTACTCAGTAGCAATAAATGACAGAAATATAGATAAATCGTTAGTATTATATTGGAGAATGTCAGGAATAGAACTAGCCCCGGGAAGTAAAATATTTACAGCTAGATGTAAAAACTTATATGTTTTAACGACAAAACATAAAATAACAGCAAAAAATAAAATAAAATAAATAAAAATAGAAGATCCTTTTGAAAGAATAGTCACAGTCATAGACAAGAATGATTATAGTTATAATGAAATTGACATAGAAGAAGATTTAAAAATAATAAAAGAAAGATTAAGTACATCAAAAAGAATAAACATGAACTGTGAAATACCACAAATCTCATAAAAAATGAGTACCTCAAGAAGAATAGATAAAACTTTACAAAAATCAATGGAAGAAGAAATAAAACCACATCATTACTACATAACGGGAATAATGAAACAACGAAAATATTTAATATTAATAGATACAGGACGAGAAGAAAATTATATTACAAGAGAATTAGTGACGGAAGATGAAATAATAACTATTGCACAATCATGCTCCGAACTACCAAAAGCATTAATGTATACCGAAGAAACTACAGAAAAGGAAATAATCATTGGAGGAGTACCAATAGTGATAAAATTCAAAATATATCAAGGAGGTGAAAATATCATTTTAGGAATAAAATGGCTAGAACAAGTAAAAACATATAATCTAAAAGACAAACAGTTAACAATAAATTATGAAAATAAAAGAGTAATAATAAAAAGGACTTTAGTATAATAAAAATATGAAAATATATATACTTGCAAAGATAATAATAGAAGGATATTACAACCGATATTATACACCAATGATAGATACGGGAGCAGAAGCTAATATATGTAAATATAATTGTTTACCAGAAGATAAGTGAGAAAAATTAAAAACATCGATAGTAGTAACATGATTTAATAATGAAGGAAGCATGATCACATTTAAGGCAAAAAATATAAAAATACAAATATGGGATAAGATATTAACTATAGAAAAAATATATAACTTTGAATTAACTACAAAAGATATGCTATTAGGAATGCCATTTTTAGAAAAATTATACCCACATATAATAACAAAAACACACTGGTGGTTCACGACACCGTGTAAACAAAAAATAGGAGCAAAAAGAGTAAATAATAAAAAACGAAAAAACAACAGAATGGATAAAAGGAAGTGAAAAAATTACACAAAAATTAAAAAATATAAAAGAAGAAGACCCTAAAATAGAATTAATTATATTCTCTATAGATAAAGTAAAAATAATTCAAGATAAGTTAGAATTATTATATAGTGAAGATCCTTTACAAGGACGGGAGAAACATAAAACAAAAATAAAAATTGAGCTAATTGATAATAATAGTATAATAACCCAAAAATCATTAAAGTATAATTTTAATGATTTAACCGAATTTAATATACATATAGATGAATTACTCGAAAAAGGATATATACAAGAAAACAATAGTAATCATACAAGCCCGACATTTATCGTAAATAAACATAGTGAACAAAAAAGAGGAAAAAGCAGAATGGTTATTGATTATAGAAATTTAAATGCAAAAACTAAAACATATAATTATCCGATACCAAATAAAATACTAAAGATAAGACAAATACAAGGATATAATTATTTTAGCAAATTTGATTGTAAATCAGGATTTTATCACTTAAAACTAGAAGAAAAATCTAAAAAACTAACAGCATTCACTGTACCACAAGAATTTTATGAATGGAATGTATTACCATTTGGATATAAAAACGCACCAGGTAGATATCAACACTTTATTGACAATTACTTTAAACAAATAGAAAATTGTGTAGTGTACATAGATGATATATTATTATATTCCAAAACACAAGCTGAACATATAAGATTATTAGAAAAATTTATACATATCATAGAATATTCGGGTATAAGTCTAAGTAAAAAGAAAGAAGATATAATGAAAAATCAAGTAGAATTCTTAGGAATACAAATAGATAAAAACGGAATAAAAATGCAAACACATATAGTACAAAAAATAATCAACTCAAATGAACAACTAGACACAAAAAAGAAATTACAGTCATTCTTAGGACTAGTAAATCAAGTAAGAGAAGACATACCAAAATTAGCAGAGAATTTAAAACCATTACAACAAAAATTAAAGAAAGATATAGAATATCAGTTTGATAAAAAAGACCAAATACAAATACAAAAGGTAAAATTATTATGTAAAAACTTACCTAAACTATACTTTCCAGATGAAAACAAAAAATTTACTTATATAATAGAATCAGATGCGAGTGAAAAAAGTTATGGGGAATATTAAAATACATATATGATGACACTACGATAGAACATCATTGCAGGTATTATTCAGGAACATTTAATAATACTGAAATAAAATGGGAAATAAATAGAAAAGAATTATATTCAGTATATAAGTGTTTATTATCATTTGAACCATATATTGTATATAACAAATTTATTATAAGAACAGATAATACACAAGTAAAATGGTGGCTAACAAGAAAAATACAAGATTCGGTAACAACAAAAGAAATAAGGAGATTGGTATTAAATATATTAAATTTCACATTTACAATTGAAGTAATAAAAACTGATAAGAATGTTATTGCAGATTACTTATCAAGACAAAGCTACTCAGACTGAGAACGAAAATACAATAGAAGAGATACTCAAAGCCATAACTACACTTTGTATAAAAGTGGACAGTATGGACAACGAGATACAAAAGTTAAAGACTAATGAAGATAATCTGAAGTCTAAAGCTAGTCAGCAGCATGACTATAAAAATGCGGAGCTACGTCGATCGGAAGACGGAAGAAACTCAGAGCTAAAAGGAGACGATGGGAAACTCCTTAAAACCCATAATATTTGTTTAAATATAGCTGCAGGTACAAGCAAACAAGTTAGTGATAAACAACATAAAAATGCTAACTTAAACCAGCTATTCGAAAAACCATTTACCCAAAGGACACCTAGATATATGTCCCTAGAACCATAAACATCTACATACGCAAATAGTTTGCAAAACCAAAATGAGAAAAAGACATATAACTACATCACACGAACCTATATTGAAAATATCCACAAAATCCAAACCTATTTAAACCACAACCCCACATCAACTACAAAAGAACCAAACCAGGATTATTTGACACAAAAGTTACAAGGATATAACAAGTTAATTGCACAGCCGAAAACTAACGCTAATTTAGTAAGAACATGTTACAACTACGGACTGTTAAATACCGTATACACATACGACGGAGAAGAAGTTAGTGGAATACCAGAACTATACAAAGCATTCGTCACATACAAAAGAGTTACGAAAGGAAATTTATTTTATATAAAATTCTATACAGCACCAGCGGAGATATTATACGAGGAAATAAAACCTCCAATACAAGTTATCAAGATAGGATTAACTAAAGATATGATTATACCCGAAGATATCAGACAACAGGAAGAGATATGCAAAATAGAGATACCAAGTTTTTATGCCAACAAAAGAATAATTGGTATATCAACTATTATACAAGAGCTAACAAACAATTATTTAAACGGAAATGCTATATGGAGTTATTACTCGAGAGATCAATTAATGATATATTCAAATTCAAGAGAACTACGAAGAGCAGATATGGATGAAGTCCAGCGATGGATCTTATCACTATTAAAGCCAAAAGAATGACCTACGACAAGAGCACTAAAGGTAGGATTTATTTCAACAGAGTTATTAACCAGATATTGCAAGTTAATCAGACAAAAATACCCTGATCATATATGTTCGAAATGTAACGGAGAAGATAATATAATTCCAGATGTCCAGCTGGAATGATCTAGTAAGATAAAGACGGAAGAAGATAAGAAGAAGAAGACAAGAAAAAGAAGATAGAGACGGAAGGATAAAGAAAAGAAGACACTTGTAAAGTCTACTAGTCTTATTATTAAATGTAGTGTAAAATAGTCAATAAAGTAGGTAGTGTGCATGTGTATATTAAAAGTAGGATGGACAAATGTAAAAAAGAGTATGGGCAAGTATGGGCAAGTATGGACAAGTGTAAAAATAATATGAATAAGTGTAAGTAGTAGGAATGGTAGGTGGAAGTAGCACATTATTGTAAGTAGTGTAGTACGTGAGAATTCCTTTCTATATAAGAGAGGATATATGTAAATAAAAAGGCAGGCAACGCCTAAATAAAAACTCTCCTTTCAAAAAACTCTCTTAAGTTACTAAACACTTAAAAGTTAATGGAAAAATCTGAAATCCAATCAGATATTTCAGATAGCATGGATAAGCAAGAGGCAAAGGTATATTGTTCAAAAAATATGCGGAACTAATTTCATATATTCCTGAATATCATATATATGATTGAATAAATTTATGTTAGTTATTATGTATTAGAATTATCTGAATCATGATTTCTAGTTTATTAGCACACTGGAAACAAGGAAAAAACTTCTACACTATGCCATCCTAATGTTGAAACTGGTAGGCGATGAAGCCGTTTAAGGGAGTAAACAAAGTTGAGGCGCTGATAAGAAGGAAGTATCCGCTAAAGTACGATGCTAGTAGTGACAGGAAAACATGATAAAGATAATCTAGTTCATAATGATCTAATATGAATTTAATCAATTATGAATATGATAGGAAGGTATAATTTGAAATAAAAAAATCTGCATGATAAAGAACATGACTACTTACGTTCATAATGAAATGATAAAAAACTACGAAACTTTAATATTATATATATTAAAGATATAAAAATAATTGAATTAAGAAGGATCATATGGGAAAAAATATTTAATGATAACGAATCGGAAGATATATTAAACCAACAATGGTATGAAATAGACTTACATGATTTAGACTACGAAAGAATAGAATGGTACGATTTAGAAATAAATTCAGACTAAAATGAACTACGAATATTTACAATATTGGACGGAATCTATGAAAGATATAAAATTATTAGAACAATTAATGGAGGAAAATTTATATATGTACCAAAGAGCCCAAGATATGTTATATCTAGAATATATCATAAATAATATTAAATAAATATTCAGATTAAAACAATTATCGAAAGAATATTACAATAAATATTATTATATTTTACCATGAATTTCACACCTAATATTAAAGAAATATCAAGATTAAGACACTTAGCAAAAGAATACTACAATAAAATCTTTAAAATAAAATACTCACCTACCACACTACCACTTCTATGAATTCCTCAACTACCAGTTCCGCACCGAAAAACAAATGCATTAAAAAATAGGATAAAAACCAATCTATTTATTCAAATAATCACATTTGTATTGCAATTTACAACTATTAGTAGAGTGCCTAATTTATGCAGCCATCTTCTAGAAAAAGTTCCGTTTCAACTAACCTTGAATTTAGTACTAATAGTTGTATAGTTGTATAAAACTTTGTTCTAACCTAGCTAAAGATTGACCGTTATCAATCTCCGGTCTTGATAAAACTTGTTGACGGTCTTGAAATTCCATGTCATCATCACTATCACATCCAATGATTGAATCTAAGAAAACTTCATATTGACTATTTAACTTTGAAAGTCCTTAATTTCTTCGCTCGGCATTGATCAAATCTCTAAACAACACTGATATCTCCAAACTGTCTTTTTCTAACAAATATATGTGATCTCCAATTTGAAAACTTATCGCGCTGAAAAGCTGCCTCTGAAGCTATTGATATTTCTTGAATCGCTAGCACATCCTTCACCATCCTACATTATTGTAGTAAGACTGCAATGAACATCTTTCCTCCATTACCAAGTCTGTGAGCCTATCTATTGAGCTAGTATATTTCAAGGTTCTTATCACTGAAGTACCAATTTAGGATATTTGCAATTATGCGTTCAGAATTTAATATGTATTCGTTGAAATACAATGATTATCGCACTACATGTATCTATGCTATGCGTCGAATTCAGTTGAACTCAGCACTCAATCCGTTTCAGCATATCATATGCTCCTGCATCAACTTTTACGACAAATTATATTGTTCAAGAATGAAATTGATGTTTATAAAAAAATGAAGATGAATTGATGAGTCTACTTGGTATATGCGATCTGGGGATCAGAAATTTTGGGATGGGAAATGGATGCATTGTGGAACAACTTGAAAACCTTGTAAAAGACAAGAAGGTGAACAAATTGTTCAATTTCCATCCTTCAACTTATTGAACCAATCACCATATCACATATTCACATTTAGAGTGTACAACATATAGTTCTCACATTAACAAATCTAAACCTCAAAACAGATGCAAAACAGAAAAAGATGCACAGAAAAACATAAATGTAAAAAACTGGCCTCCCCTGTACCAACTTTATGCCTGATTAATCAACATACTGGAGCAGGAGTGGGTTTCAGGATTGGTGGTAGGAAGTGGTCTGGTAACAGCTGCTAAGATATCAGCGTACCCAACAACTCCAACTAAATGGTCCTCATTCTCGGCATCAGTAACCCATACATGAGTTGCACGATGTGACAACATTTGAGCCATAACGGCAGCTAGTGAGCTTGTCTCCTTACATGTCAATGGTGCACTTCTGCCACGATACATGCTCCTAGAAACACTTAAAGATGAGTTTGTTGGATTGCTGACGAACCCAATACTCCTGCTGCTAAATTTTTTTGGCCTAACTATACCGCCACGACTATTGGCTGTATTTGCATTTGTTACCATAGGATTGACTGCAAAATCAGGTAAGGAGCTTGAGGAAATATTATCCTCAACACCCATCACGAATTGTCCGGCTGAAAAATTAGCTAAGGCCCATGCTGCAGCTAAGTAATCACACTTCCACAGTTTAGTGGCTGAAATCTCGCCAATGATCTTATTGTAATCATCTGCCATAGGATCGATGACTGCAACTGCAGGGGGATCTGATGGTAGTTTTTGAGTGGCATCTATCGCTGGGCGTGATGCTTCTATTGAGCAGTAGTTTGGGTTAATGATTCCAAGGGAATAGATAGAGGAGAGAGGAATAGGGGCTAATGCACCAAGGCAACCAATAATAAAACGGATGATATCTTCTCTGGACAGACAACAGAATTTGTCACGAATGGGCACAGGGGAAGAAGTTGATGGACGGTTGGCATTGGCAGCCGGGTTAGAAGTATCAATGTTCTTTAGCCATTTGCCATTATAAAGAATTGAAAATCTCTTGCTCATGCCTCTCCATACAACACTTTTGGGAACAAGGAGTCGCTTCACACCTTGCTTCATCATCTCCAGTGCATCTATCAATCTGCAAAGTACAATAGATCAGCAATATAGTAATTAAAGAAATAGTTTCTACAAACTTTCCTCGTCCACTCACTTTTCAGCAGCAAACTCATTGTATAATTCAACTGTCCTATTACTTCACATATAAGTTGACTATTATAGGTAGTCATACGGACCCTTGCAATACTGGTTAGTAAGATTTGGAAATAGTACTTAAATATATAAGGAGAGAGGGATAGGGGCAAACTCATTCCTATGTAACTTAGAAAAACTTGGAAATAGTACTTAATTATATAGTACTATAAGACAAAAAAAATTTAATTATCATAAATAAAAGGTTTCATTTTTTTTACATTTTAGTTTGAGAAGTTAAAAGAGTAAGCAAACAAGGTTAAGTTTCTATCTGTCATTATTTATTACATATACTTATCCCTTTGGTTTTTATTACATTTGTTGTTTGTTTTTTTCTGTTTATGACAATTTTATATACTATTTTAAACTAAACTTTTCTAAATCAATTATTTTTATTTGTCTATGAAAAGAAATATTAAATGAATCAATCCTTAAAAGGGTTACTTTATAGCTTTGCATCTAAAAACGTTAAAAGAGTGAATTTCGAAAAAAAATACATGAAGTTCATTAAAAATATTAATGATTTCTTAATAAGCTTTGGCTTTAGGCCACTTACTCTATTGATCTGCCCCACCACCCCACCCACCCACACCCCATGTCTCCCTCTCCTTTTCCCCCTTCTCAAACAGATCAATGCAGCTCTTTGGCCGAGTGCAAAGTACTCATGGATCAAGATCCTTCCTCTACTAGTTTCTATTCAGAACATTTTATTTTATACAAGGATGCATTTTTATTCTTCTAGGTATATTCTTTTAAGGGGTGGAAGTTGGGGGGCATGCTACTACTAACCAGAGATAAAATCTACACTCTGCAAAAGTACTAAAGGAAAAGTTACTCAACAAGACTTTTTGGTGCTATTCTTCAATTTTTGCCTGCGCATTTACAAAATAAGAAGACTCCTTCAATAGGCTGGATTTATTACTAGAACCTAGTCATGTTAAGTGTAAAATTCAATTTCACATTCTATTCTGAATGAGCAAGGTTCACGAAACCATCCACTCTACTCTTCATTCCAGGCATGAATCGTCCGACAACTGAGAGAGACCACAAATTGAATAATGATGTCAACCAGCTGATTAAATACATACATTCCTAAAGCTATCCGGTCGTAGCAGCTAATAATTAGTCTATCCATTCAATACAACATGAAAAAGCAAAGTTACGAAGTTCAAATACCTAACTAGAGAATGATCAATTTTATGTTAATTTAGCACCATGACAGGAGTATAAGGACAAGATAGACCAATAAAGAAATCATGAACATTGGGAGTGGCAGCGAAGAGTTGTGGAAAAAGGTGATGCTAGAATATACCATTGACATGACATTATACAGGTAAGGTATGGATTTTCTTGAGTTTGCTCACAAAGGTTTTGCCATTATCCAATGAATATGGGGCTAATATATTAGCAAGGTGCATGAAGAAATCAATTGTTACTCCTTTCTCTTCTCTGATCTCTTATGTTTTTTTTTTTTGGGGGGGGGGGGGGGGGGCTTTGACTGGACGATCCTTAGATCTACTGAAAAAATTTATGATTAAGAGGAGTCATGAAGCTTTCTATTAGGTTGAAAACATGCATAACATTTGCTACTGTTTGTTCAGAGGGAGGTGAGAAGGACAATAATTTCAAACTGACAGAGAAGAGGGAAAGGAAAAACAGCTTTCGGCATTGTTTGCCTTGGAATATATGGTGCAGCTAGATTAAGATGAATGTCATACACAACAAGCAATTAAAAATCACAAATAGACACCTGATTCAAAAGAAGAGGTATAAGGGGCCTGAGGCTAAGAAGTTGCAAAGATTAAAGAACTACAGGTAATGTGTTCTCTAATCTCTACATATGAGCAAGTGCATCAAGAAGAAAGAGGACTTGACAACAGGTAATTGTTTCTATCTTTACAGTTAGGGATAATTTCAAAGACCTGCCCTCTGATTTTTCTCCATAACACTAATTCATTAAATAAAAGTAATTATAGTCTCACCAACTTTTTCCTTTCCGACAATCTTTTAATTAACTAATTTATTTCCTTTGGAATATAAGAGAAGAACTAATATCCAGGCCGCATTCTCCTTCCTCTCTTCTTCCACAAAAAAATATCTTCATCAACTGCAATCTGTCTATTCAATGCCCTATAAACTTCTGAAAAAAATAAACTTCTCATTCCCATTGTTAGAATTCACAGTCTCTGTAATTTTCCATGCATTACTAGCATACTTTGACGTAGTGTTTGAAAAACGACTGTCTTTACTCTCTCCCAAACACACCAAGACCTTATTCTAGATCTATGGTGAAGATTCTTTTATCCACTTTTCAATTGTTGAACCCGAATCAAATAAATTATACACTTAATTTAGGTTAGGTTAGAATAACAATACATCAATTTCAACATATTTGCTTAAATATTAGTGAAGTTTTTCATTAAAGCAGCTTCAAGAAGCTATATGGACATTGAAGTCAATAGAGACACATGCTGAAGTTGAAGAAACAGTTTTTCTGGAGGAAGAGAGGAGGAAAACACGGGCATGGATATTAGAACTTCTTTTTATATTCCAAAGGAATTTAATTAGTTAATTAAAAGATTGTAGTGAACGGCAAATTGGTAAGATTGTAATTACTTTTATTCAATGATAAACAGTTTAAAACAATTGTTACAAAGAAATCAAAATAAGACAACTAAGCGTTATATTGTAAACCACAAGAAAGGTTAGTGTTATGGAGCGCAACCAGAGGGGAGGTCTCTCTCTGAAATTATCCCTTACATTTATTAATATCAGAAACTCTGATCAGCCAAAGAGGTCACCATTACTATTTACTGGTGATGGAGACACTGTCTTATTCTTAAAACAGCTTCAAAACATAGCTGGATAAGAGGCTTCAGAATTGAAGGAAATGCTGGGGACACGTTAGAGGTTTTACACATATTATATGCAGATGATACATTAATATTGTGTGATGCAGAGAAGGAACAACTACAACATCTAAAAATAATATGTAGACATTTGAAGCTGTTGGTCGACAGCACATAAACTTGGCCAAAAGCAGCATATTCTCAGCGCAATGAAGACTGTCAAATTTCTGAATTAGCCAGAAATTTGGGCTGACAAATGAGTGAATTCCCTGCAACATACTTGGGTCTTCCACTATGCTCCAAGTGGTGAGGCAAGGAGTGATTAAGAACTGAAAAGCTAAGCTAGCACCCTGGAAGAAGACATATCATTTGGCGGATGAATGACACTTATGAAAAGTGCTTTAGATGGAATTCCAACATAAGGGACTTCTCATGGGATGACGGCCAGGAGAAAAGATTCATTTGTTAAATGGCCTAATATCTTAAAGAAAAAGGGAAAGGGGGGGGGGGGTTGGGGATCAGAAATTTAAGCATAGGCAACAAGAGACCTGCTAATGAGATTTGGGATGAGAAGATCAGAAATACCCGATCCGGGGAATAAAAAGAAGGATGATACGGGAAAGTCCAACAGAGCTGACACAGTATAGAAGATCGATGGTGCTCCAATACCGTGACAAGCTCATCTGGAAACCCATAAGAGGTTTATGGGTGAAGTTGAGCACTGACAAGGATGCAGATTGGAAATGGCATCACGACCAGAATTTGGCATGGTATATGGATAAACCAAGCCCTCATTCAAGGAGATTTTTCCCGATATTTTTGATCTGATATGTAAAGCTGCATAAAATTGCAGAGACAGAATCTGGGTTCTGAGCTTAAGGAGACATATACAAAGATTTGGAGTTGGGAAGTATAACTCTTATACAAAGATTTGGAGTTGGGAAGTATAACTCTTATGTTGGAAATACTAGGGAACGTGCAACTTCTGGAAACAAAGACATACAGGAGTAGTGGAAATACAATAAAGATAGCACACTCTCACTCATATTATCAGTGGTCAATGAAGAGTGGTAAAGATGAGCAATTCATCTTGTTCAAAGACGATTTCCATACAAATGATCCACCAAAAGTCATATGTTTTGGATGGATGGTTACGTAGAAAATCTGTCTAAGGAGGAAAAGTAGATTCAAGCAATGTAACAGATACTTTTTATGCAAAGATAGCCCTGAAACTGAAGAACTTTTATTTTTTCTATTGCTAGGTATAAAGGAAAAATGGAGTGTTTCCTAAATCCTAGGGCATGCAATGGGTGGTTCTAAAGGAATCTCAGAGAACCAACACAACACAGCATAGATAAATTAATCTTGCAATATGGCATTTCTGTTGTAGAGGAGACACAGATAAATTCAAATTCATGTGAGGAGACATCGATAAATTTAAATTCATGTGAAGGAGACATTGATAAATTCAAATTCAATCCCATGAAACACTGCCTAAGTCAACTCTCCAAAACTTTAACTAAATTAGCCTAATTTCTAACTTACAAAACTCCACCAGTCAATCAATTAATTATTGGCAGATCTGTCTGGCCAGGTAGACACCAGAAATATATACACACACCTATGGGACCCTTTTTTATCCTTTTAATTATATGGCATTTCAATTTTTCATGTCCTATGTAATATCCACTAACTATACACTATACAGATTGGTACAGATGAAGTGAGTGATTACTTATGAGCTGAATTATGAATAATACTTTACTGCGCTTTGCCAATAAAACACTATTTCCTCTGTCCCAATTGTAAAAAGGAACTCAATCCATTCTATTTTTTTGAGTAAAACTTTCAATAATTCAAACTAATCAAACTAGAAGTTTCTTTCTTTTTGATGACTGTGATGTCCGGACCAGCTTGCACCTAATTCTAGAGGATACCTACCACCTCCTACCGGCAAAAGGTAGCAAGTAACTCTGTTATTCAAATTTGAAATTCTGATGTCATGTTTTTCTCAACCAAGGTAACTTTTCAACCATCATTCTAACAGCTATCTTCTACTTACATTAATAGAATTTATAAGACAACAGCATCATCATAAACTTACATAAAGTCGAGTATATACCACAGCAGTATTCCTAATGATTGGCAATGAACACAATAATCAAAGGCAGTTTCAAAAGTAAGGAGACTAACCTGGTGGCAGGATCAAGCTCCTTGAGCAAAGAATTATCAGGAAGCACAACCTCAGAAACAGGAGTCTTCATAGCTTTCTCCTGATCAGCCAAACATTCCTCTCTAGCCAAAAATGCAACAATATCAAGAGAATTAAGAATACCCACAAACCTTTTTCGCCTCATCTCTGCATTCTCAATCAAACCCTTTTGAGATCTCGTCTTCCACACTGGTATCCCACATTCCGTAGACTCCCCAATAGCCCTTATAGCAGCCTCCACTGTTTGTGTCTCCGTAAATTCAACTAACTCTGGTTTTCCCACTGTCAGATCCCCAACCACATGATACAAAAACACCGATGCCATTACAACTCAAATTCACCAAAACAGATAATTTTCTACGGATAAATTGTAAAACAAGAAGAAAAGGGTTTAAAATTGTGTAAATTTAGCAAGAATTTTTATGTGAATAAAGATCCGGATTTGAAGGGGAAAAAGAATTGTGGGTCCTAAAAGAGGGAATGGAGGAAGATAAGGAGAAGATGAAAACGGGTAATGCGGAATCTGACAAGAGAAGTAGTAATACTAAAGTGAGATAAAGGTAGAAGATTGGCCATGGAAGGTGAGATTAACAAGCCAAATAAAAGCAAGGCCCATGAAAACTTGGAACTAATTTTCTGGTAAAATTTTGGTAAAGAGGCAAAGGAGATTCTAGAAAAGTGAGGGAGGCAAAGGATAAGTGGTCAAACAAGATTGACTTGTCTCAATAATTGAGTAATCATACAGAATTTATTATTATTGAGATATTTTCAATCAAGATGGCAAAAGATAACTACTATGAATTTATTGCATAGGAATTTGATTTGATGTGGATGATTTTGCAACACAAATTCCTCCAACTTTCGACAATAATCAAACTCTGCTTTTATTGCACTATTGATTTTATCCGGTTAGGGATTTTTGTGGTTCGGTTTGGATCAGATATTGCTTAAACCTAAAATCAAATTAATCTATTTGTTTTTTTAAGTTTCTAAAACCAAATTAAATCAAACGAAAAAAATAACCATTGGTTTGGTTATTGTCGGTTTGGTTTAGTTTTTCTGATTTTTTCGGTTTGAAAGTAATAAATTTTTTGAGGACATACATATCTCGATAGACACAAACACCTAGTTTATGAACAATCCATAGAAAAGTTATTGTCGGTTCAATTAAACAATTAACAATGCTAGAGTTATTATTACATGAACAAAGTGATTCAACTAGAAGAAAGTGTGATTATCTTTGTGTGAGGTAGGATAGGTAAAAATTAAAGTAATGGATTTTGATGGACTTGGACTTATGATTGTAATAGTTGAGCTAACATTTAAGTGTTGGGCTTGAGAAAATAGTAAAGTTAGACTTGAGTTAATTAAAATTTAACAAAATATTTATATTTTATTTATGAATAATATATAAATAATTATAAAATTTATATATCTAATTTATCGGTCTGATTTGGTTATTTTTGCGGTTGTTTTTAGTAAAACAAAATCAAACCAAATGGTATCGGTTTTCAAAATTTAAAACCAAACCAAATACCAATTTTTAAAATCGGTTTGGTTCGGATTGCGGTTCGATTTGGTTTTTTAACCATAACCATGAACCGCCCTAATCCTTGTTATATCAAATATATGTTCTCCCTCTGTCCAACAATAATTGTTCACTATTGACTTTGGACACTTCTTAAGAAACTATAAATAGAAGAATAATTTTATTATATCACCCTTTGAATATAATAAATACAATGTCTTTAAAAATGCAATAGGGAAATGGCTATAATTAATGATAAGGGTAAATTAGGAATTAAGTGTAAAATCATCCATTGATTTCATAAAGTGGACAAGTATTGTTGGACCACCTAAAATAGTATAGTTGACAACTATTGTTGGACGGAGGGAGCAATACTTATTTATTTTACATATAATTTATTTTTTAATCTAGATATTTATAACTTTTTCTTTAAGTTCATTAACATTATTAAAGGGAAAAGGGTCAAAAATATTCTTAAACTATGTGAAATGAACAAAAATGTCCTCCGTTTAAGGTTTGGCCCAAAAATGTTCTTGTCGTCAATACTTTGGTCCAAAAATGTTTGTCATGCCCTGAGTCTACACCCTGGACGCAGGGGCGGATCTACATGGAGGTTAGGGGGGTCACCCGACCCCCCTCGTCGAAAAATTACACGGTATATATAAGGTCAAATTCTGTTTTTATGTGTGTATATATTAAAATGAACCCCCTAAACACATGTAAAGAGGCTAGCACTGGGGTTCAAGAACTCGCTTGGACGTCATGGGCTTGATTCTGCGCAACAACACTTTCCTAAAATTTTTCTTGTTTTCTTCATTTGGAAAATCAAATAGCAAGCCTGAGATGGGCCTAACATTTTTGGGCTGGAGCTTTATTTTTTTATTATTTTTTTTCATTTTCTAATGTTATTTCTCCTTTTCAATATTCATTTTTTTGAATTTCTAAGGCACATTATTTTCATTTTTGTATTTTATTATTTTTGTCTCCATTGCTCATTTTATTTTTACGTAACTCTCTTTTTATATACTAATTCAAATGAACTTTTTAAAAAGCTGTCAATTATTCTTAAACTTGAAATTGAGATAGAGAAAAAAAACTTTAAAGATAAGTTAAACTTAATCGAACGAATAAATTTGAAAGACATGATTATTCATCATATTTCTTTCTCATTTTTTCAGTTCTATTCTAGAGAGACGTAAACTACATTGATATGATTTATTCATTTTTTTTATCGATGGAAAACCTTATAAATTGAATAAATGAACAAAAAATTGGCGATGCCATTTATTTATCCTTTTAATATGCATTATAATATTAGTAACTCAATCCCCACACATTTTAAAGAGTATTAAACAATTTTTAAAGTAACATATGATTGAATGAACACTAATTTAATTTATTTTAAAAATTCAAAAAAAGTAAAATAATAAAAAATTAAAGAAAAAAATCATTTTAAAAAAAGAATCAACGAAGCATAGTAAAAGTAGGAAGAAACGCTAAATGCGGCATGACAAGACAAGTTATATTTAATGGATTAAGGATAATTTTTTTCTTTCCCGATCCGTTTTGCTCCATTTTCTTATTTACTTCTTATAAGTTGAACCCCCTCCACGAAAATCTTGGCTCCGCCACTGCCTGGACGTGGCCGGCACTTGAGACCCATTTCTGGTTCCCAAGTGAACCCTTGGTTTGGCTGACTACTTAGCGGAAGATTTACTCAAGCGATAATAAGCTTAGAACTGAAATTTAGGACATTCAAACTCAAGCAAATACTTAACTCAAACTGTTTGAAAATACTTAATAATAATAATAATAATAATAATAATAATAATAATAATAATAATAATACTTTGCAAAACAGTCTCAAAACATCTCAAACAAAGGGGAAATACTGAGAGACTCCTTAACTCTAACTATCTATGAAGCCTCTATAGTTCAGCATGGTTGTTGGGACAAGACCCAAAACACCCTAAAAGGACTAAACTAAACGGGAAAAAGGGGAAATCCTTTGGAATGCAAGGAGGCTCAACAAAGCTAACTGGAGTGTCAAATGATCTCAACAAAGCGCCTGTTGATGATCCTGAACACCTATATCTGCATCATAATAAGATGCAGGTTGAATGACATCAGTACATTGAATGTATGAGTATGTACAGAAAATCGAATGCATAGATAACTAAACTGATAATACCAAAATAATGCTCACCTCAACTCAACTCAATACAAAAGCAATAACAAAATATGAAATGTTTAAAGCTTCATAAATAAAAGATACTAACTCAAGGATGTATATAAAAAAAATACAAGTTACTCTTTACTCTTATTTGGGAGAATATCTAACCGACAACCATCACTATGAGCTATGTAATGATACAACGTCTCCCCACGCTACCAGAACTGTCTTATACCTTGACGGGGTATAGAACACCTCAACTAAGTGGATCCACTAAGCTATGCTCGAAAGCAATAAGAAGTCGTCTAAAAAGTATGATCATTTACCGATGTTGGCTACATAGTTTGTGAGGAATGTGAGTTGTCTGAACTCATCCTCATATCGGTTCTCAATACTACTCCTAATATATATATACTCATGCTCAATTAGAAATACTTTTTCTCTGTTTTGAGGTAATTACTCAAAATAACTCTTTTTAAAGAGGTAATGAAATATCTTGAACTTATAAAATCTTTTTAGAAATAAAAGTTTCTCTTTTCTCAATGTAAAAATGTTACCTTTGGGAATACTTAGTTTAAGGTTGTTGTTGGTTAAACAAGAACTCTCAATAATAACTCCATAAAACTCTTGAACTTCCCTTTAAACTCAAATTAGTTTTAAATGTGCATTAAGACATGTGATTAAGATATGCAGGGATTTTCAAAGGTAAATGGAGCCTATAGGAGCTAATACAAGGAAGGGAAACATGGCCACAACTTAAAGGAACCCGTGTCGGATGAAACAAGGAAAGATTGGCCTAGAAATCCTTGGCAAATTGCTGGCGCAGGATGCCTAGCCCTGAACTTCAGAAGTCAGGCCTTGGCACATTGCTAGCGCGTCCCCTCTGGGCCTGAACTTTAGAAGTTAGGCCTTGGCGCATTGCTGGCGCGTCATCCCAGGGTCTGAACTTTAGAAGTCAAGCCTTGGTGCACTATTGGCACATCGCCCTAGGGCCCGAACTTCAGAAGTTAGGCCTTGGCGCACCGCCCCAGGCCCTTCCCCAACACCCCAACGAATTTTCAAGCTTAAATAAGGACCCCAACTTAGTTTAGAATTGAAAATTTTCTCCTAAACTCTTCTTAATTCTCAAACTCAACACGAAAACATGAAAACTTTCATACAATTCCGTTGGAAATATAACTTTATCAAATCAATAGGGTTCATGTGATACTAATCATGAACAACACAATAATATTCACATAACAAAAGAATAAAAAAGCCTCAATTGTTAAAGAATTGAACTCAATATCAAGAACTACAAATGTATCCTTTAGATATAACAATTTCTTGACTAAATTGAGATGTAGGGTGTGAGGACGAATAATTACAACAATGTACGAAGCCTTACATACTTGAAAAGAACAAAGGTTCTTGGGGAAAATCAATGGAATCTTGAAGAACGCTTGAAACCTAGTTTTTTCTCCTCTTGGAACCTTACTCTGATTCCTCTTAGTGTTAAAGAATGTGAAAAAATGGTTTAAAGCTGATTAGACCCTTAATTGGGTGATGAAAAACGTGGCAAGGATTAGAAGGGATGGGAAAAGACCAAACTACCCCTCTAAAAATGATTGAGATGCCTTTAAAAGAGAGGCTTCACTAAAATGGGCATAACTTTTTACTTCGATCTCAAAATTAAGCAAACTTGGTGGAGTTGGAAAGAGGACTCAAAGACCTTTAATTTGATAGGTCACGGGCCACCTAATTCTTTATGAGCTAAGAGATATGATCATTAAAAGTTGACCCAAAAACTTAAAATTGATGGGTGACTTGCACGAACCCCTCTTTAGCCCTTTTCAAAGTCCGATGTGTTACATGTTCATTCTACAAATAAATATATTATTTATATTCTTTTTAACACATTATTTTTATAATAATATATATTTTAAAATTAGTAAATGTTTATCTTACTTTAATTTAGAATATATATATATTATAATTATGTGTTATCGTTATATAAATAAAATTAATGATGGATATACTATGATCTTATATAAATGACATATATAATCCGTCGAAAACATACATGAAGTTATTCTATTTTAATTGATAAAATGAGATTAAGAAGAAACAAATTATTTCCTACATTTTTATTTGTTAAAGTGGTTTAAAAGAAAGAAAACAAGAATAAGGTTCTTTAATAATATTTTAATTAGGAAGAAGATGTGTATAATATATTTATTTGGAAAAGGGCATTTTTGACCCATTTAGCAATTATAGGAGCATTTCTGGACCAAAGTATTGACTGCAAGGGCATTTTTGAACCAAAGTATTGACGGCAAGGACATTTTTGTTTATTTCACATAGTTAAAGGGCATTTTGACCCTTTTCCCTAAGTAGAATAATATTTTTTATGAATTTTTCACAAAATTTGATATTATTTTTATGACAGTTATTTCAATATACAATATGCTTTAAGTGTGTATATGTATTTATGCTTACAGTTTTGTCTTTCTCCATTCTCTTACTCCATGCATTTCATATTATTTGATTTTTTTGATATGATATCTCTTAAAAAAATTAATTAAATGTATATTTTACTAAACTAACATTATTAATAATGTTTTGAAACTTTAAATTTGACTACTACTACTTGATGCAATTATTTAATACTAAGGATATTTTACTAACTCTTGTATTGATTGGGTTTGGGTTAAGGAGTGTGGATATGAGTCGGGGTGGGTAAGAGATTTTCTGATGATGGGTTGAAATTTAAATTTATCCAATAGAAAGATGTCACGTAATTATTATTATTAATAATAATTTTTTTAAAAAAGTTGTTAGTTTTAATCGTAATAGTGGACCAAAAAGGTGGATTGAAGAGTACTTTTAGCTCAATAGGTGAATGAGGAGTATATTTAAACCTTTTCGGATAGTCCAGAAGTATTTTTGACTCTTTTCTTTTAATGTAAAAACACATAAAAATGTCATCAATATATAAAAGAAATAAGTTGAATGTTGGGATCGAAATAGCAGAGTGTCATGCAAAAATTAATAATTGTAAAATATAAGGGTGATAAATTAGATAACATAGAAAGTTATACTAAAACAATTATGATATATATTAATATTATTTGGTTAAGCGACATACATAGAAGAAACTAACATAAAATGGATTAAAGTTATAGAGAGATAATCTTCCATAAACAAAGCTCATTAATCACTACAGTAGGGTTGTTCGAAACCGAATAAAAAAAAAGTTATTAATTTATTGATAGTGGGTTATTAATTTAGCAATTTCAGTAGCAATTTAATTTTTTTAATTATCAGATTATTGATTCTTAACGGTTTGAGATTTTTTTCTTAACGAGCTAAGCATAACATGATAATACGTTTATATTATGTTTATGTATTTGATATATAAAATCATTGATTTAGAATTTTGTAATACCCCAAAAAATTCTAAACCTAGATCAAACCTTGGAAATCAGAAAGAACTAAAATGTTACATAAAGAGGGGTTTGTACGGACCCATTCACTTGTGAGTTCACAGGTCGTGCACTGGTCCGTGAACCAAACCTCAGAACTCAGAAATCACATCCTTCACGGGCACTTGTACTGCCCATGGAGTGTTATACGGCCTGTAGAGGATCCCATGCAAATTGGCCTCAACATTCAGAACCTTGTTCCGTTCATGAGCACCTTCACGGACCGTGGAGAGTTGTACAGTGGAAGGCTTATGTGAATGTGCTCCGCCAGTTTTAAGTCAAGATTAAACGAGTCTTTTCCACTCTTTTAATTCCTATATTATGTCATTTTGGCCTATTCTAAGTGGGTATAACTGATTTCTAAATACCTAACCTCCCCATTCACTCTCATTTTTTCCAAATCAAATTTCTTCTCTCTCAAGTCTTCTCCCTCAAGAAAGAACAAGGGATTCAAGTCTTCCACCCAAGATTCAAGGTAGGTTTCGATCAAGGTATGTGTGAACTTCATCAATGGGTTTCTCTTCACCCATTGATTCCCAAAGAAACCTCAATTTATCAAATTATCAATTTTCCAAAACTAGTGTTTATGCAATTTTCATGGGTTCTTATTGAATTTTAGTTTCTTCTTCATTATTGATCTTAAATTGCATGAATTGACTGTAATTCTGTATTTTCAATGATATTTTCATGAACCAATAACATGCAAGTATTTAAATGATTAGAATTATGTTATTTTCATATGCATGTCTCATTTATCAGATTTCCATGAATTATGATGTTTTCGAATAAAGTATCTCTCAATTCATACAGATATCATCATTTGAATGCTTTCGATAAAAATATCTTTTCAGATTGTGTTCAATTATCATAATTTATGAGCTACTCAATATTTTATCAGATTAGCAGTATAATTTAGTAGTATAAATTATTTCTATTTCTAGATTTATACATGTTTAGTTTGGGAGTATACTTAGCATCGAGTGGACTTTTGGAATGAAGGTTTTTGTTTATCATATGTGGATCTTTAGTAGCAATCCCTAAGCCCTAGAACTACGCACCACCATAGTATTTTTCTCTAATAGGTATTAGCTAGTGGATCGACCTTAACTCAGATATCATGGCCCTTATCTTGACAAGTGGGACACTCTCTTTTCGATATGGGAGTAGTACATCAAAATCTATGTAGTAGCTCACATAATTTACGATTACATCAAAATCTTGGCCTATCCAAAGTAACCAAATCTACCCAAATACAAAGACTCGCAAACACCACAAAGCATAAATGATATGCATATGTTACTACTACCGACTCCCTAACTGGGTTGGAAACATGAATAGGAGTATCACAAATAAAATCAAGACCCACGACAAATTCAATATTTACATAAGAAAATGTGGATCTCGGATCAAATAAAACAGAAGTCATTCAGTCACAGATGAGAATAATACTTATTATCACTGCATCAGATAATTCAACCTTAGATCTGCTCGGGAAGGCATAAAATTTAGCTCTATCCTCAGTCTGGGCAACACGTCTAGCTGACTACGATGCTCCCTTTCCCGCGTTACTGTTACTTTAGACCCATAGACTTCCTGGTTATTACTTCGCCCACCTTGAGGGCATCCCTTACCATTTCCATCCCCACATATCGGGTCTACAACTAAAATATGTTGTTGTATCATATTACATGTTGGTCTAAAAGGGCATTCCTTTTTAAAGTGGACCAAGTTACCGCAATTAATGCATCCTCAGTTGAGAGATGACTTTTTAACAGAAGAATGAGAAGCTCATTGGTTGTTAGGAGCCGAATAATGTTGAATGGCCACTTCTAGAAGCTGGTAGGCCTGACTGAATAGGGCGGCCGAATACACGTGTTGACTGGGACCTCTAGAATAAGAATTATTGAAATTACCCATACTCTTGGATTTCCTGGCCAGCACCTTAACCTGTTCAACTTGTCTAACCCCCTCCGACTTCTTTACATAGTTAGTCACTTCATTAAATCTCTTTCTTGTAGAAGTCATATGCATATATAGGACTTATAACTCAATGCTCAAACCTTTTACAAATAGACAGATCCTCTCATTTGTGCCCAATAGTTAGGTAGCATAGTGAGAAAAAGTATGAAACTCAGCCTCATAGGCTGCAACATGCACAATGCCCTACTCAAGTGCTAGAAAATCGTCCTTCTTTCGATATTTAAGGGTACGAGGTACTTGCTTCTTCAGGAATAGGGTGTGAAACTAGGCCCAAGTCAGTGGAGGAAAAATAAACAAACCATACTCCACATGAGCCCTCCAACACAGCTTAGCATCCCTCTGCAACAATAAAGTAACAAACTTCACTCCATGCTTCTACACAATACCGAACTTATGCAACCTCTCATAACAATCTAAGATGAGCTCAAAAGCATCCCCATTCTCGATACCATGAAACAACAGAGGCTT
Source organism: Solanum verrucosum (assembly GCF_900185275.1). Classification (NCBI taxonomy): domain Eukaryota; kingdom Viridiplantae; phylum Streptophyta; class Magnoliopsida; order Solanales; family Solanaceae; genus Solanum; species Solanum verrucosum. The sequence goes on from NW_026020211.1 coordinate 716,097, forward strand.
CGGCTTTAGAAACTTGGTCAATAGCTCATGCTCAGTCCTTATCATGACAAGGCCTAGTATTGGACGGAAGACACATTAGTACTTGAAGCTTTATCCATTATGGGAGAAGTGGTAGCAATATGATGAGTACTTAGGGACTGGCTTCAGTACCCGCTATACCACTCAGGAAGGCTAACACTTGTTAAACAACCTCAGAAATCATAGAGGGAAGGCCGACACCCTCAACATGTGCTACCATCTCAGGTTCAACACCATCTTCATACTCTACTTCCACATCTTCCTTAACATGAGGGTGAGGGTGAGGGTCGTCGATCTTGGCCTAGCCGCTGCCTAAGTTCTACCCTGACACCTTCTTTTACCCCTGCCCCTTTCTCAACCTCAAACTGTCGGTTCTGTAGTTGGAGATGGTTCCCTCACTTTATTACGTCTTGTGTCAATCAGCTGCTTACAAAGAATGAAGGAAGTCAGATACCAATTTGAATCACTAGTTACCAATTAAAATCAAGTTACAACACGAAAAAAGAAAAGTGGAGATAATTTCCTGAAGTCTTGTAGCCTCTTGAAAAAAAAGTACAAACGTCTCTGTATCATTTTACAAGACTCTATGTGACCTGTTTTGGTACAATGAGATCAACGAATCTAGGGCCCTGATAATAACTGTATCACGACCCAACCCTTTGATGTCAAGTTCGATATCTGGAGTTCTACTTACCCGAATTCACTTCTGAAAAGTCTTACAGACTCCTTAACGTCTTATCAACAAGGAATATAAACTTTAATAATGTAATTTTGTCACGACCCAGGGGTACCCCTAGATGTAACAAGGCATACAAGACCCCGAGAGGCCTCATACAAGCCCCTTAGCATATCCTAACATAAAGTAATAGAAAATGGTGCGGAAATTTATAACATTTTTCAATAATATCAAACGAAGTGGAAGTCTTTAACACTTGTCTCAAACCATCTAATACTTGAATAGTCTTAGGGACACAACTCATACAATAGTTCTAAACATAAAAGAAACACATAAAGGAAAGGTGGTCAAATCCTCGATGCTATGAGGACTCATCAAATCTTCACTCTTTGCTCTACTATGAACCTAGCCACGGGGATGGAAGTCAATAACGCTAGACCTTACATTTAATAAGAATGTAGGCAAGAGTATGAGTTAGTACAAAAATGTATTAAATATGATGGCTAGCACAAATCATCAACATAAGCATAACGTAAGCATTAGTTAACATAAGACATATACCATAAACATAAGAGATAACAACATAAGTCATAAGCATATGCAATGCACATAAATCATCATACTATAAGAGGAACACTTCTCAAGTAACCTCAACTTGTTCTTACTCAACACATATGTCATCCACCTATAGTCATACATATCAAGGAAGGCAACTCAAGCAACAAACCAAGCTACTATATCATCATAACAAGCAAATATCATATTAAAACATACTTACTATACTTCCTTGAAGTAGTTTTATTTCATCATAACATGCTTTTTTGATTAGGGACTAGTCCTTCATTATCTAGTCTTTACAATTCATGGAAGAGTACCTCTTTACTAGTCGAAGACATATCATCACTCATGAATGGTTATGATTTACCAATTCAAGGTTACCAAGGAAAAACACCTCATTATGATAGACCAAGCTATCATGGAAAGCATACGCTCATGCAAGTCTAAACTACTCAAGAAAGGGTACTATTGCCCAATCCAAGCTATCATAAAATTGTGTGGCCTCACCAAGTCAAGCTATCATCCAAGCATCCTCTCATGCTAGTTCAATCTAACCTTTGGAAGGGTACGATTTCTCAATCCAAGGCTATCCATGAGGTTTACTATCTCAAGCTACCATGCATGGTCTTTTCATAACTTCAACATATTATAATTCATACATGTTTTGATTCATTTTAGGTAAGCAAACATTTCAATCTAGAATCATTCAATGTGTGAAAACCTTTAACATTATTCATTCATATATACATAAGGTAGATCATGTGGGTAAAGTCCTTCCACAACAATTCTATCTATTAATCTACCATTATCATACATGTTTCACTCTCAAAGCCTTAACATTCATAATTCATCATATTAGCTTTACTCTCAAACCCTCTCAATTCAACATTCATAACTACAAGCCTTACTCTCGAAGCAACACTTCTCATGATCATCACATATGCCTAGATCTTAAGACATTCTAATAACATGTTTCATTCTTAAGCAATTCTAATCATATATCATCATATAGGCTCAATCTCAAGCACTACTAGTCATGATTCATCAATCCTAGAAGATTACATCTAAATCCTCAATTTCCCTTTCATGGCATAAAACCTATCTATATCAAATTCATCTTAGAATCATAGGTTAGGCATTTATACATGTACAATCATACTAAAAACATGCAATTCCATCATAAACAATCATAAACAACCATAATCCACTCAATTGGATCATAACCCATAACATTAGATGAAACCCTACTTTGACTTGGGAAATTCTTCTTTATGGGGCTCCATAGATGAAAGGATTCCATGAATGAATAAACTATCATACCTTGATTACAAATCCCACAAAGCTTGGAAGAATGGAGACTTGACTTGACCTAGCTTGAACCCTCTTCTTCTTCTTCAAATTTCTAGAGAGAGAGTTATTTGAGAGAGGAACCCAATTGTTTTGGTGAGTTGAGAGAATGACTTAAATGACTTAATTTAAGGGTCTAAAGCACTTATATATGTGGTCTAAGCTAGGGTAAAACTACACCACTTAAGTTTAATTAATTTTGGGAAGTCCCATTATGCCCTCAACATAACTGCCCAAAACTCTACCCACGAGACCCCACTGACGGACCGTGAATGGACCTATATCCATCCTGGTCAAGCGTGGGTGGATTCAGAGATTTTTTTGCCATCCACAAGACCCCTAGCCATGGACCGTGGACCCATACACGGGGCATGGGTCCTGGTGTGGCTACTACTTCAGGCAAATTTTCAGGGTGCTCTTCCATGGACTCATGGTTAGTCCTTGTGAGGTGGCACCTTGAGGTTCTAACATGCTATTCCCTCTATTTTGAATCCAGGGTGTTACATTATCTCCCCCTTGGGATCATTCATTCTCGAATGACGTTCTAGGCACTTCTTAAGGAAAACGACTCAAGGCAAGCAACCCATCATACATGCAACTCATCTAAATGCACACCACCAAGTATGAATCATCACTCCAAGATAAACATGCTCAATGCACCACATGGGAGGTAGGAACTACATCTAGCAACCCAAAATGCATGAAATCTTAATATTTCTCATGTTCAAGGAGGAACTATCATCTCCAAGCTAAAAGCATGCTCAACACAATCTCATGGAGCCTATATGCAATCTATACTCATAACATACATCCAAGGAGGAATATATTAACTCCAAGCTAAGACATGTTTCACAACTCATCTCATGAAGTCTATAGGCAACTCATACTCAATGCACTACAACATTAGGAAAATCAATCATGCAAACTCATTTTTCTTTCAAAACACAAGTTTTTCATGAACATGCACAACATAAGGAAATCATGAAAACATCTAAAACACACATGACTTCACACAAAGAACAAACATGAAGAACTTATCATCTCAAGCTAAATGAGGAGTAGAAGGAAAAAAGATAAGGATATTTGGACATCTTATTGGCCTCGGCTTCCCACGTAGCACCCTCAACTAAAAGACTCCTTCCTATAACTTTCACGGAAGCAACTTCCTCACTTCTTAATTTCTTAACTTGCCGGTCTAAGATCTCATATGGGCCTACAAATCAAGGACGAAACTTCCCAAACTCATTATACCTTTCAAAGGTGATGAATTAAAGTAAACTCAAATCATGAACATTAGGAACACTCAATGACCTTGCTATCTAAGCATACTATCTACCCCTTGGGAGGAAGCCTAAACAGAATTTCTAAGCGCCGCTTCTTTCAATTCTAAGGTCAGTTCAAAACATCACTAAGCTTTCACATTCATCACACAAGATGATTTTAATCCATGGTGAACTATACTACTACCATCTGTAGGAGTTTAATAATTTGAGCATCTCTATGTATTATCTAAACACCCTATTCATCAAATCCTTTCAACATACCCAAAACTCATAATGACCATATCAGGTTCTACTATCAATAAAACATAACAACAATGCAACCCATTTATACTAAAGACAACATCAAAGTCTAGCATATCAAGTCACAAAAGACAAAGCAATATCGAAATCTAATAAAGCATAAAATAATATCGATAGTTACATCCAGATGACACTCTTGTTCACCTATAGCTTGGAGAGCATAAAACCTATTTTTCTTTGGAGCATTCCCATCCGAACCACTAGGAGCAACTTGCTTACCCTCTCTCCCCTTAGCCTGCATTTGTGGACAATTCTTAATCTTGTGGCCACTTTCACCACAACTAAAACAACCTTCCATTCCGTCCAAACACCTACCCTCATGTCTCTTTCCACATCTACCACAAGTAGGCCATAGGGATTCACTACTAATTCCTTACTGTTTAAGGTTAGACACCCTATCTTTACTATACTTAGGAGCATTGGAGGAATCTTGCCTGGAAAACCTTTGTCGATACTTAGGATGACCATGCCCATCAGATCTTTTATGAGAAGAATTACCATCATCATTTCTAGACCTCTTTTTCTCCCTAGCTCTCCCTTTAAGTTTCTCCTCTTCAATCTGTTGGGCATGAGTCATAAGATGAGCAATATCCATGTCACCAATGAGCATGACGGTACGACATTCTTTCACCACTAAATCGAACACTCCTGACACAAATTTACTCATTCTTGACCTAGAGTCGACCACTAAAGATGGATCATATTTTGACAATTGAGTAAACCTCAACGCACAACAATGACCATTAGGAACACTCAAGTAAACTCAAATCATGAACATTAGGAACACTCAATGACCTTGCTATCTAAGCATACACACTGCCCTTATTGAATTGGGTCGTCATGGCTTGAGCCAACACTTGAAAAGCGAACCTAAACTCTGCATTAGTCACATCCTCAACCAAAGGGTCAATTGGGGCTTGTGGAGGAGCTTGGGGAGGAACTTCTTGATCCTCATTGTCTTTCTCATTCCTTCTAACATCAGCCCTTGTAGTAGCTATATCATGTAGACCATTGGGTAAGGATTAGGAGAAAGACCTTATAAAGTTAAACTCTATGGAACGACTTAGGGTAATGAATAAGTGAAGTTTCCTAAGCATCTCGTAGCCTCTCATTCATAAATGTGGCACACTTCACACTTATGAACAAGACTCTACTAGACGTGGCTTGAAACATCCTAGAACCATTCTAAATCTTGTGCTCTGATACCAAGTTTGTCACGACCCATGAGTACCCCCTAGATGTAACAAGGCATACAAGACCCCGAAAGACCTCATACAAGCCTATTAGCATATCATAACATAGAGTAATAGAAAATGGTGCGGAAATTTAAAACATTTTTCAATAATATCAAAGTCTATCATAAAACGAAGTGGAATCTTTAACACTTGTCTCAAACCATCTAATACTTGAATAGTCTTAGGGACACATCCCATACAGTATTTCTAAACATAAAATAAAGACATAAATGAAAGGTGGTCAAATCCTCAATGCTATGAGGACTCAACAAATCTTCACTCCTTGCTTTACTATGAACCTAACAACGGGGATGGAAGTTAATATCGTCGGACCTTACACTTGGTAAGAATGTAGGCAAGAGTATGCGTTAGTACAAAAATGTACTAAATATGATGACTAGCATAAATCATCAACATAAGCATAACATAGGCATTGGTCAACATAAGACATATACCATAAGCATAAGAGATAACAACATAAGTCATAAGCATATGCAATGCACATAAATCATTATACTATATGAGGAACACTTCTCAACTACCCTCAACTTGTTCTTACTCAACACATAGGTCATCCACCTATAGTCATACATATCAAGAAAGGCAACTCAAGCAACAATCCAAGCTACTATATCATCATAACAAGCAAATCTCATATTAAAACATACTTACTAGACTTCTTTGAAGTAGTCTTATTTCATCATAACATGCTTGTTTGATTAGAGACTAGTCCTTCATTAGCTATTCTTTACTATTTATGGAAGAGTACCTCTTTACTAGTCGAAGACATATCATCACTCAAGAATGGTTATGATTTACCAATTCAAGGCTACCAAGGAAAAGCACCTCATTATGCTAGACCAAGCTATCACAGAAACCATACAGTCATGCAAGTCCAAGCTACTCAAAGAAAGGTACTATTGCTCAATCCAAGCTATCATGAAATGGTGTGGCCTCACCAAGTCAAGCTATCATGCAAGCATCCTCTCATGCTAGTTCAATCTAACCTTTGGAAGGGTACGATTTCTCAATCCAAGGCTATCCATGAGTTCTACTATCTCAAGCTACCATGCATGGTCTTGTCTTACCAAGTCAAGCTATTCATGAAGGGATCTCATATCACAACTTCAACATATTATAATTCATACATACTTTGATTAATTTTAGGTGAGCAAACTTTCAACCTAGAATCATTCAATGTTAGAAAATCTTTCACATTATTCACTCATACATACATAAGGTAGATCATGTGGGTAAAGTCCTTCCACAATAATTCTATCTATTAATCTACCATTATCATACATGATTCACTGTATCGACTTGTTCTTGTCGTTATAGAAAAACCAACGGGGAAAATTTTTAGGCCGGAAAACTTTTTGGTAGTTACTTGAGAGTTCCTAGCCTAGTCCAGATTTGAAAGAAATCGGAGCCAGTGAGGTCTAGGAAGATATGGTAACGAATGAGAGATCTGATAATAGATTTGGTTACACCAGTAGATAGCTAAGACGTTAAGAAACCCATACAACTTTACGAAATCGAATTCGGGTGAGTAGAACTCCCGAAACTGATCTTAACATGAACATGTAGTTTTTGAGTGTCATGAGTTAAAAATGTGGTATGAAATGGGGGGTTTGAGACATTAATTCTGAATCTCTGTCTCCATGAAAGCTTCCAGGGCGGGAATTATCCCGCCAATGCAGGGTCGTTGTGGCAGGTTGGGTGCTGCCATAGCGGGTCAGTCGCGACTTAAGTCGGAAATAAACCCCAAAAACGTTATCATTCTGCAATTTTTGTTCTTGAGAGCCAAGGGACGAACCAGGGCAAGTTGTTGATAGTTTTCCACCACTCCTAGCACTAAAGGTAATGTTTTTACTCCTCTAATCCATTTTTTGATCCGTAGAACTTAGATTCTTGGTTAATTACTATTTAGGATGGTTTTTTAACTGAATTGGATGGTGGGAAAATGCCTTAGCTACACCTTAGGATCATGGGTTTGGTCTTGGGTTATTAGGTTTATTATAATTCGGATAAATATACCTTCGTTTCTTGATCCTCGCGTTATATTAATTATTTGTAGACCTACAACAAGCGGAAAGAAATCGAAAAAGGAAGAATCAAGTTTCTTAGAAGGATTGAAGCTTGGTTTCGAGGTAGGTGATGGTTGTAATTTTATGTTGGTGTGATGTATGTTAGTAATTGCTCCATTATATTGCATGTATGTCTGTGAATGTTGCACTATTGATCACATTAATCGTAAATAAATATGAACGAATGATTGTATGCCATGAATCAATACTTGATTGTATGATTATAAGAATGTACATTGTGATTGTGATTTTAGCTTGTTGAATGAAACCGGTGTCACGTTCCGACACACTAGCTTGGATCAGATGTCATGTACCGACATACATATTGGAATGGGTGTCATGATCCGACAAACTAACTTGGAACGGGTGTCGCAATCCGGCACACTAACAGTTTGGGTATGGGTTCCATGAGAGGACAATTAACTTGTCATATAAATGTATTATTGATATATGAAATTGTAAATTGATCCTAAAATGATGACTAATATTATATATGTTCGGTGAATGCCTATTTTATTATGTTATAATTACTTGTATATGTTTCACTTATTGGAATAGCTGCGTGATCCTGTCAGTACACTGTAGTTGTGTATTGACACTGCACTTACTCTTTCTTTGTTGAGTACATGGCATCTTTAGGTGGCTACTGACAGACCTCATTTAGAAGATCAGTGATCTATCGAATTCAAGCGTGAGCCAGTTCTTCCAGGCTTCCATGAGTTCTCTTTTTTCTCAGTCCCTCTTATTCTGACTTACATTACTACTCTAGATGATTAGTTGTTTTAGCTTTCGGGGTTGAACCCCTTTTTCTTTAGACTTATGGTTCTTTGTTAGAGTTTTGGTACATTGACTTTCAGGTTCTAGGGAATATTTCCACAATGTTTTGATAGCCATTGCTAGACTTTTGGAGTTTATAGGAACTCTACTTTACTTCTTACATTTAAACCTGCTTTCGTATCTTTAAATGTGTAGTTGTTGAGTTAGCTAATTAGTAGTAATGGTTCTCCCACCGGAGGGTTAGTGTTGGTGTCAATTACGACGGTGTGGGTCGTAACAAAGTTGGTATCAGGTCCCAGGTTCGTTGATCTAGATGTACTAAAATGAGTTTAGTAGAGTCTTGTGGAATGATAAAGAGACGTCTGTACTTTTCTTCGAGAGGCTATATGACTTTAGAAAATCTCTATGTTTTCTTATGTCTCCTTTTATGCAATAACTTGATCCAATTGGTAACTGGTGATCCAAATTGGTATCCAATCTCCTTCACTCTTATGTCCGTAGATGGTTACACTAGGTTCAATGGTGTCAGGCCCGCATTTCCTGTCAACGAGCCAACTGAGGAATCCGCAGCGATAGGTCGCGGTCGAGGCAGGGGTAGAGGGCGAGCAAGGGGCAGGGGTAGAGGAAGAGTAACATTCACCAAGGGTAGAGAGTCGGTTAAGAATGCTCCCAGAAATGAGAATCCTTTTTCGCATCATGAAGAGATAGATGAGAATGTTGAGGTTGAGAATGATAACTATGTTGGACAAGAGGATAAGGTGCAGGCTGAGACTACAAGTATTCCTTCCTTAGACCCAGTGTTAGCTCAACAAATTATATCGTTCCTGAAAGGATTGGTTGGTCCTGGAGTTCTTCCCACAATTCAAGAAACATAAACTCCCGCCAACCCCCTATTGCTATCATTGTCCCCAAGGTGGGTGGAACTGTAGGTACTGATGCATTTTTCCATACTTTTTTGGGTTCTATAATGACTGGTAATGAATACGAAATGTTGACGAACTTTCTGAAACTAAAGCCTCCGGTATTCCATGGTTCTGAGAGTGAGGACGCCTATGGGTTCATCTTAGATTTTTATGAGAGGCTACATAAGTTGGGTATTGTCCATTATCATGGAGTAGAGTTTGCGAATTTTCAGCTTCAAGATGAGGCTAACCAGTGGTGGAGAGCTTATGTAGAGTGCAGATTGTCAACTTTACCCCCACTTACTTGGACTCAGTTTCATGCTCTGTTTTTGGAGAAGTATGTACCCCGGACTTTGAGAGATCATAAAAAGGATGAGTTCATTGCTTTGGAGCAAAGTGGTATGTCTGTGGCTGCTTATGAGGCTTAGTTCCATGCTTTGTCTAGATATGCTATGCAATTAGTGACTATTGAGGAAGAGAGGATATGTATGTTCGTTAAGGGACTGAATTCTAAGTTATAGGTATTGTCTGTGCACATGAATTCTGTAGGAAAAAAATTCAATGAGGTAACAAATTTCATAAAGAAAGTGGAAGGAGTGAGGCACGATAAGCAGGCCAAGGCGTTGGCTGAGAAAGCTAAGAACACATGTAACTTTTAGGGTTCCTACTCTAGAGGTTCAGGGAGGCCGACACTTGCAACCTGACCAATTAAGTCTGTTATGCCACGTCTACAGGTAATTACTCGAGAACTCCACCTCAGAATTTGATTCAGGATATCTAGGGAGTCACACCTTCGTCGGGAAACAGACCATCTTTTGATCACACTTGTTATAATTGTGGAGAACTTAGGCATATGAGGATAGATTGTCCCTACCCACGCATGTTGGATTCTACGCAGCAGCAGACTAAGGCAGTAGTACCCGTGGGCGAGGAGGAAATCAGCGAGGCTGTTGAGGTAAGGGAAATGGTAACGCAGGTAGAGGTACGACGCAACCAGGCAGGTAAGTTGCCCATCAAGATGATAGGCTCAATGTTACACCTTTCTAGGTAAGAGCGAGGCAGAGTCTTTTGACGTAGTGATCACAAGTATTATTCTTGTATGTGACTGGATGGCTAATGTGTTATTTGATCCGGGTTCTACTTATTCTTATGTGTTCGTGCGATTTACCTCAGAATTTGATATGTTTTGTGATATACTTGATGCCTCATCCATGTTTCTACCCCCGTTGGAGAGTCTGTCATAGTCACCCATGTTTATCATGCTTGTTCTGTTATGTTTATGGGATTTGGAACTTGGGCTGATTTGGTGATTTTGGATATGACTGACTTTTATATAATCTTAGGTATGACTTGGTTGTCCCCCTATTATGTTGTGTTAAATTGTAACACTAAGTTTGTGACTCTAGAAATTCCGGGTAGGAAACAGTTAGAGTGGGAAGAGGTGTACAAGCCCAAGCCAACTAAGATCATCTCCTCCATTCGGGCTAGGAAACTGGTAGGGCAGGATTTTTTGGCTTATTTGGCTCAGATTCGGGATATTGAGGTTGAGTTTCCCCCTATTGAGTCTATTCCTGTGGTGTCAGAATTTAGAGAAGTGTTTCCTACTGATTTTCCTGGTATGCCTTTGGATAGAGATATAGATTTCTGCATTGATTTGGAACCTAGTACCCACCCCATTTCCATCCCTTCGTATCTCATGACCCCGAAAAAATTGAGAAAACTTAAGGCTCAAATCCAAGAACTTCTTGATAAAGGCTTTATTTTCCCTAGTGCTTCCCCGTGCGGTGCCCCTACTTGTTTGTTAAGAACAAAGATAGTAGTATGAGGATGTGCATAGACTATCGATAATTGAATAGGGTCACCATTCAGAATAAGTATCCATTGCCTCAAATAGATGATTTGTTTGACCAGTTGTAGGGCGCATATGTTTTCTCTAAGATTGATTTATGGTCTGGTTACCATCAGTTAAAAATTAGTCCCGAGGATATACCAAAAATGGCATTTAGGACCCGCTATGTGCACTATGAATTTCTAGTTATGTCGTTTGGGTTGACCAATGCGCCTGCAGCTTTCATGAGTTTAATGAATGGTGTGTTCAAACCCTTTCTTGATTAGTTTGTGATAGTATTTATTGATGACATTTTGGTCTATTTGAAAAGTGAGGAAGAGCATGCCGACCATCTTCGTATTATCCTGGGTGTTCTTGGGAAACAAAAGTTGTATGCAAAATTTTCTAAGTGTGAATTTTGGTTGACTTCGGTTGCCATCTTGGGGCATGTAGTTTCAAAGGGTGGGGTAATGGTAGATCTCCAAAATATTGAAGTGATTAAGAATTGGGTTCGTCCTAGCTCTATGACTGAAGTTAGGAGTTTTGTGGGGCTCGCTAGTTATTATCGTTGCTTTGTGAAGAACTTTGCTTCTACTGCCACACATTTGACAAGTTTGACCAAAAATGAGTTACCTTTTGAATAGACTGAAAAATGTGAGAAGAGCTTTCAAAAGCTCAAGACTCTTCTAACCACAACACCTATTCTATCACTACCGGTTGAAGGTAAATATTTTATTGTTTATTTTAACGCTTCACATTTGAGTTTGGGTGTTCTGTTGATGCAGGAAGAAAATGTCATAGCTTATGCATCGCGGCAGTTGAAGGCGCATGAGAGGAATTACCCAACACATGATTTAGAGTTGGTAGCGGTAGTGTTTGATCTTAAGATCTGACGGTATTATCTTTATGGTGTTAAGTGTGAGGTATTTACTGATCATCGTAGTCTACAACATGTATTCACTCAAAATGATCTAAATCTGAGACAACGAAGGTGGATGGAGTTACTCAAGGATTATGATGTGACCATCCAGTATCGTCCGGGTAAGGCTAATGTAGTGGCAGCCACATAAGACGAAAAACGGTGAGTATGGGTAGTCTAGCTTGCTTGAGTGTATCCAGGCGACCTTTGGCTAAGAAAATTCAAACCTTAGAATCTAAGTTCATGCAGTTGGGCATCTCAGAGAGAGGTTGGGTATTAGCTAGCATTAAGGTAAGGGCCACCTTTCTTAAGGAGATGAAGGCCAAGCAATTTGAGAATGAGAACTTGAATGAGCTTAGGAAGAAGATAGTGTCTGGTAAGGCACAAGATATGGTTCTTGATGCGGGAGGTGTGCTTAATTTTAAAGGAAGAATTTGTGTTCCTCGAGTAGATGACTCAATTCAAAAATTATTGATAGAATCTCATAGTTTGCGGTATTCTATCCATCCGGGTGTGACTTAGATGTACCGAGATTTGAAGCGACTTTATTAGTGGCTTGGCATGAATGAAGACATAGCGGAGTTTGTGGCTAAGTGCCAAAACTGTCAGCAAGTAAAGTATGAACATCAAAGGCCGACAAGCTTGCTTCAGAGAATGCCAATTCCGGAATGGAAGTGGGAAAGAATAGCTATGGATTTTTCTGGTTGGTCTTCCCAAGACTTTGGGAAAATTTGATTCTATTTGGGTAGTGGCTGCCAGATTGACTAAGTCAACCCACTTCATTCCGGTTAAAGTAAACTATAATGCGTGACAATTGACTAAGGTGTATGTAAATGAGATAGTAAGGTTGCACGGGGTTCCCCTTTCTATCATCTCAGATCGTGGTACGCAGTTCACATCCAAGTTTTGGAGGAAAATATATGATAAATTGGGCACACAACTCACTTTTAGTACAACTTTCCATCCATAGACGGATGGGCAGTCGAGAGGACTATCCAAGTGTTAGAGGACATGTTGAGGGCATGCGTGATTGACTTTGGAGGACATTGGGATAAGTTCCTACCTTTGTGTGAGTTCTCTTATAATAACAGTTACCACTCCAGCACTGATATGGCTCCATTTGAAACACTTTATGGAAGAGGATGTAGATCACCCATAGGATGGTTTGAGGCTGGAGATGTGAAACCTTGGGGGTTGATTTAGTGAAAAATGCTCAGGATAAAGTGAGGAGTATTCAAGCTAAGCTTTTAGCAGCCTAGAGTAGACATAAAAAGTATGCAGACTATAAGGTAAGAGACATGGCATTTCAGACTGGTGAGAAAGTCCTTCTTAAGGTGTCACCTATGAAATTGGTGATGAGATTTGGCAAGAAAGGCAAGCTAAATCTACGATACATTGGTCCCTTTGAGGTTCTTGACTGTGTAGGGCTAGTGGCTTATAGATTGGCTTTACCACCTAGCTTATTGTGAGTTCATCTAGTATTTCATTTGTCCATTTTGAATAGATATCATGGTGATGGGGAATACATCATAAAATGTGACTCAATTTTGTTAGACAAAGACCTCCAGTATGAGGAGAAACTGATTGCAATTCTTGATCGTGACGTTCGTAAGCTGAGGACCAAAGAGATTAAGTCTGTGAAAGTTCAATGGAAGCATCTTCCAGTTGAGGAAGCTACTTGGGCAACCGAGAAGGACATGCGAGACAAGTATCCCTAGTTGTTTGTCAATTCAGGTACTACTCAACTCTCACTTTCGCTTGTTGTTCCTAGTTTGTCACTCGGGAACGAATGATGGGTAAATTGGTATCTATTGTAACGACATGTTCCCGTCATTATAGAAAAGCCAACAGGGAAAAAATTTGGGCCAGGAAACTTTTTGGTAGTAACTTGAGAATTCCTAGACTATGAAATCGGAGTCAGTGAGGTCTAGGAATATTTGGTAGTGAATGACAGATCTGATAATAGATTTGGTTACATGAGTAGATAGCTAATATGTTAAGGAACCCGTACGACTTGATGGAATTGAATTCGGGAGAGTAGAACTCCTGAAACTTATCTTAGCGTGAACGGGTAGTTTCTGAATGTCATGAGTTGAAGGTGTGTTGTGAAATGAGGGTTTGAGACTTTAATTCAAACTTTCTGTCTCTGTGCGAGCCGCCAGGGCAGGGCTGTTATGGGGGTTAGGGGCCGCCATAGCGGGCCAGTCACAACTTAAATCGGAAACAAACCCCAAAAATGTTATTCTTCTACAATTTTTGTTCTTGAGAGCCAAGGGACGAACTAGGGAAATTTCTTGACATTTTTCTACCTCTTCTAGCACTAAAGGTAAGGTATTTACTCCCCTAATCCATTTTTTGATCCGTAGAACTTAGATTCTTGGTTAATTACTATTGGGGATGGTTTTTAAACTGAATTGGATGGTGGGAAAAAGCCCTAGCTGCACCTTAGGATCTTAAGTTTGGTCTTGGGTTATTAGGTTTGTTATAATCTGGATAATTAGACTTCGTTTATTGATCCTCATGTTATATTAATTATTTATAGACCTACAACAAGCAGAAAGAAATCGAAAAAGGAAGAATCAAGTTTCTTAGGAGGATTCAAGCTTGGTTTCGATGTAGGTGATAGTTGTGATTTTATGTTGGTGTGATGTATGTTAGTAATTGCTCAATTATAATGCATGTATGTATGCGAATGTTGCTCTATTGATCAACATTCATAACTATAAGCCTTACTCTCAAAGAAATACTTCTCATGATCATCACATATGCCTAGATCTTAAGACATTCTAATCACATGCTTCATTCTTAAGCAATTTTAATCATATATCATCATATAGGCTCAATCTTAAGCACTACTAGTCATGATTCATCAATCCTAGAAGATTACATCTAAATCCTTGATTTCCCCTTTGATGGCATAAAACCTATCTATATAAAATTCATCTTAGAATAATAGATTTGGCAATACATGTACAATCATACTAAAAACATGTCATCATAAACAACCGTAATCCACTCAATTAGATCATAACCCATAACATTAGAAGAAACCCTAATTTGACTAAGGGAATTCTTCTTCTAAATTAGGGAAATCATGGGGCTCCATGGATTAAAGGATTCCATGGATAAATAAACCATCATACCTTGATTACAAAGCCCACAAAGCTTGAAAGAATGGAAACTTGACTTGATCTAGCTTGAACCTCCTCTTCTTTTTCAAATTTCTAGAGAGAGAATTATTTGAGAGAGGAACCCAATTATTTTGGTGAGTTGAGAGAATGACTTAAATGACTTAATTTAGGGGTCTAAAGCACTGATATAGGTGGTCTAGTCTAGGGTAAAATGACACCACTTAAGTCTATATGATTCCAAAAAGTCCCATTATGCCCTCAACATAACTGGCCAAAACTTGATCCACGAGACCCCACTGACAGACCGTGGATGGACCTACAGTCCGTCCTGGTCAAGCGTGGGTGGATTCTGAGATTTTTTTGCCATCCAAGAGACCCCTAGACACGGGCCGTGGACCCATCCACTGGGCGTGGGTCCTAGCAGGGCTACTACATCAAACAGTTTTCAGGGTGCTCTTCCATGGATACATCATGGTTGGTCCTTGTGAGGTGGCACCTTGAGGTTCTAACATGCTATTCCCTCTATTTTGAATCCGGGGTGTTACAATTTTACCCAATCCTTTCCATGGATTTCTCTAGACTTTATCTTGTTCAAATTTATTCCAAGCTTAGTCTAGCCAGGAATTTTCAACTTACTACTCCAGAAGTTTTTTCACACGATTTCTTTTACGAATAGCTCAACCATAAATACAGGTAAGGTTGTTACAATATAAATGCCCAGACAATTTATTGTATGATCCGAAAGTATCTCCCTTAAAGAAATCAAAGCATTTTCTTAGCCTTCCAAGCCAATAGGCACCAAGATTCATTTTGACATTGGTTGTGTATTTCCTCTTATGATTTGAGAACTTAGGCTTAACAATTTGGCGGAATGGTCTGGTGGACCCTTGTACTTGTATGAGTTTGTATTATGAACCATTCTACTTAACTATTTGTCAACTAAACACTTAAACTCAATAAAACTCAACATATTAAGTCGCTTTGATCATTGACCAAGCTTATGTGACAACTTAATTGTTGATATGGAACCAAATGCATGATTTCACGCACAAAAAGAGAGTAACACAAAATTTTAGACCAAAAATAATTTTTTTTAAAAAAGAAAAATAAAATAAAAAGACCAAAAAAATGACTAAATATTAATTTTCACTTCTTTCCTCTCTTCCCCACCCCCTCCATTTCTTTTCCTCTTTCTATCATCACCCTCGCCATTCTTTCCCACTGACCCAATCCCTCATTTCTTTCTTTCTCCCCTTCCCCACGGCTTTAATCTTCTTCTTCTCTCTTTTTTTTCACCTTTTTTCCTTCCCAAATTAATAAATTGTGCTATAGTTTGTGAAGTGATAGATCTGATAAATTTGGTGGACAAAACGTAATTGTTAAATGCCTTTGTGAAATCAGTAGGAGTGTGTTGTGTAAATTGTATATAAATATTATGATATATTGAGATATTTTAGTGATGATTTGTTGGCATAATCAACAACTAGAGATTGTATATTTGCCTTTTGTATCAAAATATAAGAAATATAGGGATATAATTCATTAGTTGTTTAAATTATACATATCATTATAACTTAAGTAATCAGTCTATATAAATACAAATCAAAATAGATCGTCAATATATATCCAATAATCAATCGATACAAATATAAATCAAACAATTTTCTGATACATATCCATTAATCAACCTATACAAATACAAATCAAAATGATTCTTTCATAAATTATACAAATCATCAAAATTCTAGTAATCAATCCATTCAAATACAAATCAAAATTGTTCTTCGATATACATCTAGTAATCAATCAATACACATACAATTTAATAAAGTATCACAAATACAAACTGAATTTTAAAAGAAGATCTAACAAATAAATCTGTGAGAAATCAACTTTTTGAGTTCGTGATTTGGAACTAAATTTTTTTTCTTTGATTTGTATAATTAGGAAGTATGAACTGAATACTTGTTGTATAATGCATGAAGAAATCTGTCATGATCCAAATGTCGAGGTCATGCTGGGACACATCTCGAGAATCCTAAAATGATGTGTAAGCCAAAAGAAAAACACATACGAGACTCTAGAAAGAACGTCAGGCCACAACAATAAGAAGATAACAAAGAAGTTCCCAAAACCTAGTAGCATAAGTATAAAGAGCAACTAATAATTCTGATATACTTCTCAAGTCTTTGAAAATAAAGTTAAAGACTGTTAATGATAGATGGAGACCAATGACGATTCAAAAAGCACCACAACTCTGAAAGAGGAAAAGCCGCTCGAACCAATCAACTGCTACGATGATCAACCTGACTAGGTACTGCATCAAAGGGATAACAAAAGTAGGGGTGAGTACAAATCACATGTAATCAGTAGGTTAGACTGACTGAGTATACACAACTAAATAGACTTAAGAAATAAACTATGAAATGCTTCCACATGCACGCAGAAAAGTCTCACTCTGTCATCAGTGCCGCCAGTTTATATAATAACAACGTGAATAAAGTAAACACAAAAGGATACAAATAATCAAGGCATATAACACGACAAAGTTGGCCAAATGCAATGTAATGAATGATGAAATGATATGGTGGAACCAAGGTCGTCGCACAACCTGTCGTATACACCTTGCCGAGCATTTAGTTTTCAGACAAGGACCCATGGGGGACTCGCAGTCTATATACCAATCTCAAAATATCAATATCTCATCAACTTGCCATCTAACTCGTGGTCAAGAATATAAGTAAGGTGTAACATTTTCTTTCTCGAAAAGATAGTATTTCTCCACTTTCTCATATTTCCATGATCAATGCTACATTGCATGAGGATGAATGCATCACAAGAAATATAGCACAAAGGAATAATCAATTCATCATGGATTTAAAATAGTATTAAGTTCTTAAATTCAACAAGTCATGAAATACTTCCTCAAATGATAGGGACAATGGAGGGAACCATTTGAAATCAGTCTTTACCACTTAGAAAGCATTTCTTTTATTTTAAGATGTTCAAAAATCAACTCAAGCCCCACAACTCGGGCATCTCAATGTCAAAATAATTATAGGTCACACAACCCCTCGCTCGGGCAATTATTCTAATATTACGATTTTCAGAGGTATCACACAAGCCTCTACACGGGCTAAACACCACAAATGGGCAACATACGAACTAAACAATGAAGTCAACACCTGCCAATTTCTAAGATTCATGCTATTACTCATTTCACAATTGACTTCCAAGAGGTTAATTACTCATCTAAGTCTAAAAGAAGGATAGCCAACTTACCTCGAAGGCTGAAACTTCACTCGAACAACTCTATCAGAGCATTTCCTCAACCACACAATCACCGAAACAATTCTCAACTATAAAGAATGTATATAGTTCATCAAAAAGAGCTCAATGATACTCATATTGATAAGATTAGAAACTGGGGATAAAATAGTTCAAAAATCACTTTAAAAATCGAAAGGGTTAAATCATATTATTATTTTTTGCTGAAAATCAAATTCTACAAGTCAAGAGGAGTTCGAAATTGAAAATCCATTAATAACAAGTAAGATTCAAGTTCCAAATCATGAAAATACCATTTTTCAAACTTAAGGGAAAACCCCCAAAAATCCACATTGAAATCGTGATTTAAAGATGTTTGCGGAAGATAAAACTTGAAGAATTCCATAAGGAATTGATGAAGGCACTTACCCAAATGAATCTCCTCAAGAAACCCCAAAAAATCTCCTCCCAGAAGCTCCCAAATGAGTAAAAATGAAGCAAATGAGAAAAAGGGGAAGGTTTCCTTGCCAGGCCATTAATTATGGCTCCGCAAAAGCAGAACCTTCACTTGATTGTGGCCTCCGCATAGGCCCAATTCTGCGATCGCACCTCTATAACCCCTTGACACTCCGCGAACGCACTAGATCATCCATGTTCGCGCCTCACACACACTCTTCTCTCTGCGAACATGCTAGGGGACCCGCGATCGTGGTCCCCTTTGCAGCAGATAGCAGAAAATCAAGAAAAAGGCCTAAATTCAAGTCTTAGACCGGACCGTTGGAAATTATTTGGGGTCCGATATAAATAAATTTTGCAGGCTACCCCACTAAATTTGACATTTTGGACTCAATATAATCATCATATTTTCGAATAGAGGTCAAATAATGGAATTACCCTCCCAGACTACTCTTATGGCTTAAAACTCAACTTCTCACTCAAATACCCAAAACTCAACCTAAGACCTCGGAAACCTTACCAATCACCTAACTTGCTTAAACTCGACATTCCAAATGCTATGGATCTAATGGAATTCCTATCGATGCTTAAAACTCAAAATATTGACCAACGTCAACTCTGTCATGAATTCTCAACTCAAGAGGGGTCAAATCACCAAAAAACACCTATGATCACATCGGTGACCACACCAATCATTTTCGAAACACAAAGTAAGTATGAAAATACTAAAGAGAAGGACAAAATGGTTATTCCATAATTAAAAGCAAATTTACAAGAAATGGGACATTACAAAATCAAAAGAATTTTCTTGATTTTTAAAGCTTTTTCGACCTCATGAAACCTAGTGAATGAAGTTCTTCATTTCAAGGAGGAAGTCTTAAGCTTCAACAATCCAATTTGGTAAGAAACTCTAATAACATACAATAGACGTGATTTGTGGGATTGTTTTTCATTTAATAATCGTAATTCCCATATAGTTCATTAATTAAATTAAGAGTCCAATTTGTATTAAAAAAATCTAACGAGGTATACAAACACAGTCATGCATAGTTATATAAACTATAACTACGTTACGTAATTAGGAAAAATATAGCTAAGGAGGCTCATTATGTTTCAACTACTAGTTGTTTGTAAAATTTTCACATACTATAAATAGGAACATGAGATATGATATATGATACACACGAGGATCAACGCGGTCGACTAGAATTTGGATCTTCATAAGGAAAAAAGATGCAGAGTGTAGTATGAGTACCAAAACAATAGGTACACAGAAGCATCATAGGTCGACCGAGCTCGAGATTTCAAAAACATCATAAAATGCGAGTAAGTAAAACGATAAGTAAGTCAGATATAAGAGAACAATAGTCGTAAAATAATCTTGTCGCATAAGGAGAGTCTAAGATCGAATTCAAGAAATCTAAGTTAAAGAAAACTTAATTGGACCTGCATAATCTTAGAAGGTGCACATAAGAGACGAGATAGAGGAAATAAACATGACTAGACCCCTATAAACCCGACGAGTACACATGAGCGCTAATATTAAGAAAAAACAGTACTAAGAACAACCAAAAACATCTACCATAAACTCCAGAAAGGACTACCCAGAATCTAACATCGAAATAGTCACGAAGAAGGTATAACTCATCCTAGAATTTTACATCAGGATTGGTACAACAAAGGCCAGCCTCTTCCAAATTCTTACATCAGAAAGCCAGTCATTCCTGGAATCTGACATCGGGGTACCATACGAACCTAGATTCTTCTCAAAATCTTACATCGAAATAACTAGTTTTTCTAAGAATCTTACATCGGAAAGTCACAACAAGACTAAGCATCTCTTGAAATCTTACATTGGAACAACTAGTCGACTCTAGAATCTTACATCAGAATAACACTAAGAACCTAGCTTCTCCCAAAACCTTACATCGGAATAGTTAGTACCTCCCAAGATCTTACAACAGAAGGCCACCACATAAAAGACGATCCTTCCCAAAATCTAACATCAGAAAGATCTAGTCACACAAAAATAGGGACAATCACCTAAGACAAGATTAAGCACCCAGAAAACCACAAGTAGCCAATATTGATATAGAAAATGGTTTCTAAAGTTAAAAGTCCAACATGAATGGTCATATCTAACCCATAAATGAACCGCACGAGCCATCAAGGCTAAAATCTAACGCACGCACTAGCCAAACCTAGGCTAAGGCTAAGAAACAACAAGGCAATCCTAACCCATACATAAATCACAAGAGCATAATCATTAATAGAGGCAAGAATATGTAATACGGTACCCAAATAAACCTGATATAAGTCTGATAAAGCAATAGGGATATCAAAAAGAATTATACTAGCTAACCCAGCCCAAAAAACTAGCAATTCATTATACTAAAATAATCAACGAGCTGAGTCTAGGATCAATAAGTTGTAGCCTACCTCAAAGTCGATCATGTGTGCTCTAAATTCACTACAACAGGGCTTTACCTTTCCCAGCAGCCTCCAAATGATGTCACACTATCAATTTGGTGATGTACACGTCAACATGAGCGAATCGATACACATATCACCATAAAGAATCTCGAGCCCAAAATCGGGTAAAAAATGAGCCCGTGAGACCACACATAAGAATCATAAGTTGACTCCACCAATAGGTACGCACAAGCTCAAGGAACTTATGCCCCATAGATATGTACAATAAAGCCTAAACAAGGCTTAAAATATCCTACAAGAAGCTAGCTCAAAAACACACCACCAAAGAATCGAAAAGAAGGAATTCGATAAGAACTTACAACACAAACACAATACAACCGACCCATAACATAACCCCAACCAATGCCCCATCAATTCCCAACAACACTTACTGATTTTCTCTAAAAAATGAGCTCACAATCAGCTTTAATAAAGGGAAATTCAAGAGGAATGAGATGAAGTCGTTGAACCAACAATTAATAGAGTTGACACTTACTCATCGTGATCGTAGGGCCCCACGGGTCGTGATCGCAATGGTCAATCCTTGACCTGATCCACTGACCTTTTATCGCGATCATGATGGTCAATGATCATGAAAGAGAAGACCAAGAAACTAACTTTCACGAACGTGGCGCCAAGCATGAGATCACGAAATCTAATTGCATTGGCCTTCGCAAACAGGGATCCAAGCGCGCGGATGCAAAGAGTAAAGCATGGTGCACTAGCAAAGGTTACACCATCTCAACTTAGAATTGATAAATGCCCCAACGGGAGAGCTTAGGATTTGTTCAAACCCTGTGAACAAAAATGAACTATGCAATCCAACCAAATTTGATATTCTGGACTCAACAAATATATCAAAACTTTCGATGAAGATTGTTTCAATGAAAAGTGGGTTCCACATCCCATACTCTATTTTTAGCAAAAAGCCACAAGATACCTCATAATGAGCTCAGAAACCTAGGGACCCAAATCAAAGGTCTAACTAGGCCAAAATCGACGTTTCGAAGCTAACAAAACCATTACAATAGCATTCTGAGGTCGTTTATCAAAACTTGACTGAAGTCAAACATCTAAATTTTAAAAGCTCTATAATAAGAAACTTACAAAAAAAATCAAACGAACTGTCTGGTGACTAACCTGTTAGTTCCAGCAAGTCATAAATGACTTGAGGTAGTTATAGAAAATTTCTAAATGCTGAAAATACTGAAAATAGAGAAAATGACCTAGGGGGTCATTACATCTAAATGCAATATTTCATTAGTTACTTTTTTAGGGTCCTGGCTTGTCACATGAGTATGAATTCATATTTTCGTATGTGAAAACTGAAAAGTAGTATAAATATCTTCATTTACCAAACACTCGCTAATAAGTATTTAATCTTTAGAATTGTAACCCTCACATGACATATAAGCTACTAATACATTTCTTCCCAAAGCAAGTTCGCCACCAAATGTAGCAGCAACATCCGCTAAAATTTGTCCTTTTTTATTGCATTTGAATTTTTCTAATATTTTTTTAAAAAATAAAAATTCTCTCACTTTATGAGACAGAATTAAGATATAATGAAAAATGATATTACATGAAAAAATTGTGAGTAATATGAAATTTTCCTTGTTAAAGACCAATATAAACATAACAGTTATAATTGTGCCCAAATTTTAAAATTTTTATTAAGGCATCTTAGTTTTGGTGTATATAATAGTAGCATAAGTTACTAAGCACCTTATTCTAACAATGTGTCATATTCTAGCTAGTAATTTCTTTGAATACTAATATGATATTTCATTCTGACATGAATTAATATTATGATCAGATGTTTGTCTAAGAAGATAAGTTTGTATTGTTAAGTATCACTGTTGTAATTTATACTAGCAAAGAATGTTCATAGGATGCAGGAGCCTAATATGATTAATTTAATTTTAATTTAATTTTTTGGGTGTAGATTTGAGTCATGACACAAAGAAAAGGTCACAAGTTCAAAGGGGCTAACTAGTGGTAACAATATATAAGTAGGCTAAAATTTAAAAGACATATCAAAGAAAGTTTATTATCATTTTCTAGGCAAAACAATAATTTTTATTTTGCTTCAATAACATGCAAGATAAGTTTTAAACTAAGACGCAAAACATGGAATATGCAAGAAATCCCAACCTCTGATGACACAAGTATCAATCAAGATGGATCAATTCTACTTTTCAAAAATACAGTCATCACAACCTACAAATAAGAATAAGTTATATATAGAGAGTCATAACTATGGGCCTAGCCGCCTAGGTGTCAGAAAGTCTTTTATTTTGTTAACACTCACAAAATTACTACTCAAGCTCATGCCTAAATTGATAGTATCAAACAAATAAAAAGAGAAAAATTTCTGAATTATACAATTACCTAACTTACATTGCAAAAATATAGTCCAAAACATACATTACAAATCTTTTGCCCAAAACACAATTCAATATACAACATTATACATTCGATTTACAATATTATATAAAAAAAATTATATTTTATTTTTATAATAATATTTAAAAAACTTGATATAAAATATTATACCCTCAATGATATTATACAATATTGTAAGAGGTATTTATATACCCATACATAATAATATACAATATTATACAAAAAAATAAACATTGTTTTCTTCCTTAAATTCAAGTACCAAACTCATCCAAAAACACCTCAAAAACTTCCCTAAATCAATCAAATTTTGTATTTAGGCTCCTCAATATGTAACTGATCTTTTGCAATAATACCCACTTGAAATAGAGTTTAATTGCGAAAATTTCATTTTCAAATTATGAAGCTTCGAGTTTCTACGATAGTTGCCTGTGACTTCTAACAAAATATCAATGGTACTTCATAGTAATTCCAAGAAAGAAGAAAAAACAATGACTTAAGATGTAAATTTCTCCAAATGTAAGACTCATTATCAATCACTCAACTATATACACATATGGGACCACTCCAAATAAGCAAAACAAACAAATCAGTTAATTACCGTCATCACCACTACTACAACACCCACCTCCATTCGAGAAACCACAATGACTTAGCTATTACTGAATTTCTATAGTAATAAAATCACATCCTTAGAATTGATAGTTGTGGCCTAGGGTAGAGTTCGGCATAGCATTAGAGGGAAATCTGATATAACCAGGATTATGGGATGTAGGACCCTAGTAATGTCTATAAATTGTTTGTTCATTATTCTATTACCGCAATTCGCTAGTGTAAACACAAAATTAATAGTTCTGAATTATTGGTGAGAAAGCCCTGGGTTGACTGAGATGATCATGAGGTTGCCATAGGGTTGGGATTAAGATATAATCTAGGGATATTTAGACCGCTCGGGGTTTGATTTTGTGTTGTGTTATTATTTTTAGCCCAAGAACAACCTAAAGCTTCACAACAAGGGAAAACCCAGATTCAATAGAGCATTCAGATTTGTTTTGAGGTAGATGATAGTTGAGTTGTTTCTCAGTATACGTTATGTGTGCATGTTACACGTTTCATTAGTATTGCTTGTACAATACATGATTAGGAAGTAAAAAGGGAATGTGAAATGATATGTTATTGTCAATCTCATGAAATGATTTGTCTTAATTCCTGTGGTCTTACGAGTGTAGTTGTATTCATTGTGGTTCTGATTGTGTGATGTCTATGATTCTCGATTGGCTTGGGTACCATACTTGGTACAGATTACCAGTTGTCTCGGGTATCATACCCAGTATAAAATATCTATTAGTTGGCTCGAGTGCCACGCTTGGCACATATTACCAGTTGGCTCGGGTACCATACCCAGTATAGAATATCTATTAGTTGGCTCGAGTACCACACTTGGTACATGTTTTATATCACTAGCTCGGATACCACTCCTGGTACATGTTAATTTTCTTTTGTGTATTGGTTCCATGAGTGAACCAGATTTAGTCATTATGATGTTGTTGGACATGTACCATGTGACTTTTAAGTCAGGTTGAAGACTAAGAGTCTTGTTTATTTTTATTGGCTTGGGTTATACATGTGTTATCTTATTTTACTAAATTATAGTTACTTGTTCATATTTTTTAAATTAGAACTAGCCTATGATCCTATCCGTATACTATTATTTTTATGTACTGATACTACACTTGCTCTTCTTTGTTTAGTACAAGACATATTTCAACGGCTGACCTCGGTTGTGATTCTCATGTTTCCTGATTCTAAGTGTGGGTTGCTTCTTCTGGACAATCATGGATTCATCTCTTCTTTATTTATTTTCCGAATATATATTTCATTTATTTTGGGATTGCATCCCCATATTCTAGAATACGTTAGATGTTTCAATACACGACTTTCAAATTTTACGGGGAGTAATCTTTACTTTTTTTGTTAATGATTTTAACTATGAATTTCTTGACTTTAATTAATGAGACTATTGTTTTAGTTATTTAGTGGTTCTTCCACTGGGGGTTTAGTGCTGGTGCCCCTCTCACGGCGGTTTAGATTATGACACACATGTATTATGAGTTATAGGGTGTTACATAACCTAATCAAACCGTATCAAATCTAAATGTTGTTCAAATTTTATTAAAAAAATAAAACTGCAACTGTCTTTATAAATTTATAATAGTATCAAAATTTATAAAAATAAATAAAAAATATTAAATCATACTGAATAATTAATTTATAGGATAAACTACTTTATTAGACATACATTACTATCATATATACTAATATTATCTCTACTTTCAAACAATTACATATTATACCACTTTTAATATTTTATACCATATATTATTGAAGATACAATTTGATACTCACATCCCTTAAAATTAGGATTGATTACTTATCCTTACATTTAAACTTCACAATTAACATTTTAATAACAATTAAATATATTTCTCTTTCAACATCTCCTCCAATCTCCAACCCTAATCTCCCCCCACCCACCTCCCACTTATTGACGAGTATCAACTGCCGCAAACAACCTGATTCAATGCAAACAATGTAATAGCTTTAGAAAATTATATTTTATTGTATAGAGGATGCTACAATATAATGACAATTAGTGTTATTTGCAAGTAGTTTGTTTGTGCCTTTTTGCTGCCAAATTAGTCACACTTTTTTTTCTAACAATTTCACTCTTTAGTTGACTCAAATTTCATCTCTGACGATTTGAGGGCCTTCTTCTTCAAAATTTTATTAGTCGGAGGGACGAAAAAGTGAAATTTGCAATGGCACTGCCGGAGGTCCATCAGATCTAGGCAAAGCGAGCAACATCGACAAATCAAAAGGTGAGAGTAAACACTGCCGCGGTGAGATGTCCTGACCAGCTATGAACGTAATTAAGATGAAAGAATTACGCTAATCTTTAATTAATAGAACAAATACACCATTAAGTACATATCAAGTGCAACAATGTTGGATATACATTAGGTGTACATGTCTCTAATTAAGAGTTCGTGTATCTGAGTTAAGATTATATGTATCTATGAAAAAAAAGAATGAAGAATTTTGAATTCTTTTACTTTTGTTCTTGATTTAATGATATGACATATACTGATCTACCGTCGTGATTTGTTCCTAAATTCGTGTGTTTTCAGTTACATTTCATATTTAGAACACATAATTATATGTATATGCATACTATGTATCCAAGATACATGTTTTGAATATAATGTATGAAATTGACACTTGATACATCAAATTAATACTAGATACATATAAAAGATGCATGAAATTAAAATTAGATCATATAAACAGATACATGAAATTAATATTAGATCATATAAATAGATACATGAAATTAATACTAGACATACATAACAAATACATGAAATTAATACTAGATACTTCTATGATACATATGAATGTACTTGTATGATACTTATGTATCTAAGTATTTGGTTTGTTGTATACATCATATATTTATAATAGATACATTAAATTAATGAATTTATTATTTTAAGAGTAATAAAATGAAATTAATCAAATCACATGATCAAGATATACATATTTTTGTCTTTTCTTAATAATATTAATGAATTTATTATTTCAAATAATAATAAAATGAAATTAATTAAATATAGATACTTCCTTGATTTCTGCCTTATATTAAGGGATTTGATTAATTTAAATTTTTAAAATTAATTGTCTATTCGGTAGATACATGTATCTCGCAGATTCAAACTCATGTATCCTAAACATGAAATATGATAGATGAAGTAATATTTGAAACTATCGGGAATGTTAGTAATTAGGACCTAAACTAGTGGGATTTATGTAGTTTGCCCTAATTTATATGCGCAAAATATATTTTGTATATAAATTTTAAAATAATGAAACATTAAAATTTGCCTTGGGCCTGGAAACACTTAATAACGCTTATCTCAACTTCAAAATCTATTATGTTACTTTTATTGGAACGAAATCTGTTCTAGCATATTGATTAGTAAGCTATAAAATGTTACAATGATCTTGAATAGCAAATTGTAAAGTATATTAGATGATTTCAATTTGTATAACTTAAATTTTTCTTATTGGAAACTTAGGGCCCATTTGTCTTATCCTTAAAAAGTAATTTTTAAAGGAGAAATTATGTGGCTAAACAAACATATATTACTAGTTAATTAGCTAACTTAACTATAGTTTGAATTAATTACACTCACAACCTCTATTTAGCTTTAATTACATGCGCCTCTATCTCTCTTCCTCTCTTCTCTCTTATACATATACAAATACATATTATACATATACAAATTATATATATACAATTATATGACAGATATACAAATACAATTCGCCTCTCTCCACTGTCTGTCCTCTCTCGCTCGCCTCTCTCATCCCTCTCCCAATCTCACTCACCTCTCTCCTCCCTCTCCCATTCTCACTCACCAAATATACAAATACATATGTATACAGTTACATACAAAATGATATACATATACAATTCAACAAATATACAAATACAATTTACCTCTCTCCACTCTCTGTCCTCTCTCCTCCCTCTCCCAATCGCCCTCGTCTCTTTCCTCCCTTTAAAATATAGCTACAAATCGTAATTATCAAATTATAGCTATGAAGTCTAATTAAGTTATTTTTAGTGGCTATTTGCGAAATTTCCTCTTTTTTAAAAGTAGTTTTTAGAAAATCAAACTTCAGTAACTTTTAAGTTAAAAAATAAAAAGTAAGAGTACCTACTTTTAACTTTTTAAAAATCGTTTTTAAAATATCGAAATATTCTTGGCGACTAAAAACTACTTTTAACCTAAGCCAAACACCCTCTGAATCTTAGTAGAGTAAGTTCTTGAGTCATATCATGATTAATTTATTTTCACTCGTGTACTTTAGCTTTTCATTTTTCCTTAATTTTGTTTTACACTACTATAAAATAGTGGGATGCATCTATATTCTTATCGTTTTTTTATGTTACATTAATTCATCACTTTTAAAATAATAAAAGTATTTAGAGATATAGTTTTTGCCAAAGTTTTATGATATTATAAAACAAATTTGAAAATCAATCGAATCGAACTGATACTAAAATAATCGTGATAATATTTAAATATTATAAAATAGAATAACTATAAAATTAATATTATATGAATTTAATAAAATAATCGATTGAAGCGTACCATTGACAAATCGAAAGTGAACGGAAGAAGAGCATAATTGTTGATATGGTTTCACACGCTCACTTACATACATATAATAAAGGCTCTCTTTAAAGAGAATTTGAAAAAGAAAAGAAAAGTGAAGTTGTCTACTTTACTTTAGTTTTACACTTCTCCAGGCACACCAAACACCTTTTGCCTCTATTTTTTTTTTTCATTGGGACTGTTTTTTATTTTTTTTTCTTTTCTTTTTTCAAAGAGGTATTTTTCGTTTCTATAATATTGGGAGTAGCAAAATGCTACTAGTATATGAAATGACAATTAGTACTTTTATTTATCATCAAATAATATGGTGCAGTGTATACAATATCAAATGATATGGTGCAGTTGAAGTGCGCAAAAGACCAACCTCAAACACACAATCATAAAAAAAAAGTGAGGAAATATAGAGTGTGTGCCTCTCAATAAAATAAGTACTAAAAAAGAAAACTAGAAACAAGAAAGAATGTTGGTTCTTTAGTGGTGACTCTCAATGAAGTACCTACTTTCAGCTTACTCTCTCTATACTCACTACTGCTACTCAGTACTGATTCCTTTCACACATACTGTGCCTGCAAACCCTGTCCAGGGACCCCCATTTTCCCTTTCCCCTTTCTCCTTCCTTCCTTAGTTATCTCTCACACAAACTCTAATCTTTTTCACCTCTACCTTACCTCCA
Organism: Solanum verrucosum; assembly: GCF_900185275.1. Lineage (NCBI taxonomy): Eukaryota > Viridiplantae > Streptophyta > Magnoliopsida > Solanales > Solanaceae > Solanum > Solanum verrucosum. The sequence continues at coordinate 745,672 of NW_026020211.1, forward strand.
TGGCAGAATCAGTTCTTGAACCTTGTACAACCTCTTATTCCTTCAAAGTTTCAATCTTTATCCTATTCTTCTTGATTTTCCCTCTCTTGAACCCATTTTCATCTGCATTTCCTCTTTCTTTTGATACTAATGCAACTGAGGTTGTCAATCTTGAAACAGAAGAGGACATGGGTTTGCTTTTGTTCTTCAAGTTACAGTTTCAAGAAACCCCTTTACCAAGCTGGGATGTCAATGTTCCTCTATCAAACTGGACTGGTGTTACCCGGTCTAACCAGACCGGACGGGTCACTGGACTTAACCTCACAAGGTTTAACTTGTCAGGACAGGTTCATCCTTGTTTGTGTAATCTTACTTTTCTTGAAACCCTTGTGTTGTCTCATAATAGCTTTAACAATTCAATACCTTCTTGTTTATGGAAGTTGTGGAGCCTTAAGACCCTAGATCTTAGCTATAATATGTTTACTCTTCTTATTCCTAGTACATTTGCAACAACTATGAGTAAGTTAATTGAGCTTGACCTTAGTCATAACATGTTGAGTGGTGAAATCCCAATGTGGATAGGGAATGTCTCAATGTCACTTGAAAAACTTTACTTGGGGTTTAATAGTTTTCATGGGGATATACCTAAGAGCTTGTTGAATTTGATGTCTTTGAAGTATCTTGACTTGTCTCACAATAGTTTGATGGGAAATGTGGGTGATTTTAACCAAGAATTGGTCTCACTTAATCTTGAGTCTAATTTGTTATCGGGAACTTTGCCTTGTTTATATTCGTCAAGGGAATCACTTACACTTCTTAATTTAGCAAACAATTCGATTCTTGGAGGTATACCAACGTGTATCTCGAGTCTTGGGGGTTTGACACAGCTCAACTTGTCACATAATGAATTACAATATGGTATCTCGCCTAGACTGGTTTTTTCAGAGAGGTTATGTTTGTTGGACTTGAGTTATAATGAGCTATCAGGGAAGATTCCAAGTAGGATTGTTGAGGCATCAGACAAGTCTGGACTTCTACTTCTTGACCTGTCTCACAATCAGTTCTCTGGTAATATTCCTGTAACCATAACAGAATTGAAGAGCTTGCAAGCATTGTTTCTGTCTTATAATCTTCTTGTGGGCGAAATACCGGAAAGGATTGGTAATTTGACCTATCTACAGGTGATTGATCTCTCACATAACTTCCTCACTGGCTCAATTCCTTTGAACATCGTAGGATGTTTCCAACTACTGGCGCTGATACTAAACAGTAATAATCTTTCTGGGGAAATTCAGCCAGTGCTTGACGCGTTGGATAGTCTTAAGATATTTGATATAGGAAACAACAAGATTTCTGGTGAGATCCCACTGACATTGGCAGGCTGCAAGTCGTTGGAAGTTGTTGACTTGAGCTCTAACAATCTCTCAGGGTCTCTAAATGATGCAATAACCAAATGGTCGAACCTCAAATTCCTCTCCCTTGCTCGGAACAAGTTCAGTGGATCTCTGCCAAGTTGGTTGTTTACATTTCAGGCTATTCATACTCTGGATTTTTCTGGAAACAAGTTCTCTGGATATATACCAGATGGTAACTTTAACACTAGTCCAAATTTCTACAACGGCGACATTAGGAAAACCATTCTTGCAGTACCATCAATTTCAGCTCGAAGCCTGGATATCAAACTTTCGCTCATTGCTGATGAAACTAGTTTGAGCTTCAACTATAACCTGACAACCACAATTGGAATTGATCTGTCTGACAATTTGCTTCATGGTGAAATTCCAGAGGGTCTGTTCGGATTACATGGTTTGGAGTACCTTAATTTGTCATACAATTTTCTTAATGGTCCAGTTCCAGGGAGTTTAGGGAAGTTGCAGAAGCTAAAAGCCCTTGATTTATCACATAATTCTTTATCTGGCCACATCCCTGAAAACATTACTGTCCTCAGAAATTTGACAGTTTTAAATCTGTCATATAATTGTTTCTCTGGTGTTATTCCGACAAACCGAGGTTATTGGAAATTTCCTGGAGCATTTGCTGGGAATCCAGACTTATGTATGGAATCATCTGGTAATGTCTGTCAAAGAACTTTGCCTGTAGAGCCAGGGAAGAAATTTGAAGAGGAAATGGAAGAGGGACCATTATCAGTTTGGATTTTCTGTATAAGTGCTTTAGTTAGCTTCTATGTTGGCGTTGTCGTTTTATTTTGTTCATCTCGAACAAGAAGCTGTATTCTGCAAACAAAAAGTTTAGCAGGTTGAAAGTGATAAGTGATCACATTGTACAGCAACTTATGAATTGTATCATATAGCAAAACTGCTTCAAGCATATCTTGTTTACTAACCAGCCCTTTATTTTTTTTAACTAGTTAATAATGCTTCATGTTGATTTTAGTTAGTGGAATGTTATGTTTCAAGATGCCTCAGAACAGTTGAATATTGTTTTTCTGCTGTGTGATACTTTCAATGGAATAGTTTTTCTATGGCTTTATCTATTTGAGTTGCTACACCATCAAGAACATGGAGGGTCTATAACCACCAAACTTTTTTAGTATAACCATTTTACATCCAGAATGCATAGATCAATTAATTCAGATTCATGTTGTGTAAAGCCTGTTAAAGGGAAACCGGCTCCTTACCAAATCATCGGTCTTCAAGATTCATATTCCTACATTGCCTCAATATATTAAACAAACATAACCTTTTTTCGAGCTAGATTCCAAGCATGTGAATTATCTCATTATCAAATCGTTGGTCTTCAAGCATAAACTTATTATCTTCCTTTTGTAGTGCCATGGAATTTATTCCTTTCAAGTGCTGCAGAAAGAATTTGTCCTAATCCATGGAATAATTTGGTGGTAGTAGTGATTTAAGTAATAAAAAATTCTATGATGTATATGACAAAGTAGAAAGAAATAGATTCCTCACTATCAAGATGCTATCATGTTATACAATTTGGCAATAGAGGTCAAAGTTGCTATTGCAAAGCTGAAATAAGAACACAAATCATTTCTACATGATTCCTTAATATGAATTGCTTAGTATGTTACACAATTTACTTACTGTAAAGTAATCAATTCATTTCAACATGATACACCTTACTATCAAGTATCAAGTTGCTAGCACTAAAAATGATGGAGACTGGTTACAAAGATGAATGTGAAATAAATAAGAGGGAAGAACAAGAGTAAAATAAAACCAGAAACTTCTTCTATGACGTGCATATTCATGTAAGCAGGCTCAGCAAAATAAGAGCTGCAAGTGTGACTACTCTTTAGACATTGATCTCTCTTTTGTTGCTTTGACAAGGTCAGCCTTGAAGCACCAAGTTCAGCTGGTAGGTAAAATCAACCCTACGAGTATGTCTTGTATTTGTTTTGGCTGCAGAAGCTAATATCTAATAGGACCATCCAAACTCCCTGATGCAAACTGACAGACAATGAAACAAACAATGCTTTAAAATCTTCACCCAGAAGAGCTAAATAACCAGAAGAAAACATGTAAATTTTCCATGGAATGGATTTATCTCTATATTCATAAATATTCAAAGTGATTGAAATTTTCTCTCTATTACTTTATTAAAGCAGGGAAAGTTTCAAAAAGCCAACTTGAAATCAGAAAATCTGCAGTGTAATATCTCAATTAGACTTATCTAACTGAATTTAAATAGAGACTCATCCTACAACTAAACTACTTATTGTTCTAATAAATCAGTAGTGACAGAAGAGAATATTCAACAGTTACATATATGCTTGAAATTTCTGTTTAGTGAAATTTCAGTAATATTTAAAATGTCTACTTTCTACTACTCCTCTGTCCCCAAGTAAAATTACTTGTCCATTTTGACAAATCAAGAAAAGACAAATTCTTTTTACCTATTATACCCTCAATTAATTAACTTTGAAAAAGGTAGAAATTTTTTAAAATCTTAAATTTTTAATTCATCTACTTCATAATTAATAGGGGTAAAATGGTAAACTCACTATGATAATTATTATTTTCTTAATAGGTGTGTCAATTCAAAAGTGGACAAGTAATTAGGGATAGAGGTGAGTACTTTGATAGAGACAATGCTTGTATAGTTTCTAAATATCGAGATTTTAATTTAAAGAAAATTAGGATTAATTCATAAACAGAAGGTTGATTCAGATGCCACGGTAAGTTATATCTGGTAAGACCTTTACCTGCACCGCGCGTTTACGCCCGACCAATGAATGCAAGATATGTGTCTTTCATAAACAAAAAGTTATAACTTAACCATGATAAAGTGATATGCATTCTTACTTTAATATTTAGTTAACTAAGGTTAAAATGATTGAGTGGAGGTAAACACTTGGTGCAGGTAAGCATTTACTGTTGTATCCTACTCCTTGCTTGTAACATAAGAAATTAACATTTCAGTTTTACAGAAACGAAACGTCGAAACCTAACCATGACCATCATTACCTGCCGAACAATAGGATTAGCTGATGTGGAGAATTCATGAGTCATTCCCTGCCAGACGACCTTACCTTCATAAAGAAATATTAGCCTGCACAGAAGGAACCTCAAACTTTACAATGGTTTGTAAGATAAGCAACATAATCATGTTTAAAAACAAGAAGAATCAGAACCTGTCAACAGCTCTTTTAATAGTACTGTGTTGATGTGTGACAACAACATATGATGCAATCTTCCCAGGTTTCCCAAGTGCATCCTCGCCTGCCACGTGAACCGAGCGAATGAGATCTTCTACAACGGTTGATGCAATCGGATCAAGTCCAGCTGTTGGTTCATCATACAAGAGCACCTACTCAGCAATGCATATAACTGAGATTACTTGGTTAATCATGCAGTAAATATATTCCTAAAGTATTATTTATTTCCTATCAGACTGAAAACACGAGGGAACCACTGTAACATCAAAATTTGCCAATGAAAAAGAAAGAAGATATGTAAAACTACAGCGACATGGTTTTTCATCAAAAACAAAAAATGGTTATATAGGGTATTCATGTGACATCATGAAGAAAGTAAAACACAACTTAAATAAACAGCATCGCTTGATATCAAGTTATTCCATCAGGGAGTACCGGAAACAAATTCCATGAGGAGACATTGAGCACACCATATACTTCCAAGTACTTGTTTTTAAAGGACACAATCACCAATGCATTGCCCTTAGTTCTATTAGCTATATTGCGTTAACAATATGTATTCAGGCTAATCTTAGATGGAGAGACAGAAGCAGATCATAGAACAGGTACAACATATTAGTCCATCGCTTATGATTTTCACCCTGAAAGAATTTTATGTGAGAATATGTGTGCGCACACCTTTTTTGATAAGTAAATTTCTGTCAAAGATATTGAAATGTGATACATTGACAAGCTCAGTAAGAACTGTTAAGGAACACACATGAATGGAAATTCCTTTCGACATATAGCAAGAAGGCTAAGAGACTCTATATTTTGAGAAATACTAGAACTTTGGATTACCAAGAGAGAACTTCATCAGACAACTTACTAAAATGGTTAAAGAAATGGAACTTACTAAAACATATAGTTTTCGTAGTTTCTACTTTGTGAAGTAAAAGATATTGTACTGTCAATCTGAAAGTCAGATAGTTTTCACAAAACATGTTTTTTTGTCCCCTCTACATATTTTCCAACATACTGTAACCTCAGAAAATCTCACCTTCCTCTGCTACAAACACTCATACAGTCACACTATCCTTGGCTTCTCCTTCTCACTTCACTTCTCCATCACCTTCTATAACTATGAACACATTATGTGCTCTCATTTCGTATTCTTGAATTAATTTTTACTCCCCGACCCTGTGCTATGTAGGTGGTTGATTTGAAGCATATATCATAAATTCAAATAAAGAAGTCCAACTATTAAGCGGTTAATTTGGCTGCTGCACATAGTTTGTATCAATCTGAATTAATAATGATGAACCTTTTATAGAAATTACAGAAAAGGGGCTAAAATACCCTTGGACTATTCTAATTGGTACAAAACTACCCTCCATCTACCTTTTCGCCCCCAAATACCACCGACGCCAACCTTTTGGCCCTACTATGCCCTTATTTTCAACGCGCCAAATTTTAAACTCATAACCTACACAAGTGTAGAATCAAGGGGTGAGTACCAAACAACACGATATTCAATAAGTAAATGGTTAACTCAAAGTAAAGCAATATAGAATACAGGTACTCCAACCAAACCTACACAACTACAATCTGCCCAACCTGACAGTTCACATTCCATATAGCATGTACAACAACACTCCAACATATACAAATCACCAATACATAGTATCATATTCATCAATCACAATAGGTGCTCACAAATTGTAATGATGTGCAATTATAGTGATGCATGTATGTCCTAACGATACACATCATACTTAGACTCAAGCTGGAACCCATGGGGGACTTACAAGGTCCATGTATCCGTCGAAACCATTTCCCTTCGGCGTAATCATCAATAGATCTCATCACAGCGTTTTCGAACCAATCAAATAGGCATGTTCACATAAATAATGATGAGATGACACTTTCAATCCATAACAACACAATCACGATACATTGTCAATAAAACCGTTCAAACCATCCACAACACATCAATATACCATCAAGTTACCTTTTATCATTAGAGTCATTCAATATGAACATGTGACAACAATTATTAAATCCTTCACCAAATCCCATTACTCCCCAACACACACAATAAGGAAATACGAAATTCTATATGCTTAACAAAGGTCAAGAAGTCTACTTGCCTCAAGAAATCACTCTGGTACTTGAGTTTTCCCTTTCTGGTTTCCAAATCAACATAATCTAATCAAATAAAGAATTCGAAACTACTAACATCCATATCAAAGGTTTTGGAAAACGAGGCCAAACTGACCCAATTCCAAGAACTAAGGTTAAATCTGAAAATTATTGTAAAATCAAAAATTGGAAATCAATAGTGAAAACCACACCAAAAATAGAGTTGAAATCAATCTTAAATCACTATTTTATACAAGCTTTAAGCTCTTGGAAACCTCCAAACTTTGAAGTTCAAAATCCCTACTTTGATGTTTAAAATCTTGAATAATAAAGATTAAGGGTCACAATACTTATCCAAATATTTCATCTCAAAAAATCACCTTGAAATCACCTCCACCAAGCTTCTAGGGTTCAAAAATGGAAGAAATCACAATTTTGAGAAAACATTTTGCCTGAGTAACATTTGCTCATCGTGATCACACCCCCAAAGTCTCGCAATGAGTAAAACTAGTCAACTCATTAAATTGATCATCGCGACCGCGACATAGGGCCACACGATCGCGATGATCAGAACACTATATTTACACGATTGCGATGAGCAAATGTTACCTGGGCAGAATGTTTCTCAAAATCGTGATTTCTTCCATTTTTGAACCCTAGAAGCTTGGTAGAGGCAATTTCAAGGTGATTTTTCGAGATAAATATTTGGCTAAGTATTTGTGACCCTAAATCTTTATTATTCATGATTTTAAACATCAAAGTTTGGAGGTTTTCAAGAGCTTAAAGCTTGGATAACATAGTGATTTAAGATTGATTTCAACTCCGTTTTTGGTGTGGTCTTCACTATTGATTTCTAAATTCTTTGGGTAACATGATTTTACAAGAATTTTCAAATTTAACCTTAGTTTTCGGAAATGGGTTTTTGGGTCATTTTAGCCCAATTTTCCAAAATCGTGGATATGGGTGTTATTAGTTTCAAATTCCTATTGTGATTCCTTATTTGATTAGATTGTGTTGATTTGGAAACCCGGTGAAAAGGAAAAGCTCAAGTACCAAAGTGATTGTTTGATTTCTTGAGGCAAGTGGACTTCTTGACCCTTTGTCAAGCATATAGAATCTTGTATTCCTTATTGTGTGTGTTGGGGAGTGATGAGAATTGGTGAAGGGTTTGATATTTGTCGTCACATGTTTATATTGAGTGATTTTAATGATGAAAAGGGGAAATAAAAAAGCAACTTGCTGATATACTAATGTGTGATGTGTCGTGGATGATTTGAAAGGTTATATTGATTCATTATTAATGATGTATCATGATAATGTTGATATGGATTGTGTATTGATATATAAATCATCATATTCTCATGATTTGTGTGAACATGCCTATTTGCATTAGTTCTGGAACACTGTGATCAGATCTATTGTGATGATTTTACCGAGGGGAAATGGTTCCGGTGGATACATGGACCTTGTGAGTCCCCCATGGGTCCTGACTTGAGTCTCAATGGGTGTGTATCATTAGGATAGGCATGCATCACTATATTTGACATCGCATTTCATTGCATTGCACACCATTTCCATTGTGAACCTTGTGAGTGCTTGTTATGGACTTGTGGTTGATGAATATGAAATAACGTATTGATGTCCTGCTTATGTTGAAGTGTTATTATACATGCTATGCGCTGTATAAACTGTGAACTATTAAGTTAGGCTGATTTTGTGCAGGTTGTAGTTGTGGAGGTTCGGTTGGAGTGTGGGGAGTACTCGTGTTTTGTATTGCTTTACTTAGAGTTAGTTGTTTGCTTGTTGAGTACCGTGTTGTTTGGTACTCACTCCTTTGCTTCTACACTTGTGTTGGTTACGAGCCTGGGTCATCGTGATTACACCTTCTCTTTTACATTCAAGACTTACTTCAGAGAGTTGCGAGGTAGCTGCTTATCATCTCGACAAACTCCTCTTACTCTTTTATTATGTTCTTGTTCTATTCTAGAAAATAAAGACATTTAGTCTTGTACTTCTTGAATCTATTGTAATACTTAGAGGCTTATACTTGTGACAACCAAATTTTGGGGTTACAATTGAGTTATGTTATGTTATCCGCATTATTGAAAATATGTTAGCCTTTTATTCTGTTTTACTTCCGCATTTCTCTTAAGTTGGGGTTTAGGTTGACTTTTCTTGGTGGGATAAGACAAGTGTCATCACGCCGTTTTTGGGTCGTGACAAGATGTTCTTCCAGCTTCGATAAACCAAGAATCTATTTCGATTTTACCCTCTCCATGTATGAACAAGTTTTCTGCATCAAATAGTGAAAAAGGCAGGTCGAATAGTGAAGCCGGATCCGGGTAATAGGTGGGATTTTTAATTAATGTAAGTTAATTATAGGGTGACCAATAGATAAGCAACACATCACAAATGAAGTTACTAATTGGGATTAAAATTTGGGGCGTTAAAAATAAGGGTATAGTAGGACATGAAGGTTGACGTCAGGGGTATTTGGGGTGGAAAGGATGTTGGAGGGTAGTTTTGTATCAATTCAAATAGTCCAAGGGTAATTTAGGCCTTTTCCCTAGAAATCAGGATGCTAAATGATATTGATAAAGCTGAACTTGACTACAACTTTCTTTTCGAATAGTCCACTCTGTTACTATCCTAGAAGACTCAATTCCTAAAGCAGTCCAGCTGACTCATCCATCCATCATTATCTGGACATTGTTAAAAAGAATTTCTCAACTTTGAATATAAGGAGGCTGATTTCCAGGCTTAGAAGAGATAGTGGTCTATCAAGCATGCTACAATTAAATTGTTCAGTGCACCGAAAAGTTAAAAGACAGAAAAACATTACTTATTGGGAAAAGGAAATACTAGAGTCAATTACACATACAATCCCCATTCGGATGAAGTTCCAAGTATAGAATAAAACTTCCTTCTTCCAAATCCGTGTAACAAATCGGATATATTTTCTCCTTATGCATTAACCTATTCTCTTGTATAGTAAAATTATCTCTCTTATTTCAGTGGATATGCATCAAAATCCTATAATCCCCCATATAACTTCTTCAAATAATTTCCTTATACTTCCAAAGAAAAAACAAAATAAAAAGAGGAGGCTTACATAAGATCAAAACAGACGACTTTTGCTTGGTTACTGTTAAAGAATGACAAAAGTCCCACATCGGTGATTAATGAGATGGTGAACTCCTTATAAGATTTGGGCAATCCTCCTCCCTTTGAGCTAGCTTTTGGGGTGTGAGTTAGGCCTAAGACCTAATCTAACATGGTATCAGAGCAGGGCCCGTCTCACGGGGACCCCAAAATCAAAAATTGCCCACGCACCAGATGCTAAGCACTGGGCGTGAGGTGGGGTGTTAAAGAATGACAAAAGTCCCACATCGGTGATTAATGAGATGATGAACTCCTTATAAGGTTTGGGCAATCCTCCTCCCTTTGAGCTAGCTTTTGGGGTGTGAGTTAGGCCTAAGACCTAATCTAACAGTTACTTTGTAGCTTTTAGTTCCAATTTTTATTTTGTTTGTGCAAGTATATTATTTAAAGAATACAAATAACATGAAAGGAATAAAGTCACGGCTCTAATGACTTTAGAAAAACAAGAAGGTACTCTGGTATAACACCTAAAAAAGCAAAATTCATACATAATGGGCAAATATTCTGAATATGCATATTGCAACGGGATTCTTATGAACAAAATATGAAAGAAAAGATGTATATGTAGCATTTGAAACCATATGGGAGATATGTGTTAGACCTACACCCCAAAACTTAAGCGTAGTATTCTTAACACGGTAAAACAAAACAAAACAACCAACAAAGAAAAGACCCAAAAGAAGACATAGAGAACTGCACTTTGAGAGAATGTGAGCACTTCTTACTTGTCACTATATAAAGAAATGAATATACAAACTGTGCATCAACACATCAACATAGTCAGGATATGTGCCACAACCCCTTTTTGCATCACAGATTTTTGTAAAACATTTGAAGTTTTTTATTAAAAAACATAGAGCCCTGCATCTTTGAGCAAACATGAACACTTCTTAATTTTCATTCCAGGAAAGGTATGAATATACGACTGTGCGTCAATACATATACCAGGATCAGGATACATCATAACTCTTTTGCATTACAGATTTTTGTAAAACATCGACTGATTGTTTAATAAAGAAGCTATCAATAAATATAACAACATCAATGACACCTCAATCCCTAACTAGTTGGGTTTGGCTATATGAATCCTCACTAACCATGTCATTCCATTTAGACTTGTGGAGATACAAAATCTGTACTGCCAACAGGTACGGCAGAAAACACTTATTGACAGTTTGACACTGTACAATCAGCAGTATTTGCAGGTATCCTTTCCTTTTGGTTGCAAATTGCACTCATATCATCTTTATGGAGTAGAATTCATCAAGTCAAATTATCATTAAACTTGCCTGGAAGATCAGATGTGAACTTAGTTTTTCTTTTTCACTAGTATGACTATGAACAATAGCAATTGGACATCCAACCTTTTACTCTAACAATACAAACAGAGTCCAAAGAGTAATTGTGAACTCATCTTAAACCAACTGCTCATAGTAAATGCTCTCCTGATTACAGAAGAATGGGAGCACCTCAAGTTCATAAACATCACATCCCTTGGACAATTAATTCAGTAGTGCTATATCCACATAAGTTATCCATTTTCTCTTTTCTCGTGTCATTTAGACCAACTTTAAGACTGAAGGGAAGTGGATAAATCCTTCATTTGAAAATATTTTTACCAATTCAGGTTCACAGAGCAAGCATGAAGTAAAAAATAGTTAACTAGATTACAGCAATCCATGTAGCAGAATTACAAATGCTAGCCAAAACGAACTGATGACCATGTCATGAAGCACCTGTAACATACCTCTGGCTCTAGTACGTCTTTGGTGGTATCAAAAATTATAGAACGAGCTAGAGCAACTCTTTTCTTCATACCACCAGACAATTCAGAGGGTAATCGGTCTTCAACTTCCTGCATAGAAATAAAACTGAAAATTGGCATCTACGGAAAAACAATCATCATAAACAAATTACTATAATGATGAATCCTCTATTCCCTCCTTTAATTCACTCTACCCAAAGAACAGAAGAGCAAACAGCAAGGCATTTCCCTACTGCGAGAGAGAGAGAGGGAGATCCTGAAGTGATAATGCAAATAGCAATTTCAAAGTTAAACTATTCACTGACACACTATGTTGGAAACCCAGATACATTTATTAATGAAAAAAAAATAGACATTGTTATCATAAATATGTCCATCATTGCACATACCTTCAAACCAACAGCAGCTAAAGTTTCGGTTACAAGCTGTGCAATTTGATCCTCTGGCATAGCTGAATTCTCATATCTAGAATTCCAAAGAGAAGAAGATCCAGTTAATCTACGTATAAACTGGATTTTCTTAATTTTAATCAGTATAGCTAACAGAAAAACTTCAGAATTCAGTAGAGCTGAGAATATCTTTTCTTTTTGGGATAATTAAAGCGTTGAGAGTATCTTACAGCAAGAAACCAACATTTTCACGAACAGTTAATGAATCAAAAAGCGCAGCACTCTGAAACACCTGTTATGGGGATGGATATGTTCATAAGATTACAAAAATATTCAAGAAGCATCTCCATAGAACAACTTTACTGGACAACATTAAAAGAGCTCAGAACATGTAACTTACTAAGCCAATCCTAAGCCCAGAAATTTCCTCATCACTCACTAATCCATTACGCAGTTTACCACGGATAAAGACTTCCCCCTGCATTCAATGAAGTCTATTAGCAGAGATAGATAACGGTATCAAAATTCAAAATTTTCAGAAATCACACAGCTGTATTTTGAGACAAATACTCAAGCCACAAGAGAAACATAATGCACACATACTTTATCAGGAGCAAGTAGGCCAGCCATTATCTTTAAGATTGTTGATTTCCCTGTGCCAGAAGGCCCAATAATTCCAACAGCCTCACCATGTCTGATCTGTAACAAAGGGTAAGAGTGGTGATTAAAAGTTGTCAGCACTTCCACCAAATGCAAAGGACGAGAAATCATGAACATAGAACCTAACACAGGTACGGAAATTAGAGTAATCTATAGCCAACCATCTTTCTTTCCTCAAGGGAAGTTTCCTAACCTCTACCTTTATTGCTCTTTCAATCATAATCCATAGAACTTCTAACAGAAAAATTAGGAAGTACCCCAAATTGCAAGACCCAATAGCTCAAACAAATAGAGAGTTAAAATAATTAACTTCACCCTGGGGAACTTGTACTTCTCACAAACAATTCATGATGAATCTACTGGTTTATAGCACATATGTGTTGCACATCCTTATAAGATAGATCTCTACCTCAAGCAAACCTATGCAAATCTTATCAGTAAGGCAAAGATTGCATTCAAAACAGTTTCTAACAACATAAGATGGATTTGCATCAGGCACAAGTAAGAGAGAAAACAATATCAGACTAGCAAACAAAGGAAGAAAAAGAACCTTTCGACCAACCTAAGAAGTGGGAAGCAAGGCAAGTAGCATTCGTGCAGGGGGAATGTGTTCTAGCTATTTAGTGTCAAAGCATAGAGAAAATTATTCATTATATCAACTTTCCCATCATAAGATATAAGTAGGAAATGATTCACTACAACCAATCATTGTTTGCATGAAAACCCCCGATATAATATCAGTCGCTGAAGTAGAATAGACCGGAATTTAAATGCCCAAAGTGCATACAAGCAGTTGCAAAAGGAAATAAATGAAAGTTCACCTTTAAGCTCACACCTCTTAAGATATGCTTGTCGCCAAATGACTTGCACACATTTCTACACTCAATAAGCACATCTGAGTCACTCTTAGGCTCTCTCAACAAGCTCACATTCTCCGATTTAACAGATTCCTGCTATTCAAACAAGACGAAGAGCAAAATGAAGGTAGATACAATAAACTAGGCAGGATTCAAATGTTTTCACCATCTGACAAATGCAAAGCAACTCATCTATGTCCTAAAAAAAAAAACATATCCAGAAGACAACCATTTATCTGGAAAAAAAATTCTAGCAGTAAAGTTTTCGCAAAGGTTCCTCATTGATAATGGTGTACTAAAAAGTTTCATCTAATGAGATTCCAACAAAGCCGCAAGCAGTACATATTTACAAGTACCAAAATTTAATAGGTATCCTAGAAGAGTTCACCAAAACGGAAAACCCAAAACTACATGCTTCTTTGGTTCCTTTAATGTTATTATGCCATAGGCTCGACCACTTGAGCCAATCTTAGATTGGTAACTCTCTCAAGTGCAGCGGAGATCACCAACCTAGGTCATGGACCTTCTTGATCACTCATTGACCCTATCCAGGTAAGTAAAGTGTGCTCCATGGTAGGACTGTCTTTGGGCATGAAATTAACTCTGACACTCTAGTGGAAGAGGTTTTGACTTAGAGTATCTAATAAAACAGATACTATTAGCAACCTTTGCAATGAGAAATCAAACCTTAGCACTGTTTGAGCACCCATGGCATATCCCAACTCAACCAGTTACAATAAGAATCCCTTATCTTTATTTGGAACTGTCCCAGACCAATGTAGAAGTCCATCCACATTCCCCTTAGCTCACCATTGCTCAGTATGTATTTTGCTTACTCAGAGTTCTTGACTTGGCCTTCTACTATTTCTCTTCTGCTTCTTGTTCTCTCTCTCCAGCTGGTCTTATTTCGGTGCTTAGCTTTTTAAGATTTAGTGAGATACCCCACTAGATATGGATATTTTCAACTTTTTCTGGAATATTACTCCGGAAAACTGTTTGGACATAGAATTGTTACAAATACTTTCTCAGAATGCGAAACTCCAAAAAGTTTGTTTTCACAACTTTCACTCTAAATCACTGACAAAAATTCAAAAACAATTTCAATTTGTATTCATGTCCAAACACAACTACAATTTTCAAATACCATTTTCAACTTCTTTTTCCAAATTTCACCAATGTATATGTCCAAACACCCACTAAATTATGAAGAGCGACATTCTTTTTGTAACATACTAACAAAGGAAGTCAGACAAGCAAATTGAAATGGAAGGCGCACGTTGATTTGTCCATGAGATCAGCAAAATGTGATAATATTTCTGATTAGTGTTTTCTTAATAGATAATCAAAATTTTGAAATAGTATTTCTGATTAGTATTTAAAAGTAGTAGTGGTGAAAATTAGGGGAAAATGTATTACATCCAATATGAAGGTAGTCTTTCTGCATTTGATTGAAAAAAAAAATTCCTATGTTTAAGACAACAAATGCTGGGAATAGCTCACAAAGAAGGAACTTTCACCAAATGGAGTCCGAAAGAGATGTGTGCCAACAAGACATTAGCATTATGGAACCATTAACATGAAAAGATAGACATTTCTACTTTGGCACTCCAACTTTTACTACATTCTCAATACTCGACCACCTTGCCTAAGAGAACCAAAAAATCTACCACGCACACAGTGATTTCAGTAACTACCTCAATCCTACATGATTCATGAAGCTCTGCCACATACTACTAGTACTGTAGCTATCCCAATTCATATGGCATTCTTTCTATTTTGGATGGCCTAAGATATACTACGCCATTCTATTTTTATAAAAGTTCCATAACTCTCAAGCATTCAAAATCATTTAACTATTCAAATTTTCACTTTGATGTGATATTTTATATCAAACTAAATTATGAATCATTATTTTCTTCTTCTATAGCTAATACAATTGAGCCAGGGGTTTATTGAAAATCACCTCTGAGGTAGAGGTAAGGTCTGCGTATACATTAACCTCCCCAAACACCATTGCGTGGGACTACACTGGGTATATTGTTGTTGTTGCTATAGCTAATGCAATTATAAAAATCCAATTGTACATCCTAAGCTTTTTATTCCATCAAATACCACAATATAAAATGGAATGAATAGGATACTACAAAGAGAAAGCAATGGAAAATTGGGCTAGCCTCTAGCATATGCAAAAGAAACACATACGTGGATTACAAAACAGAACCCAAAATAAAAAATCTGGATAATTGGACGACCCAAAATCAATTCATTATGGTCTTACATTGAATTTTGTATTGGGAACCCGATCAGAATCAGCAGCTTTGTAGTCCCGAGGGGGTGCAACACAAGCACAAACAGTCCATTTATCCTTCCTATTCGTCAGGGAACGCAGCAATAATGGCTTTCCTAAATCAAAATTGGGAAAAAATGTTTTCATGTAGCTAGAAGAAGAAGAAGAGGCGACACTGTTGCTTTTGCAAATGCTGACAGCAGGTGACATAACAGAACCCACAAAAGAAACCATTGAGTTTCGCCAAACAAAACCCACTTTGGAGAATTTAAGATGGGAAATTCTGGCGCTGACCCAGATCGAATTTGGACTCAAGAACCATGAAATAGATCGAATTTCAATGGAGAAATGATATTGGTCACTCTCAATGAAAAGGAAGACAGGACATGTAGTGGGTTGAGAAGCACTGTAGAATGTTGGGAGGAAGAAGGCCGAAAGCTCCTCACGCATACGTGGGGCGGGGTGGGGTGGCGTGGGGTGGGGTGGGTTGGGTTGGGTTGCGTGGGTGTGTGTGGGTGTTACTAAAAACCCAACTATACCAAAAATGAAAGGCATAAGACTTAAATATGTCATCGAATATTAATAAAAGACTCATTTATATTATTCGTTAAAAGTTTAGCTCATCTACATTATTTTTGTTTGAGAAAAGTTCTTTCATATTATTATTTGTTAACTGAAATGATATAGATAAACCAATTTTGTAATGGATGACATAGTTAAGCCTTTTCTCAAAAATTGATGGCATATATGAACATTTTTCCTTTTAAAAAATTGATAGAATTAATGACGTGATCGAATCATAATTGACTATGTGTAAAAAATAATTTTGCAAAATCAAAAATATTTTTTAGTTAAAAAATAATGGCATGGATGAGCATTTTCTCAAACAACAATGACATAGATGAACCAAACGTTTAACGGATGACATAAATGAGCTCTTTCTCAAACTTCGATGGCATATTTGAGCATTTTCCAAAAAATAAAATTATATGTATGTGTGTATATATATATATATCATAAAAAAAGATTATAATTTTATTGTCCATATTAATTTTTTGCTTTCCTTACATCTTCATTTTTGTGTATGGAAAAGCTCTCAAGAGGGATAGACCTCATTGGTATCTCCATGTTTGGGCCAAAAATCTCCCACAGTTTCTTCGCAGATGATTTTTACCTTATTCACTAGGGTAAATAAAATACTACCGAACCATCAACAACATCCTTGAAATGTTCTGCAAAGCCCCTAGTCGAAAGTTCAATCTAGCCAAATTAAAAGTCATCTTCTCGTAGAACTGCACCCTTGAGAACAAGGCCATGTGCTCTGACATCCTCAATATTAAGGCTAGCAATTCTTTTGGCAGGTACTCGGGCTTCCCCATTTTTCATTCTAGACTTGTCCATGGTGATTTCCAATACATCAACGATAACATGCAAGCTAAGTTTAGTGGATGGGAAACCAACTTTCTTAATATGACTAGAAGAGTTATTCTTGCAAAAGCTTCACTAGGAAACATCCCCTTCCATGCCATGCAATATAAACAGCTCCCTGCAAAGACCCTCAACACCATCAATAAAATCTGAAGGAATTTTGTTAGGGGAACAACCTCTGATAAGAAAAGAATGCACCTATAGGTTGGAATATCATCACTAAGGGTAAAATGATAGGGAATTAGTTCTTCATAAGAGTGAGGTTAAAAATAAAGTTCTTCTTACTAGTATGGAGAATGTATAAGAGTCCACACCACTATGGACTAAGGTCCTCCACTACAAACCTTTCCATAATGAGAATTTCACCTATGACATGAACACTGTTTTTAGGATTTGGAATGACATAAGAAATGGCTAGGAGGCATGCTTAAAGGGATCTCGATGGGTGGTGAATAATGGAAGTAATGTAAAGTTCTTTGAGGATAATTGGATTCTTGGGTCGAGATCCATTAGGCAACACATCTTTAGGCTTTTTAATAGAGAGGACCAATCTACAAAAGTGAACTATGCTTCAACAATGGGACCTGAAACCTTCGCACCCTTTTTATGACCTTTCTTAAGGATTTCCACAATAAAATAACTAATAGTTTTATCCCCTCAACTACAAATAAGGAGGATACTCTCATTTATAATATTGCTAATAATGGCATGTTCACAGTCAAAAGTGCTTACAACCTCGTCGATGCCATGAACAACACTGACACTAAAGCTACAAATACCAAGGATCAAAGTACTAACTTCTCTTGAACTTAGAGGATAGAAGTACCAAATAAAATTAAAACCTTCATCTGGTTGCTCATTCATGATCTATTACCTACTAGCCAACATCCCCACAACATTGGTATTAATGTGGACCAAATTTGTAAATTCTATGAGAGTGGGATTGAAAATATAGACAACATTTTTTTCACTGCATAGGGCCGCCACCTCCTTTCGGCAAAAAATTGTCAATGCCAACAACTCCATTGCGAGTTTTGACTCAACTAGGATTAATGCAAGGAATTGGAAAGACACTTGGGATGTTATCAAAGGCAAGGACTTCAACAAATGGATATCATAGGGAAATATCAACTCTTTTTGCATACGGAGTCTTTGGATTAACAGTAAGGACAACATGCTTAACAATAAAAAGTAGCATGTCCAGATTGAACACGTTATTAAACAAACTACTGAATTCAACCTCATTATTGCTAAAACAAAGATGCCAAGAAACATCAAGATGGTTGTCCATATTAAATATAACCCCTCAGCACATGAGCTCTCAAGCTTAACATAAATGGAGTTGTTACTCTAGACCCCGAAAAAAGGGGCATAGGTGCGGTGTTTCAAGACCACACGGGTAAATAGGTGAAAAGGCTTCACCAAAACTTGTGCCCACACTACCACAATTCAAGCAGAATTGCTAGTTATCCTTCACGGATTAAGAACAACACTTATGTGGAAAATCCAACCACCTTAGAAGTTAACTCTGACCACCCAAGTCTCTAGAAGACAATCTATTTCAAATTCAGTTTCTCATTGGGAGTGACTCCGGAAAGATCTTCGGGAAAGACTTTTGGAAATTCATTCAACACTGAAACTGGCCGAAATGTTGGGGCCTTGGACCTATCCTTGACCCAAAACTAGATGACAAATGCAATCATTAGAAATCATTTTCCTGGCCTTAAGGTAAGAGACCGACCTAAGGATGCTGAATTACTACCCTCCCATTCTATGACAAATTTATTGGGAACTAAAACTTAATGACTCTAGTTCTATAGTCGACCGAGACATAATAAGAGTATAATCAGTCCATGCCAATAATGATATCGAAATCAAGTATATCTAACTAAAAGGTGGTTTTCTAAGAAAAAAAACTAAGGCTGACAATTTTCGTCCATTTAGCTAAGAATGATTTACCGACTTGAGTAGAGACTAAGAAGGTTCTAATAAGATCTCGGGACTAACATCGAAGTTCACAACAATTTAAGGAGTCACGAAGGAAAGTGTGGCTCTTTGATCTAATAATGCATAAACATCAATATGAAAGACATATAATATACCAATGACTACATCAGGGGAATCTTCATGATCCTTTAGAGTCTGCAAAACATCTAACTTGTTCTGGCGTTGATCGTCACACACACTGAATGAGGTACCCAATTGAGTCACGCGACTTGATGGAGCTATCAAAAGGTTGATCTGAGTCTCCTGGTGAACATGCTTTGCCACTTATTGGGGACACTAGGCACTCCCTTACTCTATGATCTGAATTTCCACATCCAAAACAACCACCACTACCAGCCATACACTCTCTTGGATGGTTCTTAACACACTTCTTACAAACTAAAAAAGACAACCAGTGACACTTCTATGGACTTAGAGCCTAGTGCTCTATCCTTATTCTCCTATCGGAATTTGGGTATTGCAACACTAGCAGAGGATGAGGCTAGACCTGAAAACTTTTACACTGCCTACCCTAGCCCTCTTACTCTCCCTCTCACCTTTCTTAACTTTCTCTTCATCAACTGACTGAGCATGAGTCATCAATCTAGATATGTTTATCTACTTGATCAACATAGCAGTCTTACACTCTTTTACCATAGTCTCTGTCACCATAAACAAACTTACTCATATTGGCCTTTGGATCAACCATCATAGCTGGAGCATACTTAGAAAGCTAAGTAAACTTAAGAGAATACTCTTTCATAGTCATATCTCTCTGCTTTAGATTAATAAATTATTGGACCTTGGCTTCTCTTAACTCAAGTGGAAAGAATCTATCCAAGAGTGCATCCACAAACTTGTCCTAGCCAGGCAGCCAGCCAGCCAGCCAACTAAACATGCATTAACACCCCATTTCATTTCATTGTTTGTACCAAATTTTAGTGGGTAAAGCATTTAAGTCTGAAATCTTAATTAGAGTGACACTTATAATCTAACTGATTTTCTCAATACCATCAATATACTCCTAAGGATCATTCTCTACTTTAGAACCATGAAACTCAAGATGATTCATTTGAGTAAAATTCTAGAATCTTGTTGCTATCATATTCTTATTTGGGTTGATTGGAGAAACAACTTAATGGTTGATCTGAGTGGTCATAGCTTAAGCTAGCACCCGAAAAGCATCCCTAAGACACTTGTTCGTTTAGAGAGTATGCTGGAGTTGGTGGTGCTTTCTGATGTAAATGCATCGAGCATGGATTAGATGTAGGTTAAATAGAGTTAATTAAACTCTATCTACTGAAAGCATGAAAGAAAAGAAGTATTTCCTAAAAAGTTTCATAACCTCTATTCATAATATGGTGCACTTCACACCAATAAATAAGACTCTACTTAACAAGGCTTTTAGACACCCTAGGACACTTTATATCTGATGCAACACTAAGTTTGTCACAATCTAAGCGTACCCACTAGTCATAAAATAATGTTAAGAGTCACAAGTGACCCCAAGCAACCCATGGTGATATATATATATATATACATACACACACACTATCTTAAAAGCATGAATTCCCTAACTTGAATGTTAAATTACTAGAATCCCCCCAACTTTAAACACCCAATTTAGTATATAATCTATAATTTATATTATATTATACTATATTTATTCGTTCTATATTATATTAAAAGCTGACTCCTTTTCACATTGATGAGTAATTACTTCTCCGAAGGGTTGTGACTTTTTCAACGAGTTATGACATTTCTGAATGATTGTTATTTTTCTGAAGGGTTGTGACTTATTTGATAAGACATGATAAACACATTTTCATACTATAATTTGTTGTTTATAAATAAAGGGATTTTCTCACATTTTTAATCTACGAAATTTGTAAATTTTCTATTCCTCTTTTTCTTAAAACAAGAAAGATTGTGAGAATTGTTCAATTATGCAATTACAATATTTTTTGTGGATAAATTATACAGATCAACAAAAATTAATGCAACAAGGAAAATGAAATAACTCAACTCCAAATGAGAAGACTATCTAGATAATTAATATGTACTCATTTTCATTGCCACAAATATACTTTCGTAACAACTTCTACTTGACAAGAAGTTCAATGATTTTATGGTGCACTAACTACAACTTGGTGTTCACGCTGTGAAAAGCCTCAAACTTTTGAATAAAAAAGATTTGATCAAAAACTTGTTTGAAAAGTTCAAACTAGATTTAATAAGTACTTCTCCATTTTCAAATTATTTGTTGTACTTTTATTTTTATTCAGTTTAATACATAATGTTCTTTTTTCTGGAGGGGGGGGGGGGATGTTTAAGACTACAAAGTCAAAAGACATTTTTATATATTGTCACGATCCAACCCACCGGGACGTGCGGGCACCTACTCTAACACCTAAGTAGGAGAACCCACGATTCCCAAATAGTTAAATGACATGCGAAAGATTAATAAAACAGGAAAATAAATAACATTTATGAGAAGTTTTTATAAAATAAAGAGTTTTTGCCAACAATTCCAGTTAAGACTTATAAAGTAATTAACAACCCAGGGATCTAGTCTAAACAGGTACAAGAGCTTCTAAGATTACAAGATAGAAAATATGGTAACAAATGACGAAACTCCCACCACTCTTTGAAGGAAAAATGGAAGATGTTGGAGATTATCTTCGCCTTCACCTATGAAACATTACAGACCCTGCAACCAGACTATGCCCAAAAAGGCATAGCAAGAGTAGTATCAGTACAACCACATAGACTGGTAGGCATCATCGGTCAACCCGATGCCCACCGCATAATATAATACATCGATTATCAAAAACATGCAATAAGACTGTTCATTCCTCCACCTTTATACCCTCATATCCTTACCATTCTGGATACCTTGCATATACTAGTACACTTGACCCTAACCCTCACTCGCTCCATTCTGATATCACCACTAAACACTCTACCTCTTAGAGCAGTTTCAGATATAACCACTACCAACCCAGCCAACCACTCACGACATACCCTTGCTCGTTCCACCAAATCACTCAACCCCTGGCTCCATAATACGTTCTATCAAGGCTTATAACCGTTCCCATACAAATTCCCAACTAGAGTAGTACCTAACTATTTAACACTTACAACATATCACCACTAAATAAGAACAACACATTAGTACAATTACACAAAATTATGGTTCAATCATCCTCTCAGAGCAATGTATAATTCCACAATATCAATAACAAGTAGATGTATATGAAAATTCAATAGTTCTCTCATGGAACCCATACCCAAACTGTTAGTCTACCGGAACGTGGTACTAGATCCCAATTAGTGTGCCGGAACGTGACACCTGATCCAATATATACACCGAAACGTGGCACCCGATTCAAGTTAGTGTGTCAGAACGTGACACCCGATCCAATCAACACAACCTCAGTCACAATCACATCCATAAGAACAATACTCATTATCATACAATCAAGTAATAGGTTCATGACATGTAATTATTTATACTTAGTCTTTTCGTTATCATTCGATTCATGTTCTCTAATCCCATTCATGTACACAAAGCATGGAAACAACAACAACAAGCATACACAACTCAAACTAGAGTCGAACATCCTCCAACCTATTACCCAGGACAAGGCTTCCTTTTATAATTCCCATCTTATTCAACAATTGACAGTATATAAACAATCATCCCTTTTCCGATGCACAAAGGCGTAAGCATGAATCCTACTATCAATTATCAACATACTATGAAGTGAAAAATGGATTTATAACTACTTAATTAAATAAACCTAGCCTACCTGGGCATCAAGCAGTCACAGAGGGTTATAACTCCAATCCAGGCTTCCAAACGATGATACAATGGATTTTGATCGGAAATCTGCAAGCTATCGACATCCTTATGCTAGAAATCTCTTTCTCCTTCCTTCCTAAGCTTAGAGCAGCTTTTTGGGGTTTTTTGGGGTGATCCTCGCCTCCTTTTGGTGTTTCTGGAAAAAGGAGAAAATAAGACTTCGCGTTATTTAAGTTTTTTCCTGTCCATCCCACTCTGGACACTTATTCCGCCAGAGCGTCATAGCCCTAACGACATCTGGTCCGCTCTGGTGGGTTGAGAGGCCCAATTTTCTTGACATTTTTTGTTTCCTAATTAATGACGGTTTGAGTCGTTATAATAGATACCAATTTACTCCTCGTTCGTCCCCGAATGACTAGCGATGGGATAAACATGTGCCCTTTTTCAGAGTTCTTCTAAATTTAACGACTCGGCCTATTACAGACCCACGAAGGGTGGTGGCTTTTCAAATTTGAAATACGAAAGGTTCTATACTCGGAAGACTAGTTAGGGAAATGAGGCAACATACGGTGAAATAAATTGCGTCCAATTTACACAGCCTGGCCCCGCTAGAGCGGAGGCTTCCTGCTGAGGTGGGACCGCCGTAGCGACAAGCCTCCCACTGTAGCGGGAGATCGGAGGTAGTAAGTAGGGGGAAACAAAAATTTTCCCCATTTCTTCCAAACTCTTCCCAAAATTCCAAGAAAAACACTCTCAATCGCTCCATTTCGTATGTCAACTTCAAGGTAATTCTCTTGTTCCTTACGTCAAATACTTCATTAGTTACTTCACAAGATTGCATGACGTTAAACAATTGATTAAAAGGGTCTTGGGGTAGTTATTCTTAGAACAAACATGGGTTGCTTGATATTGTTAGAAAAACGTAGCATGGACACTTCCCTTACATCCCCAACGTCTCCACAACGTTCTGGGCGTAATGATTTCATGAAAATACGGTTGAAGCGATACCAAAATGGGTGGGGGAAAGTTGAAAGGTTTTCTTGGCGTAAAACTTGAATTTGGACATTATTTAGGGGTTATTTTGCTAGAATAATTACATATATAGGTTCTAGGGTACTTTGTAGACTCTGATCTGCTAAAATTCTGTGAAAACAAGGGTTTTGGGATGAAGAGGCACCATGATCGTGCCTGAGGTTCGTCCAGAATGAAGGCCGCTTTGGCAGCCTTCCTCCCGCTCTGGCGGCCTTCATCCTGCCCTGGCGACCTTTATCCCGCTCTGGAAGCCTCCTTTGTCCCGCTCTGGCGGGATTTGGGCCGCTGTGGTGGGACCTGGGGAAACAGTGGCTTGTGTCCTTTTAATGATAGAAAATTTATTTTTCCCTTAAACCCGATATTGTCTAATCCAGGGAATTCCTAACGCATATGTTTTCATAACCTTTGCAGGCTTGTCTAATATGGCTGGAGTCAATGAAGAGAATTTGCCTTTTGTCCAATTTCCCGATGCTGCAAGTGGGGAACGGTTCCACGATCATCGAAACACCAAGTTTTGCTGTGAGAAGGGTTTTTAGCTATTGAATTTAGAAGAGAAGGCACCCACCTTTTATACCCGTTTGATGGAGTTTGGTTGGGCTCTACTTGTAGAGGCTCCCCCTGCTGCGCGTTCTACATGGGTGAGGGAGTTCTATACTATCCTTGATAATGTCCGCTGGGACGATCCTCACCCTACCATCTACATTCGGGGAGTTGACATCCACTTGAACGCTTTATTAATTAATGATGTACTCGAGGTTCCCTAGGTTCCTAACACAGAGTATGAGGAAAATTTGAGGGAGCTGGACTTGGGTTGGTTGATGGATACGCTAGTGGAGCCTACGCATCGGGACAGGGTTTACTGGGCTACTACAGAGGGAATCACTAGCTCTGACTGGTCACCGGATGCTAAGAGGTGGCTGCACTTGGTTAGCAGGAGAATCTGCCCATCGAGCAACCACACCGATGTGACATTTTCTCGTGCCTTGGTAGTGGCATGCACTGTACAGGGCATTAGACTAAATGTAGGCGCACAAATCATCTCAGAATGGAAGGTGTTCTATCGGGGCAACAAAATGGCATTCTTTTTTCCTGGACTAGTGACTGTGATGTGCAAGAGAGCGGGGGTGCCACTCTTAGACACCGATAAGGTATTCCTTATGGATCCCCCTTTTCACCCTCTTTTGATTAGACATGCTTCCATCTCCGGAAGAAAGATGAGGAAGACGGGCCGTGCCAGCATCAGTCAAGCAGCTACGGAGGCGGATGACAAATGAGGGGAAGATGACGAGGCCTACGTTGCTCTCCCTACCCAGTCCTAGTCCCCGCTTTCCAGTGCTCGTGTAGAGGAGGACCTGGCGGTCGTCCGTAGAAAATTTGGAGGTTCCCGGGCCAGTACCTCATCTTTGGTTCCACCCCCCACTGCCCTCGAATTGGAGATGCTCCGCCACTACCTGCGATGGTAGATAAAGAAGAACATGGAGAGGGATCGTCTGATGTTCTTAAGGTCATTTTCTCCTGCGTCGCCCCCAGCATAAGCTTTCCACGCTCAAGCTGGAGGACTTCTGGGAGTTTCCCTGGTTGAGTGACGCTTGGGCTGGCGAGACACCCCCAGAGGACATGGGGTCCGACAGTGACAATTCCCATTCACAGGTTCCTGATATGGTTATTGTCCCTCTTGGGCATGTAATGGACAAATTTCTGTTTCTCTTTTGTTTTTCCTCAAACTTTTTGTACGCACATGGATGCTGGTTTTTGATGTTTATCACAACTAATGTTTAAATGCTAAGGTTTATAACTTACTGATCTGTTGCTGAAAACTGGTTGAATTGCAGGGATCAACTCATACACGATTAGGGGTTGATATGCGTGACTAGGGAAAAACAGGGAGACTGATAAAAGTAAACGCTGTCAAATATACTTCATCCAATAATAAGAATCAACGATCGTTTAATAGTAATATAACCCAACTAGTGAGTTGGGGTCGAGTCCCAAGGGAGTGGTTCGTACTCAAGAATTAATAAAAAAAACATAAATATGCTCAGGCCAATCATAGCTGAAAAACATTTACGAAGAAGAACATAATTCAAGTTTGGGGTGACACAAGTGTCAAATAGACAAAAAAAGAGGTTTTGTAATCAATTATTAACTAAAACAACGAATGCAAAAATACGAATAGGGAGACGGGTTTCTTGGGATGCGATAGGATTATGGGCCAAGGTAAACAACCGGGTAATTGCAATCAATAGTAAACAACTGCAAATCAGTGAATAAACTAGACTTTAGTGGGGATAAACTTTCTCTCGAAAAATTTACCCCGAATCAAATTGGTTTCTCTCGAACACCAATAAGCAGTAATGAAGCACAACCTTTGCTTTAGTCCATTCACTCTCTCGAGTTGAATTCGTGGAAAAGGGTTTAGGATTCACTATCTCTAGCTGAACCCATGACAACCCAATACCCACAAACCATCTATTTAGTAATTTTGGTTTTAAAACCTTTCTCTCTCGAGCAAGCCCAAAACACGAAGTTAAGATTGTATTTGAAACTACAACCCATTAAATTCAACCACAATTATTGAACGAAATCACTTTTAAACAACAAATAAACTATCAATTAACAATACCCAATAGTTAAATCAATCTATAATCACATAATCACACCCTAAGAATTGGGGTTTTAGCTAAACATAGTAAAAAGGGTAAAAGTCATTGCCAAGTTGTGTTTCCATCAACTAGGTAGGATTGATATAGTCTTTACAAAGGTCTAAGATGAAGAATTTTCAACACTCACTTCCAATTTCTTAGTAGTGGAAATCTTCAAATCTTCAAAGATATGGAAATATTGTCTCTCTATTCAGTTCTAAGCTCTAGACTTCAAAAACTGAATAATAATATGATTCCACAAAAATCAGATACTAAGCTAAAAATGTAAACAAGTATTTATAGTTGTCAAAAAATGTGCTGCAAAGGACCACTCGGCGCAGTAAGTCGGGATTGCCGATCCACTCGGCGATCCGCCCTTTGGTCTATTCCATCGTCGTTTTGCTTTTGCCTTCAACATCTTCGCGTTCTGTAACTTTGGGCGATATAGCACTGCATCGCGGAACTGTTCGGTGACTCGCCGACTGCTTCTTTCTATCGCCGACTTGATTTTCTCCTTCAGGGATTGGCACACTGGAACATTAGGCGAGAGCAAGGCCATTCGGCGACTCGCCCAACGGTTTAGGCAGTCCTCAGGCCTTCTTTTCTTCGTTCTTTCAGATGCCTTGTTCCTTTCTGCTTAATAGTGTCCATGCTTTGTCCCTAAGTCCAAATACCTTAAATTCAAGGATTTATATAAGTTATTGGTAGAAAATATGCATTTGAGGACACTAATCTATTAAAATAACCCCTAAATGAGTCCAAATTGTGGACGCATTAAACTTTTGCTTATCCTCAAGTAAAACTCAAGTGTAGTAGTTCAAAAAGGATGTCTCAAACAGTGCTACACATGATTCAATCATGAATGCACACAAAAATACTCAACTTACTAATGCAAGGTTCAGTTGTGCACTCAAATAGTCAAGTTGTGACTCACCAATATAAAAAAATCTCAAGCTCACAATACTTGCTTCAAATGCAAGTTCAAGCTCAACAAATGTGATCAAATGCCTTTACACCAAGGATGATTCCATATTCACACACCATGGTTCAACAATTTAGAGTTCTGAAATCAAATGCAACACTCACACCTACAAAGATGAACACAATGCATGATTTCACCTATAGGTTTGCCCATATTTTCCAATCAACATTGCTTCAGCTCACTCAAGATCAAAAAGGTTTTTTCAAGGCTCGTAATGGGGTTGAGTGCAAATGTATGGTCATTTAGGCTCAATGGCTATAGTCTTTATGAAATGTGGTGTGAACAACACTTCCTTTCCTTTTGTTCATCATCTATAATCGTGCTCACAAGTCATCCCCTTATTCACTTTTCATGGATTGTTGGGAACCCCATTTCATTTTGCATTTTCACCCTTTATTTGACAACTTTTTCTTTTTCATTCTTTTCTTCTTTTTCTTTCTATTTTTTTTGTATGGAGCAGTTCCATTTTTTTCAAAACATGGGCAAAAGGGACTTCTTTGCATATTCTTAATTCACCTTTTTTTTTACCACACCCCTAACTTAGGCTTTTGGCCTAAGTTGGCTATTCAAACATACCACAAATCATGAGGATCATGGGTAATGGATCGAGAAAGGTTATGGTTTCATCAAGTTTCTTCCAAGAAAAGGTTAAGGCTTAAAGGGTGTTCAAAAGAGGTTCACACACTCACAAAGTAGGCCATAAAAAAGAGGTATAATGTCAAATTGTTTCACACTCTTTAAAGTTGCCCAAGATCATCTCAAGAGTTCACATCACTAAGTCAACCGGACCAACGGGGCAAATTGTAGGTGTTATCACACATAGTTCACGGTAAGCTCATCACACAAGACATTGACACCACAGTCAAACAAGACTCCACACTTTCGCTAGTGTGCAATGTTCATCACAAGAGACTCAATTCAATATAGCTAGTCACAACAGATGCAAAAAGTTCACATATTGACTATGCAACTTCATTTGGCCTCCTCGTAGCCACACATTCATTTTTGTTCGATTATGAGCACTATTCAAGTCATCGGTATTGATCAAAACCGATACTTAAATTTGCAAAAGAACAACCACATTTAATCACAAACAAGAGGTGGCAAATTTTTTCGAAAGGGTCAAAAATCATATACAATTAAAAACAAGGAGCCACAAACTCAACCATCCACAAAACAAGTGTAAAAACAAACTTATGGCTCAAAAACCCAAATATACAAACAAAACATCAATATTCACAAAAAGTCACACAAAAGGTGTGCCTCACCCCACCACAAATAAATTCATTTGTCCTCAAATGCAAACAAAACAAATTATCCACAAGTCAAAGTAAAGAAAGACAGAGAGGGAGGTAAAGAGAGGATCCTGTCTACACAGTCGCTTCATCTGTCTGGGCATCAGCGGCCGGTGCATCAGTTTGGACTTGGGCATTAGTGCCCAGAGTCACCTCAGAAGGAACAGTAGTACCAGACCCACTAGGAGCTGCCATAGATATCTCGGTTAGCGATGTATGGATCAACGATTGCAAAATCGTCTCCTCAAGATTGGGCAAGTCTCTGTATATGCTCTCCTCCTGTATCTCTCTCCTTGTCGGTCTCAGCATCCGACTCATCAACTACTGCATCATCCTTGTGTACATCTCTGGTGGTAGCCGGAGGAATATTTAAAGTAGTAAGAGCGTCTACATCATCAACAACCTCCAGTAATGAAGTGAAGTCACTAGACTTCAGATAGTCTACGTCCTTTCTCAAATCTTCTGATGCCTCCCCATGCCTGCTCTCACAAGCCTCAACTCTCGTGGTGAGAGTGTCAATAGAAGTCTGGAGGGGGGTCAGTGCAGCTAAAATGACAACCTCAATTATCAAGGGGACGTCTCTCTCAAGTCTGGTATCCCTCACGTCAGTTGAATGGGCTAGGTGCCCCATCTTTAGGATCATCGCCTGAGTAATCTTAGTTTGTTGGGAATAAGTGGATGTGCCTGGAGCATGTGAAGAATAAGTAGAGGCATAAGTACTTGAAGGCCCGGAGTAGGCAAAGATGCCTCTGCATGTATCGAATCTATATCCACCTCCGGGGATGTGTCCACCGGAGCTGCCCTCCTCCTGTCACCCTCCTCAAGAGTATACTCAGCCTCAATGTGCCTAATATTAGTGGGGGCAAATGAGGTAACCTCAATATCTCTTGTATCGTCCTAGGGCACTCTAGCACGTCGGCACAACTCAGTGATCAGGACTGGGAATGACAAGGAGGTCTGCTTCTGCTTGGCCCTCATTGCCATCTTCTGCTCAATAAAGAGTCCCATGTCGATGCTCCTCTGGGATATGATAGATCCAAGGCAGGCTGCCTTAGAATGGTGCAGAATGGATTCGTTCTGGAGAGGCATTATTGTTCTGCTGATGAAGTTAAACTAGAACCGATTAGTGACACTCAAATCCATCTTCTCAATTCTCAATAGGGGCTCCTGCGTCGATCCCCCTCGGGGTGGTGTCGGAAATCAACGGAGCCAACCAGCCCTTTAACTCATCTAAGGACTGAGCTACCGACAATCCAACATAAGGGCGAGTAGAATGCAACTCTTTACCCAATACAGTGTTAATAAACTCATTGCTGCACCCAACTTCCTTACCACGGACCACGACAGACTTCACCAGTTTGAACTCGCTGGCTTTCTTCTTGCTTTTCGGGACCAAGTCACCATAAGTTTTATAGAACTCCCGGACCCATGACAGAATATAAGAGCCTTTAGGCCTGGTGAACTGCTCAAACCTATGGTAGTGGAGGGTGTCCCTCACATCAGAGTACTTGCCCTACAGGCCCTCTATAGATAACATATTCTTCTCGAGAATGGTTCGCAAACCACTACCTTTCAATCTATTGAGAATCTTAGGCGGAGGTACAACTAGTGGCATAGGAGCCACAAAAGGGGTCTGAGCTGGCACTAAGCATGCTGGTGTGGACACATGAGGGACTCTGGCTGAGTCAGGTTGAGATCTAGCCTGGATTTCATTCCGCCGAGACTGCAAAGGCTGGTCATCCTCAGGCTCAGATAAAGCTGCCTGGAACCAGTAGTAACCCTGTCGGATATGGGCCTCTTGCCCTTGCCTTTGTCACCTGGAGAAGGCTCTTATCTGCCCTTCTTTGGAGGATTTGATCCCCCTTCATTTATAGTGATACCCCATACTCTTTTCCAGGGTGGCATGTCTATATTTGTTAATACCATATCTGTAAAACATCAGGAAAAAGTTAGAAATATTTCACTGAAAAGCATAGAAAATAGTTGCAGACAGACTTGCCGAATCACTTTGGCGAGCTAGATCGGGCTCTCCGAAAGGATTGGCTCTAAACTTTTGGAAAGTCGGCGATGGGGAATGCCTTTCGGTGAATCGCCGATAGCTTTCAGCGAGCAAGGCTAGCCCGCCGAAAGTTATAGTGCATAAAGGGTCAGGGGTGCAGACAAAAGGCGATCAAAAAGTCTTTTGATGAGTCGCCGAGTGCCTTCGGCGATCTCAGGCTTCTCGCCGAAAGTTACAGACCCCAACAACACATTAAGCATGAAATTAAAGGTGAGATGGGGACCTTCGGTGCACCGCCGAGTTGTTTGGCGAGCTCGATCCAGCTCGCCAAACAACCCAACATGCGTAATTTTAACCCAACTTTTCGAATTCAACCCCGTAACCCCCGAAAACAAAATCAAAGCATGCACAACTCAAATTATGAATAGACCCATAACACCCATTACCCCGGGATACTCAAAATTCTCCCAGTTTTGCCAAATTTGGCCAATCGACGACTTTTGTCCTTAAAAGTGACGTCACCAGCTCTATCATTAGGCAAATTATGTCTTTTGGCACAAATGCAAGCTACTCAAACTTCACCCAACTAACTTAAACAACATGCCAGCACAACCCCACAATATTTAGTTCATTTTAACGCACAAAATTATGGAATTTCAACAATTAAAATATTATAGGCAAGATTATCAATTCGACACAGGCATTTAAACATTCTAATCCTATCAGAGAGGTCTAACACACTTCAACAAGCTAATATCATTGCAAATGAGTACAAAATTCTCAAAAATAAACATGGGGTTTAGAAAACCAACCTTTAATTCCGATAAAAATGATATTGAAATGCTAGGTGATAATGTAATCCAAATCCGAGCACAAATCAATGACCAAAATATGGTAGAAATGTGAAATATATAAAAGCTAAAGTGCGGGTGTGAGTTTGGAAGATGAAAAGTGAGGGAAAGTGAAAGAGTTGGAACTTTAAACCTTTGGCCTTTCAAAAACCGTCCATTTCTTACCCATTCAGTGACATTAGTCGTACTTGCCAATCTACTCGGCAACACACCGAGTAATCACCTACCTCACCAAGTTTTACAAGACCTCCAGTTATGGTGGGGGTCCAAACGGCGGACAAACGGTGGCGAAGTTTGCCAATAATTTCCTGGGCTTGCCGAGATTTACAGAATCCAATTTGAAATTGTCTTGAGTCCAACGGCGGTCTAGGTCGGGCTCGCTGACCTCTTTGGCGATGCACCGACTAGACCTTTAGCTCGCCAACCTGCACTTTTTCAAACACTTTCCACACTTCGACCTGTGCAATCAACACACCATTAATTCCGAAATAAAAATTTAAATCGATAAAAACTTGGGTTGCTTCCCAAGAAGCGCCTTAGTTACCATCGTGGCACGATACAAGTCCACCTTCAAACTCCATTCTTGGGGTTGGCCATAGTGTTACTAGGAAAACCCTCCTTAGGCTGTATGTAAAGACACGCCATTATTTTGTTTATCTAGGAGTCTAGTAGCTGAATAGTCGTGGAGTGGGAGGTTATCATTTGATTTATCATTGCAACATTCTGACGTAACTCTCCCAGCACTCTATCTTGCTCACTGACTTTGTTGAGAAGAAGTGTGAGCATTGCTCCGACCTATCCATTCTTATTGTTCTTAGGCTTGCTCTGCTCATGAGGAGAAAAGTATCGATCCTTCTTCTTGCCCTGGACTTCAAAGTCCATAACCTTTTTGGTCAACTCGTCTAGTTGAGTTAACAAATCGGCTAAGTGAAAATCCCTTTCTACTTCATGGTTGACCTCAGCCATGTGATCAAGGAGTTGAGCTATGACTACATAGGGTTGTCGTACAAGACCACCAGGGAGAAGTTGATCAATCAATCCTTTGTTCCCGGGGTTAAGACTCCTATAGAAGCATTCCAGTAGAACTAAATCAGGAATCTCATGAGTTGGGCATTGCATTAGATTGCTTTAAACCTCAGCCACGACTCATGATTCTGCTCACCTTCTAGCTGTTTGAAGGTTAGGATGTTGTCCCTGAACCTCATCGCTTCTAACGGAATGTGATCCATTTGTTCATAGTTACTATTTACACTCATTCTGCCTGTTCAACACAAACACACAAACCCAAACTTAAAATTAAGTAAGGTCACTATGACTAACAAGAGCAAATTCAACTTAACTAAAAATTCTCAAATAACACCACTCCCCGGCAGTGGGGCCATTTTGATAAAAGTAAATGCTAACAAAGATACTTCATCCAATACTAAGCATCAACGATCGTTCAATAGTAATATAACCCAACTAGTAAGTTGGGGTCGAGTCTCAAGGGAGTGGTTCGTACTCAAGAATTAATAGAAAAACATAAATATGCTCAAGTCAATTATAGCTGAAAAATATTTACGAAGAAGAATATAATTCAAGTTTGGGATGACACAATTGTCAAATATAAAAAAAGGGGGTTTTTGTAAACAATTATTAACTAAAACAGCGAATGCGAAAATACGAATAGGGAGACAAGATCCTTAGGATGCGATAGGATTATGGGCCAAGGTAAACAACCGGGTAATTGCAATTAATAGTAAACAACTGCAAATCAGTGAATAAGCTAGACTTTAGTGGGGATAAACTTTCTCTCGAACAATTTACCCCGAATCAAATTGGTTTCTCTTAAACACCAATAACCAGCAATGAAGCACAACCTTCGCTTTAGTCCATTCACTCTCTCGAGTTGAATGTGTGGAAAAGGGTTTAGGATTCACCACCATGACAACCCAATACCTACCACCATCGATTCAGTAATTTTGGTTTTAAAACCTTTCTCTCGAGCAAGCCAAAAACACGAAGTTAAGATTGTATTTGCAACTACAACCCATTAAATTCAACCACAATTACTGAACGAAATCACTTTTAAACAACAAATAAACTATCAATTAACAATACCCAGCAGTTAAATCAACCCATAATCACATAATCACACCCAAGAATTGGCGTTTTAGCTAGACATAGTGAAAAAGGTAAAAATCATTACCAAGTTGTGTTTCCATCATCTTGGTAGGATTGATATAGTCTTTACAAAGGTCTAAGATGAAGAATCTTCAACACCACTTCCAATTTCTTAGAAGTGGAAATCTTTAAATCTTCAAAGCTAAGGAAATATTGTATCTCTATTCAGTTCTAAGCTCTAGACTTCAAAAACTGAATAATAATATGATTCCACAAAAAATCAGATGTGCTGCGAAGGACCACTTGGCGCAGTAAGTCGGGATGGCCGATCCACTCGGCGATCCGTCCTTCGGTCTATTCCATTGCCGTTTTGCTTTTGCCTCCAACATGTTCGCATTCTATAACTTTGGGCGATATAGTATTGCATCGCGAAACTGTTCGGTGACTCGCCGGCTGCGCTTTATTATCACCGACTTGATTTTCTCCTTCAGGGCTTGGCACACTGGAACATAAGGTGAGACCAAGGCCATTCGGTTACTCGCCCAATGGTTTAGGCGATCTTCAATCCTTATTTTCTTCGTTCTTTCAGCTACCTTGTTCCTTTTTTCTTAATAATGTACATGCTTTGTCCCTAAGTCCAAATACCTTAAATTCAAGGATTTACATCAGTTATTGGTACAAAATATGCATTTGAGGGCACTAAATCTATTAAAATAAAGCCCTTAATGAGTCCAAATTGTGGACTCATAAGAGATAGGCTGAGATTTCATCTCGCCTCGTCCCACTCTGGCGGGATAAATCCCGCTCTAGCAGTCTCACTATGGCGGGAATAATCTCGTCCCAGCGACTCCTACGGAAATAGTACCTAGGTCAACAATTTCCTGGGGTTCTTCCCGTTTTTAAGGTTTTTCATTGATTCATGGGCTATAACTAAGCATTTAAGATAATCCTTATAACTAAGATAGTCATTGCTTACCCCGAGTAAATACCCACGTTACATACTCCATAATAATTTCCCATTAATTCAACACCACGACCCCACATATTTCTGAATTTTCCCCTACCCTCACACAGTTATAGTCAGTCGCAACACACGTCCATATTTTTGCTTACAAATCACAACGTAGATTATCTAGACTCTTGCACCTAACCAGTGATGATTCTCTTTCCGACAACAAGTTTACGAAACTCGAGCAATTATGACTCGCATAGTTTCGAACATTTGGACTTGCATAATGCACACATCAAAATCCTGACAACCAATACTATGCACATAATCATATCATAGCATTTAAGTAAAACATCTTTCACACCAACAGTTATTTCAAAACAACAATATGCACACATTCATTGTTTCAAGCTACACTCACAGACCAGTCATAAATTATCAATTAATTGGCTCCATGGATGACCATTGCAGATCATCCAAGCATTTATACAACATCTACGTCCAAATACCAATTGGAACCTTTTACCTTGCTTGTGTCCTCTCAGCCCTGAAGACGGCACCCAGTTCACTTTGTTGACATACCAATTGGAATCGGGAGATACCAATTGAACTTAACTCATACCACAAGAGACAACTCGTACGAAAGGAGAGAATAAATTAAATGACTTCCTAGAATGCTTCATAACATCCTAAAGATAAGATATGGACGTCAACACACCAATCCGCAGGAGTCTATTCCACATTTTTCTCTTGTACTGGAGACCGGTAACCTGGGCTCTAATACCAATTGTCACTGCCCAACCCACTGGGCCGTGTGGGCACCTACTCTAACACCTAAGTAGGAGAGCCCTCGATTCCCAAACAGTTAAATGACATGCGAAAGTTTAAGAAAACGGGAAAATAAATAACATTTATGAGAAGTTTTTATAAAATAGAGAGTTTTTGCCAACAATTCGAGTAAGACTTGTAAAGTAGTTAACACCCTATGAATCTAGTCTAAATAGGTACAAGAGCTTCTCAGATTACAAGATAGAAAATACGGTAACAAATGACACAACTCCCACCATGCTTGGAAGAAAAAATGGAAGCTGTAGGAGATTATCTCCGCCTTCACCTCTGAAACATCACTGACCCTGCAACCAGACTATGCCCAAAAAGGCATAACAAGAGTAGTATTAGTACAACCATAGGTACTGGTAGGCATCATCGGTCAACCCAATTCCCACCGCATAATATAAAAAATTGACTATCAGAGACATGCAATAAGACTGTTCGTTCCTCCACTTTTATACCCTTATATCCTTACTATTCTGGATACCTTGCATATACTAGTACACTTGACCCTAAACCTCACTCGCTCCATTTTGATATTGTCACTTAACAATCTACCTCTTAGAGCGGTTCCAAATGTAACCACTACTAACCCGGCGAACCACTCACGATATACCCTTGCCCATTCCACCAAACCACTCAACCCCTGACTCTATAATACTTTCTATCAAGGCTTATAACCGTTCCCATATAAATTCCTAACCAGAGTAGTACCTAACTACTAAACACTTACAACATATCACCACCAAATAAGCACAATAGATTAGTACAGTTACATAAATTTATGGTTCAGTCATCCTCTCAGAGCAATGTACAGTTCCATAATCTCAATAACAAGTAGACGTATATAATAATTTAATGGTTCTCTCATGGAACTCATACCCAAAATGTTAGTGTATCGGAACGTGGTACCCGATCTCAATTAGTGTGCCTGAACGTGACACCCGATCCAATATATGCACCGAAACGTGGCACCCAATCCAAGTTGGTGTGTCAGAACGTGACACCCAATCCAATAAACACAACCACAGTCACAATAACATCCATCTGAAAAATACTCATTATCATAAAATCAAGTAATAGGTTTATGACATTGTGTATACTTAGTGATCTTGGACGTATTTATGCGCCTAATAACCAATTTATCCCATATATATAGCAAAGTTGAGAGAATTTTTCATTGTCGGAATTAAGTTTTGAGAGTCTTTTGATGTCGTTTCTTCTAACCAATATGATTAGATATTTCAAGGTGAAAAACAAAGAAGAACAAGCAATAATAGGGCACCTAGTCAAAGGTCAGAAAATTGAAGATGAAGTTGCGGCGAAAAAGGGCCAAGAAGCTGGAGAATACACTACGAGGAAGCATCTCCGCATCGCGGAGCTAATATGTGTGTGCATAAAAAGAATTCCATTTAACAATGGAGTGCGCGATGGGAGCACGTCACGGAGAGGTTTCATCTGTGTGCAATTATAGGCGAGGGAACAAGTCTGCGTCGCGGACCTGGACAACATAAATTGGCCACCTATTTTATTTTAAACTATAAATAGTTTAAGTGTTTTATTTTTATCATTATGAAGTTTAAAAAGATGGGAGCACATTATTTTGGGCGATTTGGCCAACACCTTTTAGGGTTTTTCTTCTACTATTTCATTTTGGTAAACCCTTGTATGATCGTAAAACATTATTTGATAATATTTTGTGTTATGAGTAGCTAAAGCCCTTTATTCTATGGTTGTAGCTACGGTTAATGGTTTAATACAATTTGTTTCTAGTATGAGAAGAATTATCTTATGATTTGTGCTTGCATTCTTGTTTAACTATTTTAATGCATGATCAACATTAAAATAAACTCGTTGTTTGCTCTTGAACTCGGAAGATGAATAGAGGTATAGACCAAACAATGTAGGAAGTGTGTTCATTCTAGGGTAAAGTCTAGAATGTTTCTTATATAAGATAGTCTTATACTTATATACCACGCTTGGTTAATATGCAAGATGAATGCTTAATGCTCCATCATTGGTTCATGCCTAACCCCGCTCAACGATGTAGTTAGGTTGTTAATGCTGGTAGGCGATTAGAGGTCGGGAGATCATGATCATAAAATGAACCTTGCAAATCCATAATGAGGTTAACCCGTCGAATACTAGGATAAATCAATATTATACCAGAGATCAATCTATGCTATAACCCTGAAGCACCTTTTCGAATTGTGAAATTTTCTTGTTTGAAACCTTTTAATTAAAGTAATTAATTTTTGATAGTGTCTAATAAGTAGTTATAAACGAATTTCTAAAATTATTTGTCACCCTAGTAAATTTAGTTTAAACATAAGAGAATTGTTATTTGTTAATTTGGAGTCATTTGGGTTCTATAATCCTGCTCAAAAGAGTCGTTGTACTACTTGAGTGATCACGTGCACTTGCGTGTGCTTTTGGGCGCAACAAGTTTTTGGCGCCGCTGCTGGGGACTTTTAAATCGGTAGATATCTAATTTTTTAGTGTCTAAATTATTTTTACTAGTGTTGACAAGTTGATCTTGGCTCTTCATTTCGCAGGTTGTGTCAGATTTTCACACTGGAAGACGACCAGGATTTGGTAGAGCCTCTAGTTAAACCGGAGAGATTTTTTCGTTGTCGGAGAAGGCAAAGAAGACTCACTTATCCTTTTCCTCTTGTGGCTAGTGAACCAGAAACTTCAGAAGAAAGGAAGGATCAAGACACACCTGCAGTGATGGTAGAAATGAAAGTGAGAGATGTGGCAATCCCATAGACCACCAATGTTACCTCAAGTATTTAGAAACCTGCAGCTGGTGGGAGATTTGAATTGAAGCAGAACATGGTGCAACTACTGCACACAAACGGGCAGTTCACTGGTCTATCTCATGAGGACCCATGAGTGCATATTCAGAATTTCCTCGAGATCAGTGACATATACACTCCAACTGGAGTGAACTCTGATTATGTGAGGCTCACATTATTCCCCTTTTCTCTACTGGGGGAAGCAAAAAGATGGCTGAACTCCGAGCCCGCAAATTCCATAACAACTTGGGATGATCTTTCCTATAAGTTTTTTATAAGGTTTTTTCCATCCGATAAAATAGCCAAGCTGAGAAACGACATATTAAGCTTCCGACAGAAAGGAGGGGAAAACTTGTACCAAGCTTGGGAAAGGTTTAAGTCCCTGCTGTTAAGTTGTCCATATCACCATCAAGATAACGAATTGTCGGTCCATTCCTTCATTCAAGGGTTGGAACCGAACACAAAAATTTTACTTGATTCTGCTGCAGGTGG
Organism: Solanum verrucosum; assembly: GCF_900185275.1. NCBI lineage: Eukaryota > Viridiplantae > Streptophyta > Magnoliopsida > Solanales > Solanaceae > Solanum > Solanum verrucosum. Next base: position 784,721 of record NW_026020211.1, read on the forward strand.
TCAAGCTTTGGAGAAGACATATGCTGAGTTGTTTACATTGTTTAATAGAATTTCAGAGGGCAACCCCGAGTGGAATGGTGGAGGAGCTAAACCGATTATACAAAAGACTACTGGAGTGTTGGAAATGGATGTAGTGATAGCTTTGTTGGCACAGATAGCAGCAATGCAAAATATGATGTCTAATCATTTCAGCAACATGTCACTAGGACAACAACCATGCCAAGTTAATATGGGACATCAACCACAAGCTTGGTGTGAAATATGTGGATGTGGAGATCACACTGCTGAGGTATGTAGAGCAAACCCAGAATCTGTTCATTTTTAGGTAATGCTCAACGAGGAGGAAATCACCAGAGCTATGGAAATACCTACAACTTGAGCTGGCGAAACCACCCAAAATTTTCACAGGGTTGCAATCAAAACCAACATCAAGGACATAACCAATACAGACAACAGAGTAGTGGACAACTGTACCATCAGCAAAGCCATGGAAATCAGAAAAACCATGGTAGCCAGCAGGCTGCCAAGCAATGTGATATGAGTATGGAGGACATGTTAAAACAAATCATGGAGGATCAAGCTAAATTGGCAGCAGATGTTCGAAATAATCAATTGGCGACTCAAAATTTGGAGAAGCAGATTGGGCAGTTTGCTGGTGCCCAAAATTCTCGACCACAAGAGGGTTTGCCGGGAAATACCGACCCAAACCCGAAGTAGGTAAATGTTGTGAGTACTCGGAGTGGTCGTCCATTGGAGGAGTTGACGCCAAAGGAAAAAGTTGCTGAAGAAAAAGGAAAACATGTAGATGAAGCAGAAACAAATGAACAAAGGGTAAATGAGGAACCAAAAGCAAAACCACCTCCTCCATTCCCACAGAAATTCAAAAAACAAAAGGATGAGGAGTGTTTGGGTAAGTTTGTTGAATTACTCAAACAAGTACATGATAACTTGTCTTTGATCGGTGTGTTGCAGGGCATTCCTAACTATGCCAAATATGTGAAAGATGTGGTAGCCAACAAGAGTAGATTATCTGAGTATTGAACAATAGCACTCACAGAGGAGTGCAGTTCTAGGATCCAGAATAGGCTCCTAACTAAGTTGAAAGATCCATGGAGTTTCACTGTTCAGATAAAAATTGGCAAATGTGTTGAGGCAAGAGGTTTGTGTGATTTGGGCGTAAGTATCAATTTGATGCCTACTTCTATGTTTCTCAAATTGGAACTAGGAAGACCCAAGTCCTCAACAATTATGTTGTAGTTAGCGGTCCGTTCGGTGTCAAGGCCAGATGGCGTTATTGACTTGGTTCAAGTGGGAACTATATTTTGCCTTGTGGACTTTGTCATTTTGAATTTTGAACCTGACCCAGAGGTCCCGTTTATTTTGGGACACCCATTTCTAGCAACCGGAGGTGCATTAGTTGATGTTGCGGCTGGTAGACTAAAAATGAGGGCTCATGACAAGGTCGAGGTATTTGATGTTTACAAGGTAATGAAGTTGCCTGCAATATATGAGGAACTATTTGCAATTACAGTCATTATTAAGGCAATGACAGCTAAATATGTTGAAGCCCAAGACCCTTTAGAGAAAGTGTTAATTGGGCAAGACATTGAGGGAGCTGTTGAAACCAGGAGTTGGCTAACGTCCTAAATGTCTCGAATGTGAGTATGCTTCGCAAGTTTATGGAGCCGTTAAACAGAGTCCTGGGACCACCTCCCAAGCCTTCGATTGAAGAAGCACTAAAGTTGGAGTTAAAGGCTCTCCCTTCTCATCTCAGGTATGTATTCTTAGGTGCCAATGAATCTTTACCTGTAATCCTTTCTTCTGCTTTGTCCGAATTACAGTTGGAGGTATCTTTAAAAATATTGAGGAAGAGAAAAAGGGTGATAGGCTGGCAGATGGCTGACATACATAGCATCAATCCAACTTTATGCATGCACATGATATTCATGGAGGAAGGGCACAAGTCAACTGTGCAACCACATCGCAAGCTAAACCTAGTGATGAAAGATGTGGTACGCAAGAAGGTGATCAAATGGCTAGATGCGGGTATTGTCTATCCAATTTCTGACAGCAAGTGGGTTAGCCTAGTTCAGTATGTGCCTAAAAAAGGAGGCATGATGGTGATCACCAATGAAAAAAATGAGTAGATTCCAACCAGGACAGTGACAGGATGGCGAATATGCATGAATTATAGAAAATTGAATGAAGCCACCAAAAAGGATCACTACCCGGTTCCTTTTATTGATCAGATGCTGGACAGGTTGGCTGGACAAAAATATTATTGTTTCCTGGATGGCTATTCAGGATACAATCAAATTGTGATTGCACTAGAGGACTAGGAGAAAACTACATTCACTTGCCTGTTGGGACATATGCTTTCAAGAGAATCCCGTTTGGGCTATGCAATGCTCCAGCCACCTTCCAAAGATGAATGATGGCTATCTATCATGGTATAGTTGAAGATTTTGTGGAAATATTCATGGATGACTTCTCAGTATTTGGGGATTCTTTTGACAGGTGCTTGGAGAATTTAGATAGGGTGCTGGCTAGATGTAAGAAAACTAATCTCGTCCTAAACTGGGAAAAATGTCATTTCCTAGTGAAGGAAGGGATTGTGTTGGGCCATAAGGTGTCAAAGAGAGGGCTGGAAGTTGATCGTGCCAAAGTGGAAGTTATTGAAAAGTTACTTCCCTCAATTTCTGTTAAAGGGGTGTGGAGTTTTTTGGGTCATGCTGGTTTCTATAGGAGATTCATCAAGGATTTCTCTAAGATTGTGAGGCCCATGTGCAGTCTCCTAGAGAAGGAGATGAAATTTGTATTTGATGAGCAATGCATGAAAGATTTTGAAGCTTTGAAGAAGAAGCTGATAGAAGCTCCAATCCTAACTTCCCCAAATTGGGAGCTTCCTTTTGAGATGATGTGTGATGCAAGTGATGTGGCTGTGGGAGCAGTGTTGGGGAAAAGGAAAGAGAAGGTGTTTCATTCAATACATTATTCAAGCAAAACATTGGATGCGGCCCAAACCAACTACACAGTGACTGAAAAAGAAATGCTAGGCTTGTTCTATGCTTTTGACAAGTTTAGATCTTACCTGGTAGGTATTAAAGTTGTTGTTTATACTGACCATGCAGCTATCAGGTACTTGTTCAACAAGAAGGATGCAAAGTCGCGGTTAATCAGATGGATTCTATTGCTGCAATAGTTTGACATCGAGATCAAGGACCGAAAAGGTTTTGAAAACCAGATTGCAGACCACTTATCAAGATTGGAGAGTTCGTCACATATGGGAGAGTAAGGTCAGATTTGGGAGGAATTCCCTGATGAACAACTATTGGCGCTAGAGGTGACTGAACTACCATGGTATGCAGACATTAGTAATTATTTAATTAGCGGTTTGTTTCCACCAGGTGCAATCACATACCAAAAGAAGAGGCTTATTTATGATGCTCGGTTCTACATAAGGGATGAGCCTTATCTCTTCAAGCAAGGGCCAGACAAAATGATGAAGATGTGTGTGCCTGAGTCCGAGATGAGGCAAGTGATTGATAGTTACCACTCGTCTGCATTTGGGGGTCATCATGGAGGTGAGCGCACTACGCATAAGGTGCTCCAATCAGGTTTTTTCTGGCTTACTTTGTTTAGAGATGCTGCCGGTTATGTCAAAAAGTTGTGATCTATGTCAGAGGATGGGGTCTATTTCCAGACGACATAAGATGCCCTTGCATAACATCTTGGAGGTTAAAATATTTGATGTCTGGGGGATCAACTTCATCGGGCCATTCCCTCAATCGAATGAAAATCAGTACATACTTGTGGCTGTGGACTATGTGTCAAAATGGGTTAAGGCAGTGTCATTACCGACCAACGATGCTAAAGTGGTGTTGATGTTTCTAAAGAAGCATATTTTCACTCGGTTTGAAACTCCCAGAGCAATAATCATTGATGGAGGGATACACTTCATAAATCAATTGGTGAAGAATATCTTAGCTAAAGATGGAGTCAGGCACAAGGTAGCTACAACATACCACCCTCAAACTAGTGGCCAGGTAGAAGTGTCAAACAGGGAACTAAAGTAGATTCTACAGAAAACAGTGAATTCCCAAAAGAGAGATTGGGCAATGAAGCTTGATGATGCATTGTCGGCATACAGACCGCTTATAAGACACCAAAAGGGACTTCTCCCTATCACTTGGTGTTTGGTAAATCGTGTCACCTTCCAGTTGAATTATAACATTAGGCGTACTGGGTAATGAAGAAGTTGAACCTGGACCCGAAACTAGCAGGGAGAAAAAAGATGGGTCAACTACATGAATTGGAGGAATTCAGACTCCATGCCTATGAAAATGCTAAGCTCTATAAGAAGAAGACTAAACGATGGCATGATAAGCATATTGTGCCTAGACTTTTTGAGCTCGGAAAAAAGATATTATTGTTTAACTCTAGATTGAGGTTTCCTCCAGGTAAGTTGAAGTCAAAATGGAGCAGACCATTTGAGGTGGTGCGCATGACCAAACCACGACGCTGTAGATTTATGGAATGAAGGAAAGCAATCCACGTTCATTGTGAATGAACAAAGGGTGAAGCATTACTTCGGACAAGAGGTGGATCGAGAAGAAAAAAGTATGGAGTTGAGCAATGAATGAGGGGGAGTTGAGTGGTGCCGCGATGTCAAATTAGGCGCTACTCGGGAGGCAACCCGAGACTTTCTATTTTAAGAGGATATTCGCGTTGTATTTTATTTGAATAGGCTAGTTTGGTTTAATTTTAGTTATAGGTTATTTCAGTTATCTCAAAAGTTATAATTTGTAATGAAAAAAAAAAGAATTTTAAGCATAACCAGTGGAGTCCGCGACCTCACCGCGTCGCGGACCTGTTCCTACCATGTAATGAATGCCTCATGAGAAGATGCAAAATCTTGAAGGCAAGGTCGTGACAACTCCGCGTCGCGGACATGTTGCTGGGAATTAGCAAAAATTATGAAGAATTAACAGTGGAGTCTGCAACCTCACCGCGTCGCGGACTTGTTTCTACTTCACATAAGTTCTTCCGTGTGAAGAAGAAAATTATACAAGGCATGTCCGTGACATCTCCGCGTCGTGGACCTGGTAAGTTTTCGAGTATTTTCATTTATAAAGTAGGGTTTTACCTGGCTAATATGGTAAAACTCGACCCCCATTCCATTTTAATCCCTAAATCCGTCCCTTAAACTCTATTTTCTCTTCTAAATTGCTTTCTTCTCCTTTACCCTTCAACCCTAACTCCTTCCAAGAACAAATCCATGTCGCAAAGTGGAAATTTCTCCCCAAGTTCATCACTTTTTGTGGGTCTAATCATGCAAGGTATGTGTCCTACTCTTTTATTTCTTTTTTGGGATGATTCACGATAGTTAGGGCTAGTATTTATGCGTGATGGATGAGTTATTGTGATATGTTTAAATTGTTGCCTATTTGTGGTTTTCTGCTTGTTTATTGCTATGGTTGATGGAAAACTATGTTGGAGTTCGATGGGATGATTATAATGAGGAAAATTTTGTATAGGGAAATTAAGAATTGAGGGGTTGTGAATTCTTGAGTAGCAACTTGGTGATGAGGGAAGTGATTGAAATAGAAGAATATGTGTTGGTTCGAATTCTTGAGTAGAATCTGAGATGGTTGGGTTTGTATGTTTAGGCTGGGGTGAATTATGTGAATCATATGCTAAAAATGACATTGGGAAGTCTGAGTACCGTGTTGTTTATGAAGTTGTGCTCGAGAGTAGGTGTGGGGTGGCCCTCTATAAGTGAGTCTCCCAGTTAGATGTCTTGGAGAATCTCAAATTGTTGATATATGACTTGAAGAATTTTTAAGATCCTCTCAAAAATTCTATTCCAGTTGCAACTCTAAATGTATCTCCAGTCTTGACTTGTTGGAGAGATCCTCTTCTTGAGAATTTTTAAGTCCCTCTCAAAAATTCTGTCCAGTTTCTATTGTAAAGGAAAATAAAAATCTTATGGGAGGTATGATGAGTCCACAATTTGGACTCATTTAGCGGTTTATTTGGATAGATTTAGTGTCCTAAAATGCTTATTTTGTGCAAATAACTGATGTAAAATCCTTGTTTTTCAGGTATTTGGATTGAGGAACAAAGCATGGACACTAATGGGCAAAAAGGAACAAGGAAGCTAAAAGAACGAAGAAAAGAAGACATGTTGATCGTCTAATCCATTGGGTGAGTAGCCGAGTGGCTATTACCTCGCCTAATGTTCCAGTGTGCCAATCCCTGAAGGATAAAATCAAGTCGGCGACAGAAAGGTATAGTCGGCGTGTCGTTGAACAGTTCCGCGATGCAGTGTTGGAGCGCCCAAAGTTACAGAACTTGAGGATGCTGAAGGCCAAAGCAAAAAGGCTATAGAACTGACCAAAGGGCGGATCGCCGAGTTGATCGACGAGCTTGACTTACTGCGCCGAATGGTCCTTCGTAACATATTTTTGGCGACTATAAATATATTTTCAAACATTATGTTTAATATAAAATTTTATTCTGAACATTCATTAGAGTAATTTTTGAGTTTTGAACTAAGAGTTTGGAGACAAACTTTTTCTTAGCTTTGAAGAATTGAAGTTTTCCATTTTTGAGAAATTGGAAGTAGGTCTTTCAGATTCTTCAAATTGGACCTTTGTAAAGATGAAATTAATCTTACCTGGTTGATGGAAACACAATTTGGTAACGATTTCTATCTTTTTATGAAGTCTAGTTAAAACCCCAATTCTTGGGGTGTGAATATGTGATTATAGATTGATTTAGTTGTTGGGAATTGCTAATTGTTAGTGTAAATTCTGTTTAGAAGTTATTTCATTTAGTAATTATGGTTTAAATTAAAGGGTTGTAGTTGCCAATGCAGTCCTACCTTAGTGTTTTTGGCTTGCTCGAGAGAGAGGTTTTAAAACCAAGATTACTGAATTGATGGTCTGTGGCTATTGAGTTGTCATGGGTTCAGCTCTCGAGAGTGAATCCTAAACCTTTTTCCACACATTCAGCTCGAGAGTAAATGGACTAAAGCGTAGGCTGTTCTTAATTGATTGCTTGTTGGTGTTCGAGAGAAACCAACTTGATTCAGGGTAAATTATTCGAGAGAAAGTTTATCCTCACTAAAGTCTAGCTTATTTACTGATTTACAGCTATTTACTAACAATTGCAATTACCTATTTGTGTACCTTAGCATATAATCCAATCACATCCCAAGAATCTGTCTCATTACTTGTTAATTCGTGCTATTTGCTGTTGTTGTAACTGTTAGTTAAAATCAAACCCCCCTGTTATTTGATAGTTGTGTCAACCCTTAATTTGAATTATGTTTTTATTCGTAAATATATACTCCTATGGTTGACTTAAACATACTCGTACTTGTCTATTGATTCTTAAACACGTACCACTCCCTGTGGGATTCGACCCCAACTTATTTAGTTGGGTTATATTACTGACTAACGATCGTTGGCACTTAGTATTGGAAGAAGTGTCTTGATACGTGATATCAAAATGGCACCACTGACGGGGAGTGGTGTTGTTTGAGAATTTTTAGTTAAGTTGAATTGTTTTCTTGTTTGTTATAGTTGAATTTACTTACTTTTAGTTTTGGTTTGGTTGTTTGTGTTTCGAAACAGGAAGTATGAGTGTAAACGGAAGCAATGGTAGCCAAGTGAGCCACCAAGATGACATCAGAAACCTCAACGATGTCAATGAGCCTAATGCTAATGACCCCCATCTAATGGGTGGAATTGGTGCCATTCGTTTGTCTTCGGCTGAAGGGAACGATGTGTTCCATATCATAAGTACTATGTTGCAGCTCTTGCAATTGAAGGGGATGTTCTGTGGTTTGGCTCATGAGGATCCGCATGAGCATATTAGAAACTTCATGTATGTTTACGGACTACTCTCCTTGAAGAACATATCCCAAGAGTCGGTCCGGTTGAGGTTGTTCCCGTTCTCTTGATGGGAGAAGCATGTAAGTGGCTGGTTGAATTGCCACGTGAATCAATCACTTCGTGGGAGGAGCTGGTCACCATATTTCATGTGTGATTTTTCCCTCCTTCGAAGATGATGACTGTTCGGGACAACATTCAAAGCTTTAAGTGGTTGGAGGGTGAGCTAATGCATGATACTTGGTTAAGGTTCAAGAAGTTGGTGCTGCAATGCCCAACCCATGGTTTACCCGATAACGTTTTGCTGCAGTATTTTTACAGGAGCCTTGACTCGGTAATCAAGGCGTTGCTGACCAACTTTCTCCTAGAGGTTTGATGCAGCAACCTTATGTGATAGTAGCTCAGCTTTTGGATGGCATGACCACTATCAATTGAGCATGGTACACCCGTGAAGACCATGTCTCTCCTCTCACATTCAAATTGACCAAAGAGCAGATGAAGAAAGACCGAGAGAGGGACCAGAACATGGCCAAGATCATGAAACAACTTGACATTTTATCTAAGAATGTAATGGGAGCTAGTGCTAGGAGTGTCAATGTCGTGGGTATTGGGTGTGTGAATCCCGAAAAACCAAGTTTGAGGCTTTGTACAACGAAATGGTGAATTTCCTAGCCAACCAAGGTGGTGGTTATCGTTCAAACTACCCGAGGCAGGGTGGTAACCAAGGTTGGAACATGGATGAAGGTTGGAAGGATCGTGCTCGAGAGTGGAGGGATCGAAATCCCAATTTGAAGGATGGGGAGAATGATAGGTATGTGCCTCCCCACGAGCGCCAAAAGCCAAAGAATTCCGAGGGAAGTCCGTCTGAGGATATGATTTCTCGTATCCTCAATAAGGTTGAGGGGTCGAAAAGACTTTAAAAGAAATGAAGGAAGATGTGTCGACCCTTAGCCAAACGGTTACCACCCATTCTGTCTCTATCAAACAGTTGGAGACCCAAGTTTTATTTGCTTTCTTTTGGAGTTTGAAATAATGGTGTGTTGATTGTGCAGGATAAAGTGTGGAATATGTTTGAAAGGTGTAGATTGTCGAGCTGAAAGTCCAGTCAGTGAGACTCGTCGAAGAGGTCTGCAAGCCCAACTTAGACCGCCTTTGTACTCAAGTCATTTTTAAATCAAAGTCTGTAAAACTCGACGAGCCCAGGAGCTGATTGATGAATCGCCGACCGGGTCGGCGATTGCAACATAGTCCGCTGTTTGGACCCCTACGTTAACTAGAGGTCCTGTAAAACTCGGTGAGGTAAGTGCCCACTCGGCGTGTCGCCGAGTAGGTCGGTGAGCAAAACTTATGTCGCCGAATGGGCGAGAACTGGACGGTTTTTAAAGGCCAAATGTTTAAACTTTCAAACTTTTTTGAATTCCCCAAACTCACACCCACACTTTAGTACTCAATATTTTTGCATCTTTATCGTATTTTTGTTGTCGGATTTGTGTTCAGAGTTGGATTACTTTATCGCCTAGCGTTATAAAGTATTTATTCAGCATCTAAGGTTGGTTTTCCGAACTCGGAGATTATTTTTAGAAATTTGTACTCATTTGCTAGTGATTTTATCTTATTGAAGTGTGATAGGCCTCTCTGATAGTGTTCGAATGCTATAATGCCTGTTTTAATTCGAACATTTTGCCTGTATTGCCTTTATTGTTTAATTCTCAAGTTTTTTGGGCCTTAAAATTGATTAAAATTGTGGGGTTGTGCTTGCAAGTTGTTGGGTCTAGTGGGTGAAGTCTAAGTTGCCCGCATTTGTGCCAGATGACATATTTTTCCCAATGATGGAGCGGTTGACGTCATTCCTACGGACAAAAGTTGTCAAATTGCCAAATTTGGCCAAATCGGGAGAAGTCTGAGTATCCCGAGGGCATGGGTGTAATGGGTCTTAGTTTAATTAGATGACTGCATATTTTGATTTTTTTTTTGGGGGCTGCAGGGTTGAATTTGGGAAGTAGGATTGAAAGTAGGCACGTTGGATCGTTTGGCGAGCTAGGTCGAGCTCGCCGAACCACTCGGCAGTTCGCCGAAGTTCCCCTTATCACCTTTAATTTCATGCTAAATTTGAAGTTTGGTTCTCTTAATTTCGGCGAGAAGCTTGAGTTTGCCGAGTGCACTCGGCGACTTGCCAAAAATCCTTTTTGTTCGTCTATTGTTTGCGCCCCTAATCCTTAAATGCACTGTAACTTTTGGCGATCTAATCCTTGCTCGTCGAATGCTGTCGGTGATTCGCCCAAAGTTCCTTCCATTCCCAACATGCCAAATTTACTGGAAATTTTTTAGCCAATCGTTTCGGGGAGCCTGATCTAGCTCGCCAAAGAGATTCGGTGACTCGCCGATTGGTTCGACGAGTCTGTCTGCAACTACTTTTCTGTGCTTTTGCTTGAATTGTTTCTAACTTTTTCTAATGTTTTGTAGATACGGCAAGGACAAATCTTGACATGCCACCCCGCAAAAAGAGCACATGGCATTGTGATCAATGAAGGGGGAACAAATCCTCCCAAAAGGGAAGAGTAGAGCCTCCAACGGGAGGCAAGGGCAAAGGCAAGAGGCCCGCATCTGAAGTTCTGGAGCACAACTACGATTGGGAAAGAGTGTCTGCTGATTCCCAGGCTGCATTATCTGAGCCTGAGAATGACCAACCCTTACAGTCCCGGCGGGCTGAGATCCGTGATCTCGCCCTGACTCAACTATAGTCCCTTCAACTTCTACCCCAACAGGTTCAGTGCAAGCTCCGAAACCCTCTATAGCTTCAATGCCACCAGTGATCCCTCCTCCTAGGCTACTTAACAGACTAAAAGCTGTGGATTGCAAACTATCCTCGAAGAGAACTTGTTATCAACAGAGGGCCTTGAGGGAAGATACTTTAAGGTGAGGGATACCCTAAATTTCCACCGGTTTGAGAAGTTCACCAGGCCCCGAGGCCCCTACATTCCTACATGGGTTCGAGAATTTTACTCAGCATATGGTGATCTGATTCCTAAGAGCAAGAAGAAGGTCAGTGAGTTTAGAACGATTAAGTCGGTTATGGTCCGGGGAAAGGAGGTCGGGTGCAGTAGCGAGCACATTAATATTGTACTTGGAAGGGGTCTAGGAGTGACAATAGCATATGAGGTCTTACTTACTACTCAGTCTTTGGATGAATTGATGGGCTGGCTTGCTCCATTGATTTCTGATACCACCCCGAGGTGGATCGAGGCAAGGGTCCCCATAGAGAAGAGGGATCTGAGTATTGCTGCTCGGTTCTGGTTTGGCTTCATTAGCAGCACCATCATGCCATCCCAGAACGAGTCCATCCTACGCCACCCTAAGGTGGCTTGCCTTGGGTCAATCATATCCCCGAGGATAATTAACATGGACTCCTTATAGAGCAAAAGATGACTATGACAGCCAAGCAAAGTCAGACCTACTTTCCATTCCCGGTCTTGATCACAGAGTTGTGCTAGCGTGCTGAGTGCCTAGGAATGATACAAGAGATATTAAGGTTACCTCTTCTTCCTCCATTGACATCCGGCGTATTGAGGCCGAGTACACTTGAGAGGAGGCTGATAGGAGAAGAGCAGCTCCGGTAGATATATCTCCAGAGGTGGACATCGATTCTATACCTGCAGAGGCATCTTTGCTTACTCCGGCCTCCGGACCTTCAGGTACATCTGCTCTGACTTCTTCTTCTTCACAAGCTCCGGGTGCCTCTACCTCTGCCCAGCCCGCCAGGATCACTCAGGCTATGATCCTGAAGATGGGGCACCTAGTCCATTCAGCTGATGTGAAAGCTACCAGATTGCAGGTTGTTGTGTCATGGATGATTTAGGCTGCCATTTTAGCTGCACTTACCCCCCTCTGGACTTCCATTAACACTCTCACTGAGAGAGTTGAGGCTTGTGAGAGAAGACAGGGGGAGACCTCCGAGGTTACAGTTTTGAAAGCCGATGTTGCGGATCTGAGGAAGGATGTGGACTATCTAAAGTCTACTGACTTCACTTCACTACTGGAGGCCGTTGATGATGTTGATGCCCCAGAGGATTTTGAGATTCCTCCGGCTACCACCAGAGATGTACATAGGGACGACATAGCAGCTGAGGAGTTGGAGGCAGAGACCGACGAGGAGCAGATAGAGAGCATATATGGAGATTTGCTAGATCTAGAGGAGACAATTGTACAGTCGGTGATCCAGACATCGCTGACAGAGACGTCCATGAAAACTCTTAGTGGACCCACTACTTCTGATGTGACTCTGGGAACTGATGCCTAAGTTCAGACTGATACTCCGTGCACTGATGCCCAGACAAATGGAGCGACTGTGTAGACAAGATCACTCTTTACTTACCTCTCTGTCTTATCTTTTTATTGACTTTTGGATATTTACTTGCATTTGAGGGCAAATAGCTTTTATTTTGTGGTGGGGTGAGGCCCACCTTTTGTGATTATTGTTTTGTTTGTATACTTGAGTTTTGTGATATATATTATGTTTTGACACTATATCTTGTGGATGTTTGAGCTTGTGGCTCATTATTTTAATTGTAAATGATTTTTGAACCCCTCCAAAAAATTATGAATTTTGTGCCACCTCTTGATTGTGTTTGAATGTGGCTGTTCTTTTGTAAATTTGAGTATCGGTCTTGATCAATACTGATGACTTGAATAGTGCTTATAATCGAATAAAAATGAATGTGCGGCTACGATGAGGCAATCTTTTGAAATGATCTTAGGCAACTTTGAAGAGTGTGAAAGAATTCGACATTATACGTCTTTTGTGGCCAACCTTGTGAGTGCATGATCCTTGCTTGAACGCCCTTTGAGCCTTAACCTTTTCCTTGGAAGAAACTTGATGAAATTGTGACATTTCTTTATCCATTACCTGTAATTCTCATGATTTGTGGTTGGCTTGAATAGACAATTTAGGCCAAAAGCCTAAGTTGGGGGTGTGGTGAAAAGAGAAGGTAAATCAAGAAATGCAAAAAAGTCCCTGTAGACCCATGGTTTTGAAAAAGATGGAACCCCTACATACAAGAAAAAGAGAGAGAAAAAGAAAAGAAGAATGAAAAAGGAAAAAGAATGAAAAAGTTGTTAAATAAAGTTGCAAAATAAAATGGGGTGTCCGGTATTCCATGGAAGGTGAATAATGGGGTGACTTTTGAGCATGAATGAGAATGATGAAGAAAAGGAAAGAAAGAGTTGTTCATACCACATTTCATGAGGATAAAATTCACTGAGCCTAGATGACCATACCTTTACACTCGCCCCATTAAAAGCCTTGAAAAGACCTTTTTGACCTTGAGTGAGCTGAAACAAGTGTTGATTGGAAAATAAGGGCAAACCTATGGGTGAAATCATGCATTATGTTCATCTTTGTAAGTGTGAGTGTTGTTGTGATTCTGGAGCTATAAATTGTTAAACCATTGTGTGTGAGTATGGAATCATTCATTGTGTGAGGGCATTTGGGTACCTTTGTTGAGCCTGAACTTGCATTTGTAGCAAGTATTGTGAACTTGAGAATCTTTGATAATGGTGAGGCACAACTTGAATCTTTTAGTGCACAATTGATCCTTGCATGAGTAAGTTGAGTCTTTTTGTGTGCATCCATGATTGAGTCTTGTGTAGCACTGTTTGAGACATCTGTTTTGAACTGCTGAACTTGAGGACAAACAAAAGTTTAAGTTGGGGTGTTGATGAGTCCACAATTTGGACTCATTTAGCGCTTTATTTGGATAGATTTAGTGTCCTAAAATGCTTATTTTGTGCTAATAACTGATGTAAAATCCTTGTTTTTCAGGTATTTGGATTGAGGAACAAAGCATGGACACTAATGGGCAAAAAGGAACAAGGAAGCTAAAAGAACGAAGAAAAGAAGACATGTTGATTGTCTAATCCATTGGGTGAGTAGCCGAGTGGCTATTACCTCGCCTAATGTTCCAGTGTGCCAATCCCTGAAGGATAAAATCAAGTCGGCGACAGAAAGGTGTAGTCGGCGTGTCGCTGAACAGTTCCGCGATGCAGTGTTGGAGCGCCCAAAGTTACAGAACTTGAGGATGCTGAAGGCCAAAGCAAAAAGGCTATAGAACTGACCAAAGGGCGGATCGCCGAGTTGATCGACGAGCTTGACTTACTGCGCCGAATGGTCCTTCGCAACATATTTTTGGCGACTATAAATATATTTTCAAACATTATGTTTAATATCAAATTTTATTCTGAACATTCATTAGAGTAATTTTTGAGTTTTGAACTGAGAGTTTGGAGACAAACTTTTTCTTAGCTTTGAAGAATTGAAGTTTTCAATTTTTGAGAAATTGGAATTAGGTTTTTGAGATTCTTCAATTTGGACCTTTGTTAAGACGAAATTAATCTTACCCAGTTGATGAAAACACAATTTGGTAACGATTTCTATCTTTTTATGACGTCTAGCTAAAACTCCAATTCTTGGGGTGTGATTATGGGTTGATTTAGCTACTGGGTATTGCTAACTGTTAGTGTAAATGCTGTTTAGAAGTGATTTCATTCAGTAATTGTGGTTTAAATTAAAGCGTTGTAGTTGCAAATGCAGTCCTACCTTCGTGTTTTTAGCTTGCTCAAGATAGAGGTTTTATAACCAAGATTACTAAATTGATAGTCTGTGGGTATTAAGTTGTCATGGGTTCAGCTTGAGAGAGTGAATCCTAAACCTTTTTCCATACATTCATCTCGAGAGAGTGAATGGACTAAAGCGTAGGTTCTTCTTAATTGATTGCTTGTTGGTGTTCGAGAGAAACCAACTTGATTTGGGGTAAATTGTTCGAGAGAAAGTTTATCCCCACTAAAGTCTAGCATATTCACTGATTTACAACTATTTACTAACAACTGCAATTACCCATTTGTCTACCTTAGCCTATAATCCAGTCACATCCCAAGAACTCGTCTCATTACTTGTTAATTCGTGCTATTTGTTGTTGTTGTAGCTGCTAGTTAAAATCAAAACCCCCATGTTATTTGACACTTGTGTCAACCCTTAATATGAATTATGTTTTTATTCGTAAATATCTATTCCTATGGTTGACTTGAACATATTCGTACTTGTCTATTGATTCTCAAACATGTATCACTCCCTGTGAGATTCGACCCCAACTCATTTAGTTGGGTTATATTACTGTCTAGCGATCGTTGGCCCTTAGTATTGGAAGAAGTATCCTGATACGTGAAATCAAGGTATGACCGAACCGTTGTGGTGCCTACGTATACAGTTGAGGCAGGAATCTGGTTAAACGTAATTCCCCCTCTCGAGGATTAACAAAAATAGAAAATTTTGATAAGGAAAGGACCGAGGCCGCCTACGTATCTCATTCTTTGGAATTCAGGTCGAACGTAGTTCAAGTACAAAGGGAATATTGAAAATGGATAAATGGGTTACCCAGGTCGACATAGACCGCCTACACATCTCATTCTTGAGAATTCAGGTCAGACGTACTTCATTACAAAGTATAATTTTCTAACCATAAAACATAAGATGATTACAAGCAAGTGATGCGATTACAGAGCGAGAAATAAAAGAAACTCTGAGCCTTCAAACATAGTATCTTTGACAGCACCTGAGCGAGGATCAAGAGCGAAGTGGAGGTCTAATTAAGAACTTCCCGCATTAGCTCGACGTCTCGTATGTCTGATGTCTCGATCAATTCTTCCAGCACAATGTCACCTTTTTCAAGAAGATCCCTAGTTCCTTCTTCAAGAATGTCATCATTGGAATATTCCTTTACCAGAAAGGACTGAAACAAATGAGGCAAAGATTTTTGTGGAACATGATTAACCTCTTCCTATTTTGACCATCTTCTGCCACTAAAGCAAAAGCTTGATGTGGCGCCATGACCACAAATTTGGATTTATCAATTATGCTCAGTAAAGCTACAACTTTCTCAAGGCTATCAAGGTTGGTTGGGACTACAACTTTATCCACACACCAATTTTGTTTGTCCTCGATCATGTTAATGGTAAACCCTTGATGATTCGATAGTGAATCAATATTGGCATTGGGAGTCACAATTTGGAGAGTGACAACTTTTTGATCAATCAAGTCTTGAATTTTATGCTTCAAGTTGATGCAATCCTCAGTGGTATGTCCAGCACCTCCTAAATGGTAAGCACAACGGTGATTGAACATGTAATTAATGTCTGGAATTGACATTGACATTTTTTGGATCAATTATTTGTCTCAGACCAGTTGTTTTCAATCTCTCAAAAAGCTGGGTTCGACTTTCAACCAAATGAGTAAAGACTCGAGAAGGTTTCTTCTCACATTTTGGATGAGGAAGATTGTAATTGTTTCGCGGAGGTGGAGGTACTTGATGATAAAGTGGAGGATTTTGGTGAGTAGGTGCCGGTGTTTGGAAATTTGGGTATTGTGGAGTTTGGTAGATATGAGGGGCAATTTGATAATTTGGCGATGCAGCTTGGTAACTTGATTGAACATTTGGTTAATTTGGCAGTGGAGCTTGGTAATTTGGATAAATTGGTGGTGGATCTTGGTAATTTGGATAATTTGGTGGTGGAGCTTGGTAATTTTGTTGGATGGGGTAAGGATTTTGCGGAGCTAAAGGGTAGGTTTTAGATGGTAAAGGATTTCGAATAATGAGACCGTCATGCCTCTTTGATTTTTGGCTCGATTCAAATTAGATAGAGGAAACATCTTCCCTCTTCCTCTCAATGGTCCCGAGGATTCATCCTGGGGAGTTATTCAGACGATTAATCCAGTCTTGAGACCGTCTTTAATAGCTTCACCAATTTTGACTATCTTATTGAACTTCCCTCCTAAAATGAGCAACATCCTGTTGTAGTACTCCGTCTCTTGAATGCGCATGAAGACTTCAATGATCTCTTTCTCGGTCAGGGGCTGCCTAACCCTTGCAGCCTTTTGTCTTCAACGGTAGGCATATTCTCGATAGCTTTCACAAGACTTCTGTTTGATTCTCTCCAAAGAGTATCACTCAAGAATGAATTCTACATTTAACCAAACCTTTCAATGAAATCTTTAGCCAAAGCGTTCCAACTTGGCCATTGCTTCATTTCTTGAGAAATAAATCATTCAAAAGCTTCTCCTTTTAGGCTTCGACTAAAGATCCACATTAACAAAGCCTCATCTTTTTAAACCTCCACAAATTGGTTGCAATAAGCCCTCAAATGAGCATAAGGATTTTCAGCTCCACTAAAAGTGTCAAATTTTGGTACTTTAAAATCTTTCGAGATCTCTAAATGTGGATGAATGCACAAATCTTTATAATTCAACCCAACAATGTCTAGGGTGCATTGAAAATCTTTCACTACATTCATAACTTCCTCTCTAATGATTTGATTAGTCTTTCCTTTTATGACCTTCCACTCATTCTCCTCCTTCTCATAATGATCGAGTTCAACATGTGTGGTAAATGAATGATATGATTCTAATGATGTTGGAATATGAAAAGCAGTTTATAGAGGTATGGGTTGAGTAGCAGATGAACTTTGAACAATTTGAGTAGGAATTTGATCAATGGGAGGAAAATTCTTGAGATTTTCGGTATTTGGATTTTGAGGATTAGGTAGCTTTTGGTGTGAGTAGCTAGCATGATGTAGGTTAGGGGTGGTTAGATCAATGATGGGGGGAGGGGGTTTGGAATCGTAGCGGTGGATGAATTGTTTGGAAAATGTTCATATGTTGGATTTGAAGTAGGAAAATTGAATGGAGGCCTTTCGTTGCTTGGAGTAGGAGTGTTGGCAATGATAGCCCTCATTTCAACAATTTGTTGGAATAATTGTGCAATTAGCTTATTTTGTTCAGCAATGATAGTGTCAATCACAGTGAATTTGGTCAAAGTAGTGTTCTCAATAATTTCAACCATGTTTCCTTTGCCTTTTGACAAGCTTTGGTCAGAGAAGGAATCTTTGGACCTTGTGAAGTATGAATGTTCAACCATTTTCTCAATACATATCAGTTTTGAATACCTGACAAAGAAGAATAACTCAAAAGATAAACATATTAGTCTATGTAGATGATAAATAATACAAAATATCACACACATGACTGCAACACTTAAGAGTTGCTTTGCTTGATGATAAATTAACTAGCCCACACATATAGAAAAGTAGTAAATAAACAAAAAAATGTCTATTTGATTTTGGGATTGGTGAATCAGAGAAGTCAATTTTCGTGGAGTCGAGGTCTTTTTGTATCTGTAATTGACATATTTATGATTTTCAATTGAAATGAAACTCTAATTTTCTTGGAAGAGTGGAAAATATAGATTTTTTCAAAGATGGGGACCTAGCCTTGAAAGGTTGCCTACGTATCTCACATAGGAGAATTCAGGTCCCACATAGTTCGACCGGTTTAAGTTTTTTTTTATTGAGATGAAAAATTGATATTTTTTTGAGAAGAGAGAGAGAGTTTTAAAAATTTAATTTTGAATTTTGTTGGGAAACTAAAGACTCAAGAAGTATTTGGAACGCACTTTTGATAGTGACTTAGTATTTGTGCTTAAGGGGTTCTAGAAAATTTCCAAAAGAGTAGGCTAGAACATCTTCAAACAAAGCAACATATTCACATAAGCAGTCATAACACATAAACAGTTATGGCACGTTTTAAACAAATATGTGACCCTTTTGTGCCAAGGGTAGACCTAACGATTTGAAAGATACATAGCGTTATATTTAAACATTCCATTGCCTCAAAACCCAAATTTATACAAACTTTATGAGTAAACTGAATGGGGTTACATCATAGGAAAAAGGGATACAAATAATCAGTCTCATGCAGGAGTACAATCCTAAACTATGATTCCATGAAAGGTCTTTCGTTCTTGATTACTTGTCATCTCCAGATGTCCACACTTTTGGATGCAATGATAACTTGATCTTTCTTCGACTCGAACAAACTATTAAACTCTCTATCCCAAGATACTATGGTTTGTCAAACGGCGTATACATTCTTCATATGTAAACACATAAGTATGATCGTCCATTTAGGTCGTGGACCATTTTGGACTCAAGGTGGTCTTTCTAATGGACCCAATACGCATAGGGTGTTGGTTTGTCTTAGTTCAATGCGCTAAATTGAGGGATTTGATTTCGCTCTACGCTATTGACTAAGAGTGGGGTTAATTTGAAGCGGTCGGTGACCCGAGTGGACAACTTGGGTTGGGACAGTTAGCGACCTCGAGAAACAGTTTGGTTAACAAACGACTGTTGCCCGCATAATCGCCCTTTATGGGTATCTCAGAAGAAAAAAGTGTTGTTTGACGCAATAGATGATATGCATGTAATGATAGTTAGTATCATAATTTTAAAAATAAATAAGGAACATATGAGGCAAAACAATTCAACAAATATTAACAAATAATCAAAAAATTCAAGTCATTATGGTTAGAACCTAATTAAAATTAAATCCCAACAGAGTTGCCATTTCTGCTATGTTGTAATTTTACCATCTTTAGAAAAATCACTTTTTGAAATGTTATAAGTATAAGACAATTTAAGAAAAATACTTAGAAAAGAGTCACCACTTAATTTTTTTAAAGAAATTAAGAAAAATTAATTTTAAAAGACTCACACATGTTAAGTCTTTCAAAATTTAGAGAAAAAGGGTATGCGGTTCTCATTCACACTTCAAGAAGGTTTTTAAAACCTTTGAAAGTGTCCGACGACCTTACTAAATATATTTTTGATTAACTTTGAAAAGAACAAACAACTAAAGAAAGATTATTTTACTTTTTTTTGTTTATTTATACTTCTTTTATTTTTATTTCATTTAAGTATAAATATGTAATATTTTCTTTTAAATAATCACTTGAAATGAAAAGAACTTAAGCGATCAAAATAATTTAGTAAATCTTGTCAAAAATAAGGATTAAAACATTTGAAATAATCTAAGAAGTGATTTTAAACAACGAGACTAAGTAGACAAGTAATTAAATAAAGGTTCAAAAATGTTACTCGTTAGGGGATTAATAAAAACAAACAATAAATAATCACAATTAAATAATTAGGAGAGTAAAGGAGAAGATGAATTTGGTCCCCTTTTTTGGGCCAAACATGATGTTGCTTTTGGGCTACGACTCAATACCCATTTTTGTATACATCTGTTGTATATCAGTGTGTACAGGCTACATCTCTGTCTGTTTTCAGCTTTCTGAAACTTGTATTTTGGCTTCCCAGCAGCTTGAACAAAATGGGGTTGACTAAAAAACATACCTCAACTCAAAGAAATGCAAGAAATGAGTCCAAAGAGAATTCAGATTGGTACCACGTGTAAAAACAACAAATGAAAAATGAATTAGCATTTGCGGAGGGAAAGAATAAGAAGATTAATATTATTCTCTAAAGCATGTAACATATCAGCAATTAAATCTTCTAAAGAACAACCCAATAAATAAAATTGACATTTTGAGCATTTTCTAGCTCGAAAATAAAGAGAAATAACATTTAGTTCAATGAACTGATTAATAATGAACAAATTAATTAAGAGAAAGAAGCATATGATAATCTATGCATAAATTTAAAGACCAAGACTTAGATATAGAGCTAAGAAACAAAATCCCAACATCAAACTCAAACATACTACCATAAGGAAGAAATCAAAATAGGACTATACTAATTAACGAGCTTCTTAATCTTAACGAAATAAAATAATCAACTTGAATATAAACTAAATAATTCAAAATATAAATTATTACATAGCTAAACTATTTAATTAAAACATAATCTTTTTGATATGATTTTCAAATATTCATAAAATATACTAATTATATACATAATTATGGAAAACATATATATTATTTAAAATTTATGAAAAGTGACAAAAATATTTAAAATAACTTACAAACTATATTATTATTATTTATTTTATTTTTTTTGAAATTTTATAAAACTAATTATTTTAAATCGTTTGAAATTGAAGAAGCTCGATGATTAATTTACATTGGGGAGGGCCAAAATTGGGTGTCAACAATTGTCTATTATATTTATTTATTTATATTATATTAAAATAAGGCCTCTTCACATTGGATGCTTATGACATTTTCAAAGAGTTGTGACTTTTTCGATGAGTTGTGAGCTTTCTGAAGAGTTGTGACTTTTATTATAAGACACAAAAAGCACATGCCCATACTACTCTTTGTAACATCCCTCTTTAGAAAGAACTAGAAAATAGAAAGAAACCTTTTTTGGAAATAATCAAATTTGGAAAGTTTGACCAAGTTAAGTATGAGTTTTAGATCAGCTTCAAACGACCATAACTCCTAACTCAGGATGAGTGAGGTGTGCTAAAAGATATCATAGGAAATATCTTTGAATTATCTTTCCAACACCTCCGAATTTTGTGCGATTTCGAGTTCGTATGAGGGAGATATGATGCCTATTTGAAGTTGGGCTATCTAGATAAGGAAAGTCAAAACCGGATTTTAGAAGGGCATTATGGTCTTTTCACTACCCAATTAATTAAATTCGTTTTTGGTAATTAAATTGGGGTCTCAACTGATTGGATTCAGTTTACGCTATTGAAAATAAGTTCGGGTTTTGAGAGAAGAGAAAAGAAAAGGAGAAAAGAGAATAAGAAGCAAGGAATCACCAAGTTCTTGAAGAATTGCTTGTGGATTTCGCCAAGGGGTGATCCCTACGATGTATATGAGATCACATAGAGTTGGGTTAGTTCACCCACGTGCCAATCATGATTTTATTCAGTGAAATTATGTTCTTGAAAGTATAGAAATTGAGTTCTTGATGGATTTGTTTGAAGTTTCTATTGGGTTCTTGATTGTTGAAGTTGTTGAGAAGTTCTTGATTGAGATTCATGAAATTAGATGTCGTTTTAAGTAGATTCTTGCATATTTTGATTATGTAGTCGAATCTAAGTGTTTGTGGAAAGACCCAATTAATTCTAGAGGGTTTAGAGTTAAAAAACGACCAAGAGAATTCGTCAAAAACTGGGGAACGGGGGTGGGGCGCCGCGCCACTAAGAGCACCCCACATTAGAGTCTATAGTTAGGGTCCTAGGGCGCCGCGCCAGGCAGTGCGCCCCAACCTAGACTCTATAGTTTAAGCTCTGGCGCCCCGCACCACTCAGAGTGCCAGGGACACCAGGTTCTCTACCCTTTCTAACTTCTTTCCGTTTAAGTTCCCTTGAATCGTACCTATGTTTCCTAGTTGATTTCTACACTCTAAGGTACGTCTAAAAAACATGAAATCATCCATAACATGAGATCATGAGCCTTGAATATTCAATTCAAGAAAAGTTAAGAGTCAAGTCAAGAGAAGTTCATAGAGTTTTCCAAAAGTCATTTACAAACGTTTTAACTCTGTTTTAAAACTTGAGTTTTGAGTTGAGTAAAGAGTAAAGAGTAAAGAGTGAAGTTCATTTATTCAAAAGAGTATATGGAGACTATGTATTCCCAAAAAGTAAACTGTTTTCACATTTAAACAAGAGAGGAAACTTTGATTTCCAAAAGAGCCTTTGAGCTAGTTTTTCAGTAAAGAGTAAATGCTTTCACAATTAAGCAAGAGAGGAAACTTTGATTTCCAAGAAGAGCCTTTGAGATAAGTTTTAAGCAATTATCTCAAGCCACGAAAAGAAGTTATGTTTTTAAATACAAGAGCTAGTATTATATTTTGGGAGTAGTATTGAAAACCGATATGGGGGAGAGTTCAGACAACTTCCAGCCCCCATAAACCATGTAGCCATCATAAATAGGTAGAAAATGGTCATACTTTTTAGACGATTCATTAGTGCCTTTTAGCATAGACTAGTGTATCCACTTAGTAGTCAGGTTTTATACCCTCGACAAGGTATAGGAATGCCCTGGCAGCGTGAGGCAAAATGATGTATCACCACAATAGCTCTTACGTGATGGTTGTCGGTTAGAGAAGCTCCCACATAAGTATTTTGTATTCTTATATACATTCTAGAGTTTATATTGTGTCTTTGCATAAATACATATTTACTATTGTATTTCTAAATATACAGAGTTATTATCCATGTTTTAAAAGCTTTTCTCTATACTGCATTCATATTATTGCTTTATATTGAAATTAGTTAAGTTGAGTTGAGTTGAGCCCATGTATGTTCTTTCAGTTCCTTTCAAGCTTATGTCTTGTTTTAGTATTCCCCTCGCATGCTCGTACATTCAATGTACTGATGTCATTTTTCCTACATCGTTGTTATGATGCAAATATAGGTAACCAAGATCAACATCCAGCGCATCGTTGATTCTAGTTGAGCGTCAGAGTTTGTTGGTGAGCCTCCTTGGTTTCAAAGGATCATCTTTTTATTTCTTTTCAGTAATTTTAGTTCATTAGGATGTTGTGGGTCTTGTCCCGACATTCATCTCAGTTTTAAAGGCTTCATAGATAAACAAATAATTAGTTCATTTGTCACTACCGTGTTATTGGCTTATGTTTTGAGACTTGAGTTGCCATCTTAGCTGATTGAATGTTTCTTTTAAGACATTCTAAGTTTATTTCATGAGTTTAGCATTTGAGACTATTTCTTGTGTTTAAGTCTTCCGCTAAGTAGTAAGTCAGGCCAAGGGTTCGCTTGGGGCAAGCAATGATTCTTGAGTGCCAGTCCCGCCCAGGATGTAGGCTCGGGGCGTAACAATTAAGATATGTTTCGATTTTGATTAAGCTAATGCAAATGAGAATTTTGACTGTGGTTATTAAACAATTTTTTTTAAAAGATTTTAATATGTAGTTTATCTTTCTACTCATATTTGCTTGACTCCGATTTGATATTTTAATAATATTTTTTCCATTATTATATTTTATTGATATATTTTTCCTATTTATTTTTGTATTTTTATTTAAATATTTATTTATTAAAGTTAGATCTTTGAATCTTATTCAAGTCGGTGTTTGTTTTTTTTATTAATACATGTGAATGATTTAAATTTACTTTAAATTTTAAATTATTTCGATATCCAATTAATATTATTCCTAATTATAATTAGAATTTATGTAAGAACATTATGATATTTTCCTTTATAGTTAGATTTTAGATTTATTATTGTTAATGCAAATGAGGATTTTTATTTTACTTATTATACAAAAAAAATTTAAAAATTTTGGTGTATAGTTAATCTTTTTTCTAATTATGTTCATATTTTCTACTTCAAGTTGATATTTCATTATTATAATTTCCTTTTATAGTGTTGTATTTCATTAGCATATTTTCCTATTGAAGTTAGATTTTTGAATCTTGTTCAAGTCAATGTCTATTTAATGTTAATATATGTGAATGATTTAACTTTACTGTAATATTTTAAATTATTTAATTTGCAATTTATATTATTTATAATTATGATAAGTTATTTTTATTGTCTATCGAGACTTAATTAATTTATGTAAGAACATCAAGATATTTTTCTATTGTGATTTAGTTTTAGATTTACTTTCTGTCAATGCAAATGAATATTTTGATGCGTATTTGTCTTTCTACTAATTATATTCATATAAGCTAACTCTAATTTGATATTTTACTAATATATTTTTCTTTTTCATTAATGTAATCTATTGATATTTTTTATCTTTGTATTTTATTAAAACATTTCCTATTAAAGTTTAATTTTTTGAATTTTATTCAAGTCAATGAGTATTTGATGTTAATACGTGTAAAATAATTCAAATTTATTTTGAATTGCAAATTAATTTAGTTTATAATTTATAACATTCCTAACTATAATCAGTTATTTTTATTGTCTTTTTTATCTTAATTATTTTAAAGAAGAATATTAAAATATTTTTTATTTTATAGTTAAGCTTTAGATTTATTTCCCTTAATGCAAATGAGAACTTTGATTTTCCTAATTACACGAAAATTCAAAAAAGAAAAATCAAAATGATGTATAGTTTATCTTTTTCTATTCATATTTTAAAACTTCACTTGATATTTCATTAATATAATTTCCTTTTATATTATTGTATTTCATTAATATATTTTCCTTTTATATTATTATATTTCATTAATATATTTTCCTATTAAAGTTAGATTTCAAATCTTATTCAAGTTAATGTCTATTTAATGTTAATGCATGTGAATGATTTAATTTTATTGTAAGATTTAATTATTTAATTTGCAATTTATGTTATTTCTAATTATAATCAATTATTTTTTACTGTCTACCTAGGCTTGATGAATTTATGTAAAAATACTAAGTATTTTTCCATTATCATTAAGCTTTAAATTTATTTTTATTAATGTAAATTAATTTTGATTTTTCTTATTATCCAAAAAAAATGTTTAAAAAAGGTTTGATGAGTAATTTATATTTCTACCAATAATATTAATATTTGCTAACTCCAATTTGATATTCATTAATATATTATTATTATTATTATTAATATTATTATTGTAATTATTATTATTATTGTTGTTGTTGTTGTATTTTATTAAAATATTTTTCTATTAAAGTTAGATTTTTGGATATTATTAAAGTTAATGTCTATTTGATGTTAATGCATGTGAATAATTTATATTAATTTTAAATTTTAAATTATTTTTGCCAGTAATTTATATTAATTCTAATTATAGTCAATTATTTTTTATTGTCTATGTCACGACCCAAATCGAGTCGTGAGTGACACCCACACTTAACCTCCTAGGTGGGCGAACCAATGAATTCAACCCCAACTTATATTTATCATTCAGCTTACAAAATACTAACCATAATGCAGAAGCTTAAATCTTATTAGTGTAAGAAACACAAATCCATTATAGCCTACTATATGTCATTCCCAAAACCTGAAAGTCATCGCATCAAGGAGATCTAATCTCCAAATACTAAGTCTAAGAGTATCAAAGAAACCGAAATAAATGAAATAAAGTAATTTGTGTCCGAAAACTAAGGACATCAGGTCATGACCGAGAGAATCCAACACAAGCTCGAATGAATAGCTCACCCTTGAACCTGATATGCTGAGACTGGCTAGAGCTGAGGGCGAGTCAAAGTCGTTGGTACACTCGCTGCACTCCATAAAAGAAAAACAAAGAAAAATACAAGTATGACTCAGTACAGGGCAACATATACTGAGTAGATATCATCGGCCAACTCAAAATAGTAACTAGTATGGAATGAATAATAGTATAAAATCAACTATAACACTTAGCAGGTGGCAAGCAACAAACAACATGAACTAGTGTCAACAACACTAAAGTAAGTACGTAATCAGTCAACAATATCAAGATCACACATGAGGACTCATGCCTCCAAACCAAGCTATTTTGGGAATTGAGTTCTTTGAGATTGAGTACATTCAGTTAATTCAATATGTTTTCCTCTTTAATGTTATCGTGTCGGAACGTGACACTCCGATCCAATTATACCGTGTCGGAACGTGACACTACGATCCAAGAATATCGTGTCGGAATGTGACACTCCGATCCAATAATACCGTGTTGGAACGTGACACTCTGATCCAAGAATACCGTGTCGGAATGTGACACTCCGATCCAATAATACCGTTTCGGAATGTGACACTCCGATCCAATAATATCATTAATTTATCATTTATTTTCATCACTTTTCAATTCATTAACAATATTTCATCAAGCCTTCTTTATTCAAGGCATCACTTCGATAGAGAGGGTTCAAGATTATAAATTCCACTGTGTCAGGATTTCAGACCAACCACAAACCACACAACCAAGCTACACAATCACACCATCAAGTACATAGAGAACTTCAATATATCATTCAATGCATATCAATCACTATTAAGAGTCTATCTATCAAATAGAATAAATCATAACCTACCTCCACCGAAGAACTAAAGTCAAGCAAGCTACTTCTCCAATACTTTTCCTTTCCTCAATGCCTCCAAACCTTTCCAATCTATCAAGTATATATGCATAATTTGTAAGTTAATGAGTCTATAAACACTCATATTATTCTATGTCTAGCCTAGACCCAAAAACACACCTAATTCTATAATCAATATCTTAAAATTCAAACATAAGAGTAAGCCTTAATGCCTCCAATTATCATAACTTTAAAGGTATTTATATAACATAATACACTAATATTTAATTATCTAACTCAATATGTTAAAACTTGACTCATAACAAGATAACTATAGAAAGAATTTGAAATTTAAGGTTAAGTTCTACTTCCAGTAACGTCAACCAGAAAAACAAAACAAATTATAAAACTATATGGACCCCAGAACCCAATATTCAATTCATGTGATCAACTTTGATCCTTTAGGAAATTTATCTGACTTGACAGTTATCCAATCCCTCTTCTCCACTTAAAATCATTCTTTAGTGAGAATAGATTATAATTCTTATACACGCAACCCTTCCCAATTCCATTAACATAATATTTGACTTGTACTCTTTATTAACTACCAAAATTTATCTCCAATATAATTAAGAAAGAAGTCACGTGTTGCACATTAACACTTGAAGAAACAATAATTTCCAGGGACTATACAATACTACCCATCCCACCAATAAGCATGCACCATTCTAATGGTAACTATAATCCCTTCTAATTTATTTAAGGAAATTGAAGTTCCCTGTGATCGGTCTTCTTCGGTAGATGCCGCAGGTATTGTTCTCTCTCGTCTACTCTTCTTACTTATACAGATTATTTCTTTACCCTAATTATTATACAAGATCAATTATAAAAGTATGAAAGTGATCCACTATTAATTTTTAATGCTATTTTCTTTAATCACCAACTCAATAAACTATTAAAACTACCTCACTAATTTCATAATTATAATCACGAATAGTTTAAAATACCCATTTTGATTCTATCATAAGAGTCTTTTATGAAACAAAAAGCTCTAGTACTCAAAACGACTAAATGGGTCGTTACACTAGATACCAATTTACTCATCGTTCGTCCTCGAATGATCGAAAGAAGGCGAGGGTAAGAACGGGTAGCTGTCTCAACGATTCATTCAAATATTAGTACCCAAGGTCTCATCTCAATACTCTAATGATAACTATTATTGTATGTAAACTCAACTAACAACAAAACTATTCCCAAGTGGACTCTTCAATTGATCGATTCTTCCACTAGACCCGGATACAACCATCAAGACAAATATTTTCTATCATAACCATGATAAAATCCTGAATCGATATTGGTCACAACCAGGAGTGAACCTGAACCAACCACCACACTCGTAATTCATCAACCATCACAAACCTTATCAAGATTACATCCTCACAACATAATATATCCTCAAGCTTAAACTATAAAAATATGATCTTTAGACATCAAGTAATCATCAAGGATAATCGAACTCATATGATCCAAAGATTGAAATGATCAAGTAACCACCATCGAGTGATGCACTCAAGCATACAAAACCTCTAACAACATTGTCGAAATGCTAGATTAGTAGCTATTATAGACAAATCTTAAGAATGACAAAGCTAGACCCAATGGTCCCCACATTCAATCACACATAGCCAAAACATGATACCGATGATGAGATAAATCTTAAGTCTATCGAACAACTGTAAATTTTCATGGTAGCTCTCCTATAAATTCTCATAAGCAAAGTTGTGCGTGTAGAATCACTAGGATACTTCAACTATCCCAAACAACACCAAATCTTCCATAACTGAAATGAACAAGTCTAACCAAGGATGCCACCCTACCAGGAGGACAATCACAGAATCGGTACACCCGATCCACTACTAGAGACTCACCCATAGAAGCGAAAACACACATGGACGTAGAAAGTGAATCATACTCTAAACCATGCCATAATGAAGTAGTTGGTCACATAAGAATGTACATAACCAAGGTCGAATAACTCTAGATACTCCTTCCATAGTGTCCATATCAAACATTTTCATTCATTAGACTCTTATCTCCTTGATTTTCTAGCTACCTACAATCACCAATTTAGTCCCTATTATAATTGCACACATACTTAGTTTACCGAACCCCACATCCACTGAAGTCAAAACATCATAACCACACTGATCATCTACCTTACTCCCAACCATCATTAGTATCAAAGTATTCTTATCAAATACATGTTCAAACTATGGCTATCTCTCTTTCTATTTAAGGATTTCATGACAAATACGAGTCCCAAACAAGGCTGATAGCACTAATTTCAAATTTGATAGTACTTTTCCATCGAGATAAAACTATTAAATCACATCCAAAGTGATCTCCACACCACTTCCACACACCATGCTTTAGCTACCATTCCAAACCATCACATACCTCATGCCAACACTTAGGGAAATTCTTGGTCACTCAAATTATTTTGTATACTGTAAGCTCATAACCTCTATTCACCATCAAATGTCTATGTAACTCATCTTAACGTTCTATGTAGTCCCATCAATAGAGAAGTATTAACCCAACTCTAAATTCTTAATAACCATGTAGAATTATATCTCTCCTTGTACATCATTCTTAAGTCATCTATCATAATTTGAGCAATCTAACCCCACTTTAAGCACTAAATTTTTCATACCTCATCGTTTGTCACCCAAATCAAAACTCAATCTTTATAAAAGTCAATGATATACTCCTAGTAAGTTTGTACCGAACTAGTTCACATCTCACAGTCATATCTAAACTCATAGGCAAAAATCAATACAACCTTCAACTACACCCCAAGTGTTTATACGAGAGGTCTTATTCCTTCACTTTTCTCAAATTCTTCTCAAGGTGCAAAATTCTAAATATCTCAACCCTTTAACATATCAGACTCTTGTTAATTTCTCTAGCTCGCTTACCGATCTCATCCTTTTACCAACAACCCATGACATTTTACCTTATACTCTAAATCAACACTTTTAACTGAAATCTTTCCTTGTGTCCTTTAAAAATCAAAAGTAACAAACTTTATGATCAAAACCCTGCATAAGTCCTTCCAAATACTCAATACCTAATTAAACGATCATTTCTTATCTTACAAATTCATATCTTGACAAAATATACCACTACGAATATAGACTTACAAAACAAAAAATAATAATTTAATTGTGAATCCAACTGTGAATCCAATCCCCTTATCTATCAATATTAGCTCATACCTTGAAGACTTTTATGAATTCATGTATCTTGGCTTATCATTAATTGCCTATCCATCGATCGTACCATATCCTTCACTAAAAATCCAAATGTATTCATTACCAAACTCAAACCACAAAAGAACTTATCCACACACTCAAGCTGGACGTATGTACACTTCTTTGTCAAGTCTTATCGATTAGTTTTTTAACCAATCTGATGAACACGTGACACTATTACCATAACTAGAGAAAAACAGATGAAATACGCATCTCTGAACCCAATTCTCAATCCTTTTGAAGATACCTTTTAAGCCCTTGCAACCAGAGAAAATATTCTTACTCTCATCTCTTTCTGAAGGCTACACTCATCTCACTAATTTTATTTCATTTTCATTATGACTCTAGCACTTTTAAATTCTATTCGAGTGGTGCCCCAACATCTCTCAAAACTTTCCATACAACCACGTTACTCACTAAATAGTAGAAAATTGCAACCTTAGATACTCACAAGTCATTATTACCATAAAAAAAATTATTTAATCACAATATGTATTCTATAGTTGCATCTCAATCACAATCCATCACTAACTCGTATTACCACGATGCTCAGTATGCCCTTGTCATCACCACGAAGTCAACCTTTTCATAGACATAAAACCTCAACTTAGTTATATCAATCAGATCCAATGTCACGCCCCGAGCCTACACCCTGGACGTGACCGACACTCGAAGACCATTGCTGGCCCCCAAGCGAACCCTTGGCCTGACTTTCTTAACTCAGTGGAATAACTCAATGCAATGCAATGTTATAAAACAACCTAACTGATAAAATCTAGCCAAAAAGGCAACTTGAGTCCCAAAATAGAATATTTACATATATACATAGATGAGAGACTCCAAACTAACTAACTGACTATCTATGAAGCCTCTAAAATATTGAGATGGATGTTGGGACATACCCCACGGCAACCTAATAAAACAAAACTAAGAGAACAAAATAACCGAGTCCTCCGGAATGCAAAAAGGCTCACCACTGACTCAGAAGTACTCAACTGGATCAACGGCCAACCGGATGCTGGCCTTAGGTACCTGTGTCTGCATCATAATAAGATGCAGGCTAACTGGCATCAGTACATTGATTGTACGAGTATGCGATCTGGAAAGCTAAACCACAACTTAAGCTTGGAAGGAGTACAAAGGAACTTTTACCTTGGCTCTGTTCAACACATGAATAACTGAACTCAATATAAAGCAATAAGACACATGCAATATATAAAGCTTGTAAAATAGTGTAAACAACTTAGTTCGTTAAGGATAAAATGATAACAAACTCAACTTTGCTTATATAAAAGTAATATAACTTTAGTGGGAGATTCTTTTACCGACAACCACCACTATGAGCCCTAGTAATGATACAAAGTTTTACCTCACGTTGCCCAAGGACCATCCTATACCTTGCAGTGATATAGGAAGCTAACTTTACTAAGTGGATCCACTAGCTTAATCTTACGTGATCATCTAAAAAGAATGATCCGTCAAGTCCCATGTTGGGGCATGGTTCTTATGGAGAGTTGAGTTAATATGAACTCGTGTCCCTACTCAGTGCTCAAGACTACTCCCAAAAAAATATACTTTAACTCATAAGTGTTTTAAACACATCTTTCTTTAGTTGAGATAATTACTCAAAACTTGGCCTAAAGGCTCACTTGGAAACGATGTTCCTTTTTCTTGAAAAGTAGCCCAAAGGCTCTTTTGGAATCATAGTTCCTTTCTTTACTCAAATGTAAAATCATTTAGAAACTTCTTTGGGAATACATAATTTCCTAATAACTTTTGAGAAATGAACTCAACTCTATACTCTTTACTCAACTTGAAACTCTTGACTCTTTACTTGACTTGAAACTTGAGCCTTAAAATGAAGTTAAAACATTCAATAAAGACTCTTGAACAACTTTAGAGACTTGCTTTGACTCACTTCTTTAACTTCTAGACTTAACTCTTAACTTCACTTGACTTGGAAACTAACTCTCCTTGAATTGGAATTATGGATTCAAGGTGTTTGATCACATGTTATGGACGAGTTCTTGACGTTTAGACGTACCTTGGAGCGTTGAAAACAACTATGAAACATAGGTACAATACCAAGGACCATGCATGAGAAAGTGTGAAAAGAATGGGGAAACTTGGCATCCTTGGCGCTCTGCAAGGCGTGGAGCGCTAGCCCTCGAAGCCTAGAAGGGGCTTGTTGGCGCTCTGCTTGGCGCGCCGCCCCAAGGGCTGGGCTTCAGAGCCCTTTTTGGGGCGCGTTTGCTGGCGCGATGCCCCAGCCCTTTTCCCCGAAAATTCGACTTTTCCCCTTCTTTTTTCCAACTCTAAACCTTCTAAACCTCAAAGGTTCCAGCCCCAAACACTTAGAATCATTAAAACCCTCAACATACAATAGATTCAACTCAAAACACCACCGGAAACATCCACCAAACCAACAAGAACTTCAACACAACACAACTACAACTTCAATAAACATCACTACAAGATTTCAACAACCACAACTAAATCTTTTCTCGAAATTAAACGAGTTTGGCGTGTGGGGGAAAGAACCAACCCAACACTATGAGCTCACATACCTAATACGGATCACCCCCGAAGATATCCACAACGATCTTTGACGAAACCTTACTTGATCTTCTCTTTCTCCTCTTCTTCTCCTCTTCACTCATAAACCCTCACTCTCACACTTTAAAAATGAGGAAAACTGATTAAAATCAGTCTAACACACTAATATATATCCAAAAGAAAAGGCTAGGGAAAATACCAAAATACCCTTCCAATTTCCGGACTGACTTCCCTGTCAACTGCCCAACTTCCAAAGGGCATAACTCCCTCATACGAACTCGGAATCGAGCAAACTCGGTGGCATTGGAAAGACCATTCCACGAACTTTGTAAACATAACTGGAACTACACCTAACTCATCCTGAGATAGGAGTTATAACTGTTCAAAGTTGGCAAGATACTCACTTTTTCCCATACTTAACCAAATTTTTTCCAGATTTTTAATTCCTTCCAAAAATGACTATTTCCAATTCTAAGTCTCTTCATAGTTATTTCAAATTACTGGACATTACAATATCTCCCCCTTGGGAACATTAGTCCTTGAATGAGATTGCTCTTACAACACTAAGGGTGTAACATCAATTTAGACACCCAACAAGCAATCATGCAAACAACAACAGCAACAACATGCTCACTAGAATTTAAAGAGCACTAAGAAGGAAATTAGTACCTTGACCCGCATTTCAAAGAGGTACGGTACCTCATCTTCATGTCCTCTTTGGCTTCCCAAGTAGCTTCCTCAACAAATTGGTTCCTCCAAAGGACCTTGACTGATGCTACATCTTTCGTTCTCAGCCTACGAACTTGGCGATCTAAAATCTGAACAGGAATCTACTCATAAGATAAGTTATCCTTGATCCTAACACTTTCAGTTGGTAGGATCAATGAAGGATCACCTATGCACTTCTTCAACATAGAGATATGAAATACTGGATGGACCGCTGCTAGTTCCTGTGGTAACACCAACTCATAAGCAACATTGCCAATCCTCTTGGCTATGCGGTAGGGTCCAATATACCGGGGACTAAGTTTGCCCTTCTTACCAAACCTCATAACCCCCTTCATGGGTGAAACTTTCAAATATACCCAATCATCTACTTTAAACTCTAACGCCCTTCTCCTAACATCAGTGTAGGATTTCTAACGACTCTGTGCCGTTTTCAACCTTTCTTGAATCACTTTCACCTTCTCCATAGCTTGGTGAACTAAATCTGGTCCTATCAACCCTGCCTCACCAACTTCAAACCATCCAATAGGAGATCTACATATTCTCCCATAAAGAGCTTCATATGGAGCCATCTGGATGCTGGAGTGATAACTGTAGTTGTAGGCAAACTCAATGAGAGGTAGGTGATCTTCCCAATTCCCTTTGAAATTGATCACACAAGCCCTCAACATATCTTCTAAAGTCTGAATAGTACGCTCTGTTTGCCCATCAGTCTGAGGATGAAAGGTAGTACTCAAGTTCACCTTAGAACCCAAGCCTTTCTGAAAAAGATTTCCAGAACTATGCAGTGAACTGTGCACCTCTATCTGAAATAATGGAGACTGGGACTCCATGAAGTCTCACCACCTCTTGAGTATACAACTTGGCATAATCTTCTGCTGAATTGGTAGTCTTTACCGGTAGAAAATGGGCTGATTTTGTCATTCTGTCGACAATCACTCAAATAGACTCATGTTGTATGCGAGACCTAGGCAACCCTGTGATGAAATCCATATTGATCATCTCCCACTTCCATTCCGAAAGTTCTATCCTCTGAGCTAAACCACCGGGCCTTTGGTGCTCGACTTTCACTTGTTGGCAATTTGGACACTTAGCAACAAACTCTGCAATGCCTTCTTCATACCATTCCACCAATAAACTTCACTCAAATCACGGTACATCTTTGTGGAACCCGGATGAATGGAATATCTGGAGCTATGAGCTTCCTCCATAATCCTCTCTTGGAGTCCATCTACCATAGGTATACACATCTACCTTGATACCTCAAAACACCATCTCCCCTTTGTTCAAAAGCTAATACTCTTTGCTTTTGAACATTTGCCTTCAACTCAAGCAAAATGGGATCTTGATCTTGTTTCTCTTTCACTTCTGACACTAGTGATGACTCGGCCCCATTCGCCACCGCTATTCCTCTTTCTGCGGAATCTATAAATCTGATTCCCATGCATGCCAGTCTGTGCACATCTTTTGCTAACTCTCTCTTCCCTTCTTCAATATGGGCAGTGCTACCCATAGACAA
This sequence comes from Solanum verrucosum, assembly GCF_900185275.1. NCBI lineage: Eukaryota > Viridiplantae > Streptophyta > Magnoliopsida > Solanales > Solanaceae > Solanum > Solanum verrucosum. The sequence continues at coordinate 819,504 of NW_026020211.1, forward strand.
CCTGCTTAAAGAATCAGCAACAATATTAGCCTTACCTGGGTGATAAAGAATACTTAGGTCAAAATCCTTGAGTAATTCTAACCACCTCCTCTGTATGAGATTAAGCTCTTTCTAAGTAAGCACATATTGAAGGCTCTTGTGATCAGTGAATATATCAACATGCACACCATACAAGTAATGACGCCATATCTTCAAAGCGAACACTACAACAGCCAACTCTAAGTCATGGGTTGGGTAGTTCTTCTCATAAACTTTCAACTACCTAGAGACATAAGCTATAACTTTTCCATTCTGCATTAAGACACAACCCAAACCAACTCTAGATGCATCACAATACACCACAAAACCTTGAGTACCTTCTGGTAACATCAAAACTGGAGCAGTAATCAACCTTTTTTTCAATTCCTGAAAGCTTTTCTCACAAGCTTCAGACCATTGAAATTTCACTGTCTTCTGAGTCAACTTTGTCAAAGAAGGTGCAATAGACGAGAACCCCTCAACAAACCTTCTATAATAGCCAGCTAAACCCAAGAAACTCCTAATTTCAGTTGGAGATGTGGGTCTAGGCCAATTCTGCACTGCCTCAATTTTCCAAGTGTCAACTTTAATTCCATCACCAGATACAATGTGGCCTAGGAATGCCACCCACTCAAGCCAAAATTCACAGTTAGAGAACTTGGCATACAACTCCTTATCTTTCAAAGTCTGAAGAACTATTCTGAGATGACTAACATGATCTTCTTCATTCCTTGAATAGATTAGTATGTCATCAATGAAGACGATAACAAACATATCTAAATAAGGTTTGAAGACCCTATTCATCAAGTCCATGAAAGTTGCCGGTGCATTGGTCAAACCAAAAGACATGACCAAAAACTTGTAATGACCATATCTAGTCCTGAATGCTGTCTTTGGAATATCAAATTCCCTTACTCTTAACTGGTGATAGCCTGATCTGAGGTCAATCTTCGAAAAACAAGTGGCACCTTGAAGCTGATCGAAAAAAACATCAATCCTCGGAAAAGAGTACTTATTCTTGATGGTAACCTTATTCAACTGGCGGTAATCTATACACATCCTAAGGGAACCATCTTTCTTTCTCACAAACAAGACCGGAGCGCCCTAAGGTGAGACACTTGGTCGAATGAAACCCTTATCTAGGAGATCTTTCAACTCTTTCAACTCTGCTGGTGCCATTCTATAAGGCGGAATAGAGATAGGACGAGTATCTGGAATGAGATCTATACCGAAATCTATTTCTCTCTCAGGAGGAATTTCGGGTAGATCATCAGGAAAAACTTCTGGAAACTCTCTTACTATAGGAACTGACTGAAAATGAGGTATCTCAACACTAGAGTCATTAACTCGGACTAAGTGATAGATACAACCCTTTGAAACTACCTTTCTCCCCTTAAGGTACGAAATAAAACGTCCCCTAGGCACTGCTAACTGCTACTCCACTCTAAGACTGGCTCACTCGGAAACTGAAACTTGACTGCTCGAGTTCTACAATCTATCAATGCATAACAAGCATGAAGCCAATCCATACCTAGAATGACATCGAAATCTACCATGTCTAACTCAACCAAATCAGCCATGGTGCTCTTGTGATTGATAGAAACAGGACAATCACGATAAACTCTTTTTGCTAGAATAGACTCCCCAACAGGTGTAGAAACACAAAAGGGTTCACAAAGTCTTTCAGGAAGAACATCAAACTTATTTGCAACGTAAGGAGTTACAAAAGATAAACTTGCTCCTCGGTCTAGCAAAGCATACACATCAAAAGCAAAGACTTTGATCATACCAGTGACAACATTTTGAGAGTTCTCTTGCTCATGGCGACTGGTGATTGCATAGAGGCGGTTTGCTCCTCCACCGGTACTAGAAGTAGCTCTTCTAAGTGTCGTCCTATCTGGGGGAGCAACTGATGAAGATTGGGCCCTATTGCCCAGATTTCCACTACCTTGCTTGTTCTTTGAGAACTCCTTCATGAAGTGACCCTCTTGTCCACACTTAAAGCAACCCATCTGGCCTTGATGACACTTTCCTGGATGAACTCTACCACACCTAGCACATGGAAGAACTCGGTTACTTCCTTGTACCATACTATTCTGAGACTGTGCAGGTCCAGCTCTGAAGTTCTGCGAATTCTGTTCAGTGTACTCACTTTTATTTATGGATGCAGATGCACTAATAGATGATGGAGTAGGTCCCCTTTGCCTTTGTTGAAAGGACGGACGGTTCACATTACCTTTCTGCTGCCCGGACTCATTACCGGTCTTAACTCTCTTATTTCTAAACTCTTCTCTGTCCCTCAGCTTTTCTTCCTCAACTTGCTTCACATAGATCATCAACCTTGATATGTCCATGTCCCCAATAAGCATTGCAGCCCTACCTTTCTAACTAAACAACCGAGACAGTCTAGCTACAAACAAACTCATTCTACTCCTCATGTCCGCAACCATCTCCGGAGCATAGTGGGATAAATGTGTGAACTTCAAACTGTACTCATGAATACTCAAGAACTCCTACTTAAGTGTGAGGAACTCACGTACCTTGGCCTCTTTCAATTCTCGGGGAAAGAAACGCCCCAAGAAAGCTTCCTCAAAATAGGCCTAACTCGTATGTGGTGCATTCTCAACTCTGCCCCCTTTCCACTGGTCGAACAAAGTTCTAGCAACATCCTTCAATTGATACGCAGCTAGTTCAAACCGCTCAGTATCTGTCAGATGCATCACATAAAAAATCATCTTCAACTCCTCAATGAAGTTCTCTGGATCCTCAGTAGTGCTCAAACCCATGAACTTCGGAGGATTCATCCCCAAGAACTCACGAATACTTGAAGTGTCAGCTCTTTCATGTCGAGCTCCCCTTTGCTGACCAATCTGATTTGTTACATCTTGACTCAAAATTCTAATTGCCTCTCCGAACTCGGCATTAGAAACTTCCCTTTATGGTTGCACTCCCTGGGCATAAGGTAACTCTTGCTCATCAACAAAACGTCTAGGAAGACGCCCTCTGCCAACTCTTCGTGGAGCCATGACTATCTGAAACACGCGCAAACATGAATTAGAAAGAAACTTTTTAGAGATCAACTCTAACGCACGAGATGAGTGTGAAAGAAATGAGAATTCTTCTTAAATGTTGCAGCCTCCTAATTATAGAAGTGGCGCGCTTCACACCGATAACTAGGACTATACAGACACGACTTCATAGACTCCCTAGGACTCTTGAACTCTGTGCTTTGATACCAAGTTTGTCACACCTCGAACCTACACCCTGGACGTGGCCGTCACTCGAAGACCATTGCTGGCCCCCAAGCGAACCCTTGGCCTAGCTTTCTTAACTCAGTGGAATAACTCAATGCAATGCAAGGTTATAAAACAACCTAACTGATAAAATCTGGCCAAAAAGGCAACTCGAGTACCAAAATATAATATTTACATATATACATAGATGAGAGACTCCAAACTAACTAACTGACCGTCTATGAAGCCTCTAAAATACTGAGATGGATGTTGGGACAGACCCCACGACATCCTAATAAAACAAAACAAAGAGAACAAAATAACCGAGTCCTCCGGAATGCAAAAAGGCTCACCACTGACTCTGAAGAACTCAACTGGATCAACGGCCAACCGGATGCTGGCCCTGGGTACCTGTGTCTTCATCATAATAAGATGCAGGCCAACTGGCATCAGTACATTGATTGTACGAGTATGCGAGCTGGAAAGCTAAACCACAACTTAAGCTTGGAAGGAGTACAAAGGAACTCTTACCTTGGCTCTGTTCAACTCATGAATAACTGAACTCAATATAAAGCAATAAGACACATGCAATATATAAAGCTTGTAAAATAGTGTAAACAACTTAGTTCGTTAAGGATAAAACGATAACAAACTCAACTTTACTTATTTAAAAGTAATATAACTTTAGTGGGAGATTCTTTAACCGACAACCACCACTATGAGCCCTAGTGATGATACAACGTTTTACCTCACGTTGCCCATGGACCATCCTATACCTTGCCGTGATACAGGAAGCTAACTTTACTATGTGGATCCACTAGCTTAATCTTACAGGATCATCAAAAAAGAATGATCCGTCAAGTCCCATCTTGGGGCATGGTTCTTATGGAGAATTGAGTTAATATGAACTCGTGTCCCCACTCGGTGCTCAAGACTACCCCCAAAAAAATATACTTTATCTCATAAGTGTTTTAAACACATCTTTCTTTAGTTGAGATAATTACTCAAAACTTAGCCTAAATGCTCACTTGGAAACGATGTTCCTTTTTCTTGAAAACTAGCCCAAAGGCTCTTTTGGAATCATAGTTCCTTTCTTACTCAAATGTAAAAACATTTAGAAACTTCTTTGGGAATATATAGTTCCCTAATAACTTTTGAGAAATGAACTCAACTCTATACTCTTTACTCAACTTGAAACTCTTGACTCTTTACTCTTTACTTGACTTGAAACTTGAGACTTCAAATGAAGTTAAAACATTCAATAAATACTCTTGAACAACTTTAGAGACTTGCTTTGACTCACTTCTTTAACTTCTAGACTTAACTCTTAACTTCACTTGACTTGGAAACTAACTCTCCTTGAATTGGAATTATGGATTCAAGGTGTTTGATCACATGTTATGTACGAGTTCTTGACGTTTAGACGTACCTTGGAGAGTTGAAAACAACTACGAAACATAGGTACAATACCAAGGAACATGCATGAGAAAGTATGAAAAGAATGGGGAAACTTGGTGTCCTTGGCGCTCTGCAAGGCGCGGAGCGCCAGCCCTCGAAGCTCAGAAGGGGCCTGCTGGCGCTCTGCTTGGCACGCCGCCCCAAGGGCTGGGCTTCAAAGCCCCTTTTGGGGCGCGCTGGCTGGCGCGACGCCCCAGCCCTTTTTTTCCCGAAAACTCAACTTTTCTCCTTCTTTTTTTCCAACTCTAAACCTTCTAAACCTCAAAGGTTCCAACCCCAAACACTTAGAATCATTAAAACCCTCAACATACAATAGATTCAACTCAAAACACCACCGGAAACATCCACCAAACCAACAAGAACTTCAACACAACACAACTACAACTTCAATAAACATCACTACAAGATTTCAACAACCACAACTAAATCTATTCTTGAAATTAAACAAGTTTGGCGTGTGGGGGAAAGAACCAACCCAACACTATGAGCTCACATACCTAATACGGATCACCCCCGACGATATCCACAACGATCTTTGACGAGACCTTGCTTGATCTTCTCTTTCTCCTCTTCTTCTCCTCTTTACTCACAAACCCTCACTCTCACTCTTTAAAATGAGAAAAACTGATCAAAATCAGTCTAACACACTAATATATATCCAAAAGAAAAGGCTAGGGAAAAGTCCAAAATACCCTTACAATTTCCGGACTGACTTCCCTTTCAACTGCCCAACTTCCAAAGGGCATAACTCCCTCATACAAACTCTGAATCGAGCAAACTCGGTGGCGTTGCAAAGACCATTCCACGAACTTTGCAAACATAACTAGAACTACACCTAACTCATCCTGAGCTAGGAGTTATAACTGCTCAAAGTTGGCCAAAAACTCACTTTTTCCCATACTTCACCAATTTTTTTCCAGATTTTTAATTCCTTCCAAAAATGACTATTTCCAATTCTTAGCCTCTTTATAGTTATTTCAAATTGCCGGACGTTACATCCAATGGGCTAACCCAAATTTTATACACACTTTCTAACTAAAATCTTCAATTGCATTCAACTGAGTATACTCACTGACTTTCTTTATACTTAAATTTGTCATTCTGGTATCAATCCACTTATTTGGAGCTTAAGATAAAATCACTAGTCCTAAACCCCTCAAGATAGACTTCACTACCTAATGCATTAATACCGTACAAAAGATCCACCACTAAAAATTTCCTTAAAACAATGCTTAACCCAATCATCCGTAGTAACAAACTAGTTGGTTTCTCAAATGTGATCAATGTAACACTGAATCTCATTATCTAAACATGTCATACAACTGATAACTCCTTAAGTAGTTAGTATTGCCACTTGACAATCAACATATTCATTTCCATATAACACTAGAACCACATCGTGAAAGTCTGTTAGATCCAACACACATCATACCTATCGAGAAGATCGTACCCGAATAGCTCACACAATTCTACCCATTGAATAACTATAAAACATTATCACGTCTATTCTGTCTCTACCCCCAAGCAATTTGCATTCTTTCTTAGATCAGGTCGATAACAAAAGAAACACACTTCATAATTCTAATCAAGTAAACATCAGTACTGTTCTAATAGCCATATCATGACCCTCTTTGGTATACACTCAATCTATAAAATTGTAGTAGTGATTCTGACTTCACTTGGCGCAACATAATATCATCATTCGCTAAGCAACCTATACATGTTATGACAACTTCACTAACTATATTTTCCAAGTAATGGTGTTCATTATCTAGTCTTCCCTTATGAAACTTCTTGAATGTTGTCACTTTGACAAAGTCATCTGGATTCACCCCATCTACCTCCTATTCCTCAAAGTACGGGATATAAACTTCACCATGAAGAGGCTAGAAAATGCTTCCCAAGTCAATGAAAGCATAAGCATTTTCATAAGCATCTTCATAACCAATACCTATGAAGAATGAGGGTTTCAACTTTATCAACTTAATAAAAAAAATCATGTTGATCACTAGTCATTATAGGCCCTGTAGTCAATTGAGAAAATATACTTATTTCCAAGGACACATTCTTTTTCTTTCTGGTGTTGCTATTTCAACTTCTAATACTCCAGTACTAACTATATGTGAAATAGAGCGAAGAAGTTCACATACCAATTTGTATCACCTAGATACCAATTGGATTCAAGTAGTAGCACGAAAAAAAGAAAGGAATGAAGTTTTCCTAAAGTTCTATAGCCTCTCGAAGAAAAGTAAAGGTGTCCCCATACCGTTCCGCAAGAATCTACTAGACTTGTCTTTGTGTGATGAGATCACCGAACCTAACGCTCTGATACCAAGTTTGTCACGACCCAAACCGAGTCGTGAGTGGAACCACACTTAACCTCCTAGGTGGGTGAACCAATGAATTCAACCCCAACTTATATTTATCATTCAGCTTACAAAATACTAACCATAATGCGGAAGCTTAAATCTTATTAGTGTAAGAAACATAAATCCATTATAGTCTACTATATGTCATTTCCAAAACCTGAAAGTCATCATATCAAGGACATCTAATCTCCAAATACTAAGTCTAAGAGTATCAAAGACACCAAAATAAATGAAATAAAGTAATTTGTGTCCGAAAACTAAGGACATCAGGTCATGACCGAGAGAATCCAACACAAGCTCGAATGAATAGCTCACCCTTGAACCTGATATGCTGAGACTGGCTAGAGCTGAGGGCGAGTCAAAGTCGTTGGTACACTCGCTGCACTCCATAAAAGAAAAATACAAGTATGACTCAGTACAGGGCAACATATACTGAGTAGATATCATCGGCCAACTCAAAATAGTAACTAGTATGGAATGAATAATAGTATAAAATCAACTATAGCACTTAGCAGGTGGCAAGCAACAAACAACATGAACTAGTGTCAACAACATTAAAGTAAGTACGTAATCAGTCAATAATATCAAGATCACACATGAGGACTCATGCCTCCAAACCAAGCTATTTTGGGAATTGAGTTCTTTGAGATTGAGTACATTTAGTTAATTCAATAATATGTTTTCCTCTTTAATGTTATCGTGTCGGAACATGACACTCCGATCCAATTATATCGTGTCAGAACGTGACACTCCGATCCAAGAATATCGTGTCGGAACGTGACACTCCGATCCAATAATACCGTGTCGGAATGTGACACTCCGATCCAAGAATACCGTGTCGGAACGTGACACTCCAATCCAATAATATTATTAATTAATTATTTATTATCACTACTTTTCAATTCATTAACAATATTTCATCAAGCCTTCTTTATTCAGGCATTACTTCGATATAGATGGTTCAAGATTATAAATTCTATGGTCTCAAGATTTCAGACCAATCACAAACCACACAACCAAGCTACACAATCAACCATCAAGTATTCAATGCATATCAATCATTATTAAGAGTCTATCTATCAAATAGAATAAACCATAACCTACCTCCGCTGAAGAACTGAAGTCAAGCAAGCTGCTTCTCAAATATTTTTCCTTTCCTCAATGCCTCCAAACCTTTCCAATCGATCAAGTATATATGCATAATTTGTAAATTAATGAGTCTATAAACACTCATATTATTCTATGTCTAGCCTAGACCCAAAAACACACCTAATTCTATAATCAATATCCTAAAATTCAAACCTAAGGATAAGCCTTAATGCCTCCAATTATCATAACTTTAAAGGTATTTATATAACATAATACATTAATATTTAATTACCTAACTCAATATGTTAAAACTTGACTCATAACAAGATAACTATAGAAAGAAATTGAAATTTAAGGTTAAGTACTACTTCCAGTAACCTCAACCACGAAAAACAAAACAAATTATAAAACGATTTGGACCCCAGAACCCAATATTCAATTCATGTGATCAACTTTGATCCTTTAGGAAATTTGTCTGACTTGACAGTTATCCAATCCCTCTTCTCCACTTAAAATCATTCTGTAGTGAGAATAGATTATATTTGACTTGTACTCCTTATTAACTACCAAAAATTATCTCCAATATATAAAAGAAAGAAGTCACGTGTAGCACATTAACACTTGAAGAAACAATAATTTCCAGGGACTATACAATACTACCCATCCCACCAATAAGCATGCACCATTCTAATGGTAACTCTAATCCCTTATAATTTATTTAAGGCAATTGAAGTTACCTGTGATCGGTCTTCTTCGGTAGACGCCGCAGGTATTGTTCTCTCTCGCCTACCCTTCTTTCTTTTACAGATTATTTTTTTACCCTAATTTATTATACAAGACCAATTTTAAAAGTGTGAAAGTGACCCACTATTAATTTTTAATGTTATTTTCTTTAACCACCAACTCAATAAATTATTAAAGCTACCCCACTAATTTCATAATTATAATCACGAATAGTCTAAAATACTCATTTTGATTCTATCGGAAGAGTCTTTTATGAAACAAAAAGCTCTAGTACTCAAAACGACTAAATGAGTCGTTACAGTCTATTTAGACTTGACTAAATTATGAAAGAACATTAATATATGTTCCTATTATAGTTTAATCTTTAGATTTAAAAGATTTCCAATTATACTCATATTTTCCAACTTCAACTTAATAAATTTCATGAGTATATGAAAATATTTACACATTTAACTTAATATATTATATTTTAATAATGTACATATACAAAATATATTTAAGGCATAAAATGTAATGAACTTCCTAATTTTCCATATGATAAAAAGATTATTTGACTAAAAAATCAGTTTTTGCGGTATATAAATAGGCGTGATGTCGTTTTTTCATAAGTATCATTTGCTGAAAAACATTTAATCAACCATCTTTTTATCAAACTCTTTATGAATTTAGACATGGAGGGAAAGAAGACTAAAGGCCGTCAATGCGATGTTGAAATTGGAATAATGATGGTTTCCCCTGCTGGTAAGCCACACTCATTTTTTCACCCTACTGTTGATGCGATTGTTTCTCGTTTTCAGAATCCTGATATGCAGTTACAAGGTATTGTCTAGATACAATTATTGCTTGAAATAAAGTGAATCAACTCAAAAATAGGTTTGAAGAACTTGATGTTGTAGAAGATGCAAGGATTGCTCAAACAACTTTTTATGACCAAATGGCAGAAGTAGGACAAAAAGGTTGGTGGGAGTCAATTGAGCAGCTCAATGCAGATGAAGTGACCATATTTGAAGCTTGGTTGAGTGACACTTGTTCCAAAATGCCCCATCATTCGAACCAATTAGAAAATGGAGCTCCATCCTCATTGGGACGTTAATCTTTTGGAGTATGAAGTCTAAACAAAATGAAATTATAGTTGAATCATCCTAGGTTATCACTTATAGATATGTTGGTGAAGACTCAAATAAGTTCAAATTTATATTATTAAGGTATTTTATTATTATTATTATTATTATTTCAATGATGCTACAATCATGTATTGCTATGACTTTCATTAATAATATCTTATATGATTGGCCTGAATATTGCTTAATGAGAAAAAGTTGCTTCATGTGTTGGTCTGAAATATAATATATTGGATACAATAGCACTTATATGCATTACATCAATAAATTGTTATTGATTTTTTCTTCTCAATTGATTTAGGGTTAGAAACCAAATATTTTTCATCTAATAGCTTTTGATATGCGACATATGATGATAGTATACCAAGATGCACAAAGATGAATTCCGCAAAGTAAATTGAGATATATGTCATTTTTCTAATATAAAGGGGAGAGAATAAGTATGTACGGAATATGTTATTAATTATAATCAGTATTGTCACTCTGCGAGTCTACACCCTGAATGTGGCCTGAAACTCTGAATTATTTTTGGTCCCAAACTAACCCTTGACTTGTCTTATTGTTATATTGTAGACTGTAACAACTATGTGAAAACTATTTTAAAAATGGACATACAACTATTGTAGAAATTAACTCCAATACTTTATAAATAAGTCTAAAATAAGAGATGTTTGTAAAAAAAAAAAAAGTATAACTCAACTAACTCGTCTATGAAGCCTTTAATAACAAAAGATAGACGTTGAGATAAGACTTATCACTACCTGAATATTCAATGCCAACATTAAAAAAAATAGAATTGTTTAATGTTAATTAAGTCTGTGAAATGTGTTATGGCCCAATTCACAGGCCGTGCGGGCACCTACTCTAACACCTAGATAGGAGAACCCTTATTCCCAATTTAAAACATTCAATGAGGAAGTGAATAATTATAAACTAATCACCTTATTTAAATATATGAATACTCACATTTTGTTAAAACTAAAATACCTTTATAAGGAAAATACATTGATCACTTCCCCAAGAAACTAGTCTAAATAGGGATTCTAAAGAGAACTATTTATGAAAGAAATTAAGGCATAACTTCCACCGTGGCAAAAAAGAAGTGAAAGCTATCAGAGATCATCATCATCTTCACCTAAGAAATATTTCGGTGCGGAATTCATCTTATTGGTAGGTGAGGGGTTCATGACATTTTTGGTAGTGTAGTAGGTGTAGAATTCATGACTTTTTTGGTAGGTGGTAGTGTGGTAGGTGAGTTATTTATTTTAAAGATTTTATTATAATATTCTTTTGTTAAATGTCTTAATATTGATATCTCTTTAATATTATTTATGATATATTTGTCACGACCCAAATTGAGTCATGAGTGGCACCCACACTTAACCTCCTAAGTGGGCGGACCAAGGAATCTAAACCCCCACATATACCAATATTTTAACTACGACTAACAACAATAACGCGGAAGCTCCAAAACTTATTAAAGTAACCAATCAAATAAACCTCTAAAGTCTATTACATATTATCCCCAAAATCTGAAAGTCATCACATCAAGGACATCTGTTCTTAACATATCAAGTCTAAAAGTATTAGAGACCCCAAAATAAGTAAATACGTTGGTCCATGTCCGAAAATCAAGGACATCACACCATAACTGAGAGAATCCAGCACGAGCTAGAAGGAATAGCTCACCCTGAAATCTGATGTGCGGGAGACTGGCTAGAGCTGAGGGCGAGTCGAAGTCGATGGTACACTTGCTACACTCCACAAAAGAAAAACGCAGAAAACACAAGTAGGAGTCAGTACCAGGAACACGTACTGAGTAGGTATCATCGGCCAACCCAAAATAGAAACTAATATACAATGAGTAATAGTATAAAGTCAACTATAGCACTTAGCAGGTGATAAGAAACCACAACATGAACAAGTAACAGTTGAAGCAAGTACGTAATCAATCACAATATCAAGCACACACACGAGGACTCATGCCTCTACATCACACTCGTTTGGGAAATGCGTTCATTGAGATTGAGTACATTAAGTTAATTCAATATCTTTTTCCTTTAAGGTTACCGTGTCGGAACGTGACACTCCGATCCAATTATACCGTGTCGGAACGTGACACTCCGATCCAAAAATACCGTGTCGGAACGTGACACTCCGATCCAAAAATACCGTGTCGGAATGTGACACTCCGATCCAATAATATTATTAATTTATCATTTATTATCACTACTTTTCCGTTCATTAATAATATTACATCAAGCCTTCTTTATTCAAGGCATAACTTCAATAGAGAGGTGTTCAGATTATAAATCTCACGGTCTCAGGATTTTAGACCAATCACAACCACACAATCAAGCCACACAATCACACAGTTAAGTACATAGAGAACTTCACAATATCAGTCAATGCATATCAATCGCTATTAAGAGTTTATCTATCAAATAGAACAAACCATAACCTACCTCCACCGAAGAACCGAAGTCAAGCAAACTACTTCTCCAATGCTTTTCCCTTCCTCAATGCCTCTGAACCTTTCCAATCTATCAAATATATTTATGCATAATTTGTAAGTTAGCGAGTCCATAAACACTCATATTATTTTATGTCTAGCCTAAACCCAAAAACTCACCTAATTCTATAACCAATTTCCTAAAGTTCAAACCTATGGGTAAGTCTTAATTCCTCCCATTAGCACATCTCTAATGGAATTTAAATAATTCGATGGACCTAATATTTAATTACCTATCTCAATATATCAAAATATAGTTTATAATATAATAACAAAATTGTAATGTTTAAACGTTAAAGCCACTGGTTACGGAACCAGTGGCAGCGAACACTCCAACAATATACTCTACACTTTTATATCCTTAAATCACCATTGTTAAATTATTAACTTCTTCACTTTCATCCAAAGTCCCAACCAATCAGTGATACAAATTCATGCATATTACCACTATACCTTTCTTATCTTCTTGTCCATCCTTAATTATTTTTATACCAACACCATTCTGCACTAAATTTCAGCATATAACAATATACTCCTACCACATTACAGTAACCTGTACCAATAAAATGATTACAACTCCTTAACCAACTAACAATACCTTGTACACGAGTCACAATTTTATATCATTGTTCTAAACATAACTTTTGTTGTGTGTAGTAGCCATTACTTAATAATAAATTATGATATAAACTCCATACGCATGCTACCATTGTGGAATCAACAAAGAGTCACGACAATTTCAACCAACAATTAATGAGGCAAATAACGCTAAGCATGATTCATTACCAATCAAAGGTGTCCTACATCAGGCGGGATATATATATGTATATATAGTCAACTTTATACTCAGAAGTTAGATGCACTTTGATGAATTAAAGTTACCTCGATGTTGTTCTTCACTGGTATACGCCGCAACTACTGTTTTCTCCCCAATTTTTCCTTCTTTGCTATAATTTATTTATTACCCTAATTCTTATATAACCAATTATAAAAAGTGGTAAAAGTGACCCACTATTTATTTTACTATTATTTTCTTTAACCACCAACTAAGTAATTTATTAAAATTACCCCACTAATTTCATATTGTAGTTACGAATAGTCCAAAATACCCATTTAGAATTTATCGGAAAAGTCTTTTATGAAATAAAACGCTCTAGTACTCAAAACGAGCAAATGGGTCGTTACATTAGATACCAATTTACCCATCGTTCGTCCTCGAACGATCAATAAAAGGTGAGGGTAAGAAAGAGTACCTGAATCAACAAAAAGATGTGGATATCTTTCTTGCATATCCGCCTCACTCTCCCAAGTGGACTCTTCAACTGGCCGATTTTTCCACTGAACCTTGATAGATGCAATCTCCTTTGACCTCAACTTGCGGACCTCCCTATTTAGTATAGCTACAGGCTCCTCCTCATAAGACAGATTCTCATCAAGCAATACCGAATCCCAACGAATAATGTAGTTTCCATCATCATGGTATTTTTTCAGCATGGACACATGAAATACTGGGTGCACTCCTGACAACCCTGGAGGCAAGGCCAATTCATAGGCCACCTCCCCCACACGCTTAAGAACTTCAAATGGCCCAATGTACCTCGGACTAAGCTTACCTCGCTTACCAAACCGCATCACACCCTTCATGGGTGAAACCTTTAGCAAGACCTGCTCACCCTCCATAAACTCCAAGTCCCTGACCTTCCGATCTGCATACTCCTTCTGCCTGTTCTGAGCTGCTAAAAGCTTCTCCTGAATGAATTTCACTTTCTCTAATGATTCCCTCAAGAGATCGGTACCCCAAGGCCTCACCTCAAATGAATCAAACCAGCCAATGGGAGACCTACATCTCCTCCCATACAATGCCTCAAATGGGGCCATATCAATACTCGAGTGGTAGCTATTGTTGTACGAAAACTCTGCTAAAGGTAAGAATTGATCCCAATGACCACCAAAATCTATCACGCACGCACGAAGCATATCCTCCAACACTTGAATTGTTCGCTCAGACTGTCCATCGGTCTGAGGGTGAAATGCGGTACTAAGATCCAATCTAGTACCTAATTCAGCATGTAAAGTCCTCCAAAAGTTAGAAGTAAATTGCGTACCTCTATCTGATATGATGGAAATTGGAACTCCATGCAATCGAACAATCTCACGGATATAGAGTTTGGCTAACTTCTCTGCATTGTAAGTCATCTTGACCGGAACGAAGTGAGCAGACTTAGTTAACCTGTCAACAATTACCCAAATAGAATCAAACTTACCCAATGTCTTTGGAAGACCAACCACAAAATCCATTGCAATTCTTTCCCACTTCCATTCCGGAATGGGCATTCTCTGAAGTGTCCCTCCAGGCCTCTGATGTTCATACTTTACCTGCTGACAGTTTGGACATTGGGCAACAAAATCAACAATGTCACGTTTCATTCTACTCCACCAATAATGTTGTCTCAGATCACGATACATCTTGGTTGCACCAGGATGTATAGAATACCTCGAACTATGAGCCTCTGCAAGAATAGTATGAGTCAAGTCACCAACACGGGGCACACACACTCGTCCCTTAATTCTCAAGACACCTTCCTCATCAATCACAGCCTCCTTAGCCTCTCCCCGCAACACCATATCTCGAATTCGACTCAGCTTCTACTCCTCAAACTGCTTTTCCTTAATCTTGTCAAGAAAAGAAGATCTTGCCTCCACACAGGCAAAAAATCCCCCTTTTTCAAGTATTTCCAGCCTCATAAAGTCATTAGCCAAAGTTTGCACCTCTTTAGCCAATGGGCGTCTAGAAGCCTGTAAGTGGGCTAAACTACCCATGCTCCCTGCTTTTCTACTTAGGGCATCTGCCACAACATTAGCCTTTCCCGGGTGATATAAAATAGTAATATCATAGTCTTTCAATAACTCCATCCACCTCCTCTGCCTCAAATTCAAATCCTTCTGGGTGAACACATATTGTAAACTGCGATGATCTGTATACACTTCACACTTGACCCCATATAGATAATGCCTCCACTGTTTCAATGCAAATACAACTGCAGCCAACTCCAAATCATGGGTTGGGTAGTTACGTTCATGCACTTTCAATTGCCTTGAAGCATAGGCAATTACATTCCTATCCTGCATTAGCACTGCACCCAAACCAGAATAAGATGCATCACAATAAACAATGAAATTCTTACCTTCCACGGGCAAGGCAAGAATCGGTGCAGTAGTCAACAAGGTCTTGAGTTTCAGGAAGCTTTCTTCACACTCCTTCGACCATATAAATGGAACATTCTGCTTGGTCAAATTGGTCAACTGGGAAGCAATGGAAGAGAATCCCTGTACGAATCGGCGGTAGTAGCTAGCTAAACCAACAAAGCTCCTTACCTCTGAAACATTAGTAGGCCTTACCCAACCCTTCACTGCTTCAATCTTAGAGGGATCCACCATCACTCCATCCTTAGAAACCACGTGCCCCAAGAAGGACACTGAATCGAGCCAAAACTCACACTTGGAGAATTTGGCATAAAGCTTTTTCTCCCTCAACAACCCCAATACAATTCTCAAATGCTCCTCATGTTCCCTCCTGCTCTTCGAGTATATCAGGATATCATCAATGAATACAATAACAAAGAGGTCTAAATATGGCTTAAAAATTCCGTTCATTAAGCTCATGAAAGCAGCAGGGGCATTCGTAAGCCCAAAGGACATTACTAAGAATTCAAAATGCCCATACCTGGTTCGAAAAGCAGTCTTTGGCACGTCCGTTGCCCGCATTTTCAATTGATGATAACCGGACCTCAAATCAATTTTAGAGAAGACGCAAGCACCCTGTAACTGATCGAACAAGTCATCAATGCGAGGAATGGGGTACTTGTTCTTAATAGTTACCTTATTCAGCTGCCTGTAGTCTATGCACATCCGAAAACTACCATCTTTCTTCTTCACAAATAAAACTGGAGCACCCCAAGGAGATGTACTCGGTCTAATAAAACCTTTACCTAACAATTCCTGAAGTTGGGCCTTTAACTCTCTTAACTCAGCTGGGGCCATTCTATAAGGTGGAATGGAAATGGGGCGAGTCCCCGGCTCCAAGTCGATACAAAAATCAATATCTCTATCTGGTGGCATACCAGGTAGGTCGGAAGGAAAAACATCTGTAAACTCACGGACTATCGAAACAGACTCGATTGAAGGCACTTTGGAAGTATCATCCCTGAGATGTGCCAAGAAGGCTAAGCAACCCTTACTCACCAACCTCTTAGCATGAAGACAAGAGATAATACGAACTGGGGCGGGAATATAGTCACCCTCCCACACTAGTGGATCTATCCCAGGCTTGTCCAAGGTCACAGTCTTAGCATTACAATCTAAGATAGCAAAATTTGGAGAAAGCCAAGTCATACCCAAAATTACATCAAAATCAACCATCTCTAGAATAATCAGATCTACATAAGTCTCACCCCCCACAAAAGTCACAAGGCAAGACCTATACACTTTTTCCACTATCACAGACTCACCAACAGGAGTAGAGACACGAATAGGCATGTCAAGCAAATCACAATGCAAATCAAGACTAGTAGCGAACGAGGACGATACATAAGAAAATGTGGATCCAGGATCAAACAATATAGAAGCCATGCGATTGCAGACCAGAAGAGTACCTGTGATAACAGCATCAGATGTCTCTGCCTCTGACCTCCCAGGGAAAGCATAACAATGGGCCCTATCACCTGTCTGTCCATTGCCTCTGCCGGGCTGCGCTCCAGTAGTTCCAACCTGCCCGCCACCCCGGTTGAACTGGTGACCACCATTACCTTGGCCACCACGTCCTCCAGAATGACGGCCTCTACCATGACCACCTCTACCTCTAACTGCTGGGGATCTATAACTCTGATTGTACCGAGCCTGACTCTGCTTTGGACAATATTTCTTGATATGTCCGGCCTCTCCACATCCATAACAAGTCCTAGAGTCGAGGGTAGGTCTCTGTGAAGACGAAGAAGACTGGAGGTAACCCCCAAACTCAGAAAAAGGTTGACTGGTCCGCAACGGACCCTCAACTGAAGCCTGCAATGAAGACTGAATAGCACGGGGTGGATAGCCCCCTGAGCTCTGCCCTCTGGAGTACAAACCGCTAAACTCACCTCCCTTACGAAACTTTTTAAATGTTGACACCTTGGTGAAGTCATCCGGCTTCACCCCCTCTACCTCTATCACAAAATCAATCACTTCCTGAAAAGATTTTGCAGAAGCAGCTACCTGTAAAGCTGGGATCTGCAAATCTGACCTCAATCCCTTTACAAAGCGGCGAATCCGCTCTTGCGGACTGAAGCAAAGCTGAGTGGCATACCTGGATAACGCACGAAATTTAGCCTCATAAGCTGCAACAGACATCCTTCCTTGCTCTATGTTCAGGAACTCATCTCTCCTTCTGTCCCTCAAAGTCCGGGGTATGTACTTCTCCATAAATAAGCTAGAAAATGATGTCCAAGTCATAGGTGGTGCCTTTGCTGGTCGACACTCCACATGAGACCGCCACCACATTTTGGCATCCCCTTGAAACTGGTAAGTCACAAACTCAACACCGAATCGCTCCACTATGTCCATCTTATGTAACAACTCATGACAATCAACCAGGAAATCATAAGCATCTTCAGATTCAGTACCCTTGAAAACTGGAGGTTTCAACTTTAAGAACTTAATAAAGAGATCATGTTGGTCACTAGTCATTATAGGCCCTGTAGTCAATCGGGGAAACGTGCCTATTTCCAAGGACGCATCCATGCGAGGAGCCACATCGACTGCATGTTGTACTCCCTGAACTTGAGGTGCTAGTGAAGAAAATACTGGGGGTGCCTGTCCCTGATCAGATAACCCGCTAAGATAAGTGAGAACCTGATTAATCATCTCTGGAGTAGGCTGGAGTGGTACTTCCTTCTCTTGAATCTGCTCATCTTCCCCTTCGTCACTCTCTCTCACTACCTCGTCAGTCGGTGGATGAGTCACCACTCTATCCCTAGCTGGACCAGGTGTTTGTCCTCTGCCTCTAGTGGGCCTTCTCCCGCGACCTCTACCACGGCCTCTTGCCACTGCTCCCCTTCGAGCTGCATCCCCAACGGTTGGCTCAGGCGTACCCTGTCTTGCCGGTGTTGGTGTTGTCACACCTGTTGCTCTAGTTCTGACCATCTGCGAGATAGAGTGAAGAAGGTCAGATACCAATTTGTATCAACCAGATACCAATTGGATTCAAGTAATAGCAGAAAGAAAGAAAAATGTGAGTTTTCCTAAAGTCCTATAGCCTCTTGAAGAAAAGTAAAGGCGTCCCCGTACCGTTCCGCAAGACTCTACTAGACCTGTCCTTGTGTGATGAGATCATCGAACCTAAAGCTCTGATACCAAGTTTGTCACGACCCAAATTGAGTCATGAGTGGCACCCACACTTAACCTCCTAAGTGGGCGGACCAAGGAATCTAAACCCCCACATATACCAATATTTTAACTACGACTAACAACAATAACGCGGAAGCTCCAAAACTTATTAAAGTAACCAATCAAATAAACCTCTAAAGTCTATTACATATTATCCCCAAAATCTGAAAGTCATCACATCAAGGACATCTGTTCTTAACATATCAAGTCTAAAAGTATTAGAGACCCCAAAATAAGTAAATACGTTGGTCCATGTCCGAAAATCAAGGACATCACACCATAACTGAGAGAATCCAGCACGAGCTAGAAGGAATAGCTCACCCTGAAATCTGATGTGCGGGAGACTGGCTAGAGCTGAGGGCGAGTCGAAGTCGATGGTACACTTGCTACACTCCACAAAAGAAAAACGCAGAAAACACAAGTAGGAGTCAGTACCAGGAACACGTACTGAGTAGGTATCATCGGCCAACCCAAAATAGAAACTAATATACAATGAGTAATAGTATAAAGTCAACTATAGCACTTAGCAGGTGATAAGAAACCACAACATGAACAAGTAACAGTTGAAGCAAGTACGTAATCAATCACAATATCAAGCACACACACGAGGACTCATGCCTCTACATCACACTCGTTTGGGAAATGCGTTCATTGAGATTGAGTACATTAAGTTAATTCAATATCTTTTTCCTTTAAGGTTACCGTGTCGAAACGTGACACTCCGATCCAATTATACCGTGTCGGAACGTGACACTCCGATCCAAAAATACCGTGTCGGAACGTGACACTCCGATCCAAAAATACCGTGTCGGAACGTGACACTCCGATCCAATAATATTATTAATTTATCATTTATTATCACTACTTTTCCGTTCATTAATAATATTACATCAAGCCTTCTTTATTCAAGGCATAACTTCAATAGAGAGGTGTTCAGATTATAAATCTCACGGTCTCAGGATTTTAGACCAATCACAACCACACAATCAAGCCACACAATCACACAGTTAAGTACATAGAGAACTTCACAATATCAGTCAATGCATATCAATCGCTATTAAGAGTTTATCTATCAAATAGAACAAACCATAACCTACCTCCACCGAAGAACCGAAGTCAAGCAAACTACTTCTCCAATGCTTTTCCCTTCCTCAATGCCTCTGAACCTTTCCAATCTATCAAATATATTTATGCATAATTTGTAAGTTAGCGAGTCCATAAACACTCATATTATTTTATGTCTAGCCTAAACCCAAAAACTCACCTAATTCTATAACCAATTTCCTAAAGTTCAAACCTATGGGTAAGTCTTAATTCCTCCCATTAGCACATCTCTAATGGAATTTAAATAATTCGATGGACCTAATATTTAATTACCTATCTCAATATATCAAAATATAGTTTATAATATAATAACAAAATTGTAATGTTTAAACGTTAAAGCCACTGGTTACGGAACCAGTGGCAGCGAACACTCCAACAATATACTCTACACTTTTATATCCTTAAATCACCATTGTTAAATTATTAACTTCTTCACTTTCATCCAAAGTCCCAACCAATCAGTGATACAAATTCATGCATATTACCACTATACCTTTCTTATCTTCTTGTCCATCCTTAATTATTTTTATACCAACACCATTCTGCACTAAATTTCAGCATATAACAATATACTCCTACCACATTACAGTAACCTGTACCAATAAAATGATTACAACTCCTTAACCAACTAACAATACCTTGTACACGAGTCACAATTTTATATCATTGTTCTAAACATAACTTTTGTTGTGTGTAGTAGCCATTACTTAATAATAAATTATGATATAAACTCCATACGCATGCTACCATTGTGGAATCAACAAAGAGTCACGACAATTTCAACCAACAATAAATGAGGCAAATAACGCTAAGCATGATTCATTACCAATCAAAGGTGTCCTACATCAGGCGGGATATATATATGTATATATAGTCAACTTTATACTCAGAAGTTAGATGCACTTTGATGAATTAAAGTTACCTCGATGTTGTTCTTCACTGGTATACGCCGCAACTACTGTTTTCTCCCCAATTTTTCCTTCTTTGCTATAATTTATTTATTACCCTAATTCTTATATAACCAATTATAAAAAGTGGTAAAAGTGACCCACTATTTATTTTACTATTATTTTCTTTAACCACCAACTAAGTAATTTATTAAAATTACCCCACTAATTTCATATTGTAGTTACGAATAGTCCAAAATACCCATTTAGAATTTATCGGAAAAGTCTTTTATGAAATAAAACGCTCTAGTACTCAAAACGAGCAAATGGGTCGTTACAATATTCTAGGTATAACATATCTTGGGTTCTTTGGTACATATATAAATTTTCTTTCATTAATTGTTTTAATAGTTTTATGTCTTCCATAGATCCTATCCAATATTGTAAATATTCTTAGTTTATTTTAATCTGAATTTATTTCTAAATCATACCATTCTATTCTTTCGAAGTCTAAATCATGTAGGTCTATTTCATACCATTCTTGATTTCATATATCTTCTGATTCGTAATCATTAAATATTTTTTCCCATATTATTCTTCTTAATTCAATTATTTCTATATTTTTAAGTACATACAAGATTAAAGTTTCGTAGTTTTTTATCATTTCATCATGCATGTATGTAGTCATGTTCTTTATTATGCAGGTTTTTTATTTCTAATTATTCCTTCCTATCATATTCATAATTGATTAAATTCATATTAGATCATTATGAACTAGATTATCTTTATCATGTTTTTCTGTCACTACTAGCATCGTACTTTAGCGGATACTTCCATTTTATCAGCGCCTCAACTTTGTTTACTCCCCTAAACGGCTTCCTCGCCTACCAGTTTCAACATTAGGATGACATAGTATAGAAGTTTTCTCCCTGTTTCCAGTGTGCTAATAAACTAGAAATCATGATTCAAATAATTTTAATACATAATAACTAACATAAATTTATTCAATCATATATATGATATTCAGGAATATATGAAATTAGTTCCGCATATTTTTTGAACAATATACCTTTGCCTCTTGCTTAGCCATGCTATCTGAAATAGCTGATTGGATTTCAGATTTATCCATTAACTTTTAAGTATTTAGTATCTTAAGAGAGTTTTTGAAAGGAGAGGATTTTTATTTAGGCGTTGCCTACCTTTCATATTACATATGTGTCCCCTTTTATAGAAATGAGACGACTACTACTTTACAATTCCTATCTTATCTCTACAGTAGTGCACAATAATGTGCACGTACTATACTAATATATATCTACTACTTTATGACTAATATCTATCTACCTTATGACACATTATGACATGCCATACTTGTTTTATGACTTTTACTACTTACTTTAATGTCCACCTACTATTATTACTATTCCTACTTTACACCTTGCAAAATTACATTACATCTATCTATCTATCCACGTTTCTTTTGTCTGCCATCTTGTATCTTATCTTCTTTTTATCTTGTTCATATCTTATTTTGTCTGTCTGCTTCTTATCTTCATCGTCTTCTTTTACTCTAAATCGACATCTGGAATTATGTTATCTTCTCCGTTGCATTTTGAACATATTTGGTCAGGATATTTATGTCCAATTAATTTGCAATATCTGGTTAGTAACTCTGTCGAAATAAATCTTGCCTTTAGTGCTCTCATCGTAGGTCGTTCTTCTGGCTTAAGTAATGACAAAATCCATCTCTGGACTTCATCCATATCTGATTTCCTTAGCTCCCTTGAATTGGAATAAATCATTAGTTGATCTCTTGCATAGTAGCCCCATATAACGTTTCCATTTAAATAATTATTTGCTAGCTCCTGTATGATAGTTGATATACCAATTATTCTTTTGTTGGCATAAAAACTTGGTATCTCTATTTTGCATATCTCTTCTTGTTGTCCGATGTCCTCGGGTATAATCATATCTTTAGTCAGTCCTATCTTGATAACCTGTATTGGAGGTTTTATTTCCTCGTATAATATCTCCGTTGGTGCTGTATAGAATTTTATATAAAATAAATTTCTGTTTGTAACTCTTTTGTATGTGACGAATGTTTTGTGTAGCTCCGGTATTCCACTAACTTCTTCTCCCTCGTATGTGTATACGGTATTTAACAGTCCGTAGTTGTAACATGTTCTTACTAAATTAGCGTTAGTTTTTGGCCGTGCAATTAACTTGTTATATCCTTGTAACTTTTGTGTCAAATAATCTTGGTTTGGTTCTTTTGTTGTTGATATGGGGTTGCAGTTTAAATAAGTTTGGATTTTGTGTATATTTTCGATATAGGTTCATGTGATGTAGTTATGTCTTTTTCTCATTTTGGTTTTGCAAACTATCTGTGTATGTAGATGTTTGTGGTTCTATGGACATATGTCTAGGTGTCCTTTGGGTAAATGGTTTTGCGAATAGCTGGTTTAAGTTCGCATTTTTATGTTGCTTATCGCTAACTTGTTTGCTTGTACTTGCAGCTGTATTTAAACAAACATTATGAGTTTTAAGGAGTTTCCCATCGTCTCCTTTTAGCTCTGGGTTTTTTCCGTCTTCCGATCGACGTAGCTCCGCATTTTGATAGTCATGCTGCTGACTAGCTTTAGACTTCTGATTATCTTCATTAGTCTTTAGCTTTTGTATCTCGTTGTCCATACTATCCACTTTTGTACAAAGTGTAGTAATAGCTTTGAGTATCTTTTCGATTATATCTTCTTCCTCAGTCTTAGTTTGAGTAGCTTTGTCGTGATAGGTAATCTGCAATAACATTCTTATCAGTTTTTTATACTTCAATTGTAAATGTAAAATTTAATATATTTAATACCAATATCCTTATTTCTTTTGTTGGTATCGAATCTTGTATTTTTCTTGTTAGTCACCATTTTACTTGTGTATTATCTGTTCTCATAATAAATTCGTTATATACAATATATGGTTCAAATGATAATAAACACTTATACACTGAATATAATTCTTTTCTATTTATTTCCCATTTTATTTCTGTATTATTAAATGTTCCTGAATAATACCTACAATGATGTTCTATCGTATTGTCATCATATCTGTATTTTAATATTCCTCTATAACTTTTTTCACTCGCATCTGATTCTACTATATAAGTAAATTTTTTATTTTCATCCGAAAAATATAGTTTAGGTAAGTTTTTACATAATAATTTTACCTTTTGTATTTGTATTTGGTCTTTTTTATCAAACTGATATTCTATATCTTTCTTTAATTTTTGTTGTAATGGTTTTAAATTCTCTGCTAATTTTTGTATGCATTCTCTTACTTGATTTACTAGTCCTAAGAATGATTGTAATTTCTTTTTTGTGTCTAGTTGTTCATTTGAGTTAATTATTTTTTGTACTATATGTGTTTGCATTTTTATTCCGTTTTTATCAATTTGTATTCCTAAGAATTCTATTTGATTTTTCATTATATCTGCTTTCTTTTTACTTAGACTTATACCTGAATATTCTATGATTTGTATAAATTTTTCTAATAATCTTATGTGTTCATCTTGTGTTTTGGAATATAATAATATATCATCAATGTACAGTACACAATTTTCTATTTGTTAAAAGTAATTGTCCATAAAGTGTTGATATCTACCTGGTGCACTTTTTTATCCAAATGGTAATACATTCCATTCATAAAATCATTGTGGTACAGTGAGTGTTGTTAGTTTTTTAGATTCTTCTTCTAGTTTTAAGTGATAAATTCATGATTTACAGCAAATTTGCTAAAATAATTATATCATTGTATTTGTCTTATCTTTAGTATTTTATTTGGTATCGGATAATTATATGTTTTGGTTTTTGCATTTAAATTTCTATAATCAATAACCATTCTGCTTTTTCCTCTTTTTTGTTCACTATGTTTATTTATGATAAATGTCGGGCTTGTGTGCTTACTATTGCTTTCTTGTATATATCATTTTTCTAGTAGTTCATCTATATGTATCTTAAATTCGGTTAAATTATTAAAATTATACTTTATATGGTTTTTGGGATTATGCATTAAC